>NC_072388.2:33555082-33869943 GCF_028885625.2 Pongo pygmaeus
TGAACTTGCCATCTTCCTGCCAGACATCTACACCGATAGGTGGTACCAATTGTTCACCAAGTCTTGCCAATTTTACCTCCTAATTATTTCTCTCTCTCTCGTCTTCTTTCTTTCTCTCTTTCTTTCTTTTGCTTGCTTTCTTTCATTTTTCTTTTCTTTCCTTTCTTCCTCCCTCCCTCCTTCCCTCCTTCCCTCCTTCCTTCCCTCCTTCCCTTCCTTCCCTTCCTTCCTTCCTTCTCTCTCTCTCTCTCTCTCTCGACAGAGTCTTGCTCTGTCACCCAGGCTACAGTGCAGTGGCGCCATCACAGCTCACTGCAGCCTTGACCTCCTAGGCTGAAATGATCCTCCTGCCTCTGCATCCTGAGTAGCTGGGACCACAGGCATGCGCCACCACATCCAACTAATTTTTAAATTTTTCGTAGAGACAAAGTCTCCCTATGTTGCCCAGGCGGATCTCAAACTCCCAGACTCAAGCGATCCTCCCACCTAGACCTCCCAAAGTGCTGGGGTTACAGGCATGAACCACCGTGCCCAGCTCTGTTTCTCAAATCCATTCTTTTCTCTTCCTCTTTTACCATATCCTTCTCATCAGATCCTTATTAGTACCTGCTTAAATCCCTACCATAGCCTCCTAACTGGTTTTTCATCTTCAGTTTTGTTTCTTTCAAATCTATCCTCTTCCACAGGCAAAAATGACCATGTAACTTAAATCAATTTACAGTTAATGTTTTGACTAGGGAGATATCTGAATGTATTAAAATATTTATAGTTCCCCTTTCCAATTTTGCCTTTTTACCTTCTTAAACTTTTATTTTTTATTTTATTTTATATATATATATATTTTTTTGTTGGTGGGTTTTTTTGTTTGTTTGTTTTGTTTTTTTTGAGACAGAGTCTTGCTCTGTTGCCCAGGCTGGAGTACAGTGGTGCTATCTTGGCTCACTGCAACCTCTGCCTCCCGGGTACAAAAGATTCTCCTGCCTCAGCCTCTGCTGGGACTACAGGCACGTGCCACCACGCCCGGCTAATTTTTTTTGTATTTCTAGTAGAGACGGGATTTCACCATGTTAGCCAGGATGGTCTTGATCTCCTGACCTTGTGCTCCACCCACCTCGGCCTCCCAAAGTGCTGGAATTACAGGCATGAGCCACCGTGCCTGGCCTTAAACTTTTAAATTAGATATAATATTTGTTCATTAAGTCAAACAAACAAAACTCTAAATACGTGCACATAGCCATTCTAAGTTAACACATCTTTTTTTTTTCCTCTGCGTTTTATCTGAAGGGCCAGAAACCGAACGCTGTATTAAAGGTGGGCACTGTGCTTAAACAATCCTATGAAGTAATTAGATTCTCATTTTACAAATGAGAAAACTGAGGTGCAATTAAGTCACTTCCCTGAGTCGTTAATAAAAGTAACAGATTCAGAATTGAAATGCCAATCTGACCCCAAAGTCTGTGGTCTTTTACCGTGCCACACTACCATGCCCTGTGGTATGCGTTTGTAATTCCCAAACCCACATATCTAGACCGCCCCTCACCGGGTAGTTCTCTGGATTTGTTTACACCTGTAGGTTTGGACAGCCTACCAATGCCAGAAATTAGGATTTGGAGGATGAGTATGTATAGGAAAATGACACAAAGAAAGCCAGGTTGTAGGAAAGTTAACCTGGCAATGTCACAGGAGAAACAGCATTGAAAGACCAACCAAAAGTCCTAATGACATCTTGAACTAAAGTGATGACAGTGGAATCTAAAAAAGAGGAAAAGAATGTGCTTAAAGGAATTAAAGTCTAGGACTTTGGGAAAAATATGTCAACTCTGTTGTCATAAAACCTCTTAATTCTCTTAAAATCTTAACCTTTTTAAGATTAAGATTCATTAAGTGAGACAAACAAAACTCTTTAAATACAGTGCACATAGCCATTCTAAGTTAACACATCTTTTTTTCTCTGCATGTTATCTGAAGGGCCAGAAACCAAATACTCTTATTAAAGCTGGACACTGTGCTTAAGCAGTCCTATGAAGTAAGGCATATCAAAGCTTTTTTAAGGCATAACAAAGCTATATATAAATGTATCACATTGTGCTTTTACAGCCTAACAATAACAACAAGTAGTCTTTTACAGCTTACAGAGTCCTTTCATAAATATTAAGTGATTTGATCCTCACACATCCCTATGGACTAAGTGTTGTATTTTTCTTACTTTACATATAAGGAAACTGGCTTAAAAGGCTGTGACTTGCCCAGAGGTAACAGCTCTCAAAACACTACACTAGGCCAGGTGTGGTGGTGGCTCACGGCTATAATCCTAGCACTTTAGGAGGCGAGGCGGGCGGATCTCTTGAGGTCAGGAGTTCAAAACCAGCCTGGCCAACATGGTGAAACCCCGTCTCTGCTAAAAATACAAAAAAATTAGCCAGGTGTGGTGGCAGGTGCCTGTAATCCCAGCGACTTGGGAGGCTGAGGCAGGAAAATCCAGAGGCGGAGGTTGCAAGGAGCCAAGATCGTGCCACCGCACTCCAGCCTGGGTGACAGAGTAAGACTCCGTCTCAAGAAAAAAAACCACAAAACTACACTAAATCCACTTCCTATGCTTTCTCCAGAGATGTCTGCTTCCCTAAAAACAAACAATATTTTTTCAAAGTACATGATCAAGCTGGAGCCCCTTTTCTCCTCAGCATTTGAATACCAGCTTATAAATAAGAGTTTATTAGATTGGGCAATAAGCTGGTGAAGAACAAGAACAGACTACTGTATAGTGTTCATAAAATTAGATGGCTGGTCTAAATTTTAGAAACAAGATTCTTGTGACCTTTAACAGGTTACATGTACATGACACATTGTTCTTTGGCATTTCAGACGTTGCCTGCAAGCATTATGTGAATGAAGCCATACCAGTGTCATGCCAGATCATGAACTGTCCTGCCCTGTACAACTAAAGAAAACCAAGGATCTTCTGCTCTGGCCTCTATAGAATAAATTAGAAAAGTTGGCTGGGCACGGTGCCCCATGCTTGTAATCCCAGCACTTTGGGAGGCAGAGGCGGGCAGATCACCTGCGGTCAGGAGTTTGAGACCAGCCTGGCCAACATGGTGAAACCTCGTCTCTACTAAAAATACAAAAATTAGCCGGGCGTGGTGGCGTGCGCCTGTAGTCCCAGCTACTCGGGAGGCTGAGACAGGAAAATCGCTTGAACCCGGAAGGCGGAGGTTGCAGTGAGTGGAGATCATGCCACTGCTCTCCAGCCTGGGTGACGGAGTACGACTCCATCTCAAAAAAAAAAGAAGAAATTAGAAAAGATGTTGAAGAGCTTAGTAGGAATGTTGTACTGATTGGAATTAGAGTTGGTGGTTCATCAATCATTTCACTACCACCAAAGTTATGCCCAGTGTCCTTGCATTCTGCATATACACATTTTTATTTTAGCATTCTTTAAAAATACTGTGGTTCCTGCTTCCTGGGTAGTGGTCAACTTTTAAACCATCTTTTTTTTTTTTTTTTTGGTTTTAAAATTTACCCGGGTAGGTTTTCTTGATCTTTGTTTGTTTACCCCCATCCATAGCTACATGTGTATGCACACATGCAGGTAGTCACAGCCATTTCCAAGGCAACCAATTGTGTTTTGAGACAGCAAATAATTTCAGGGACAGCTGTGGTGCCTCCCACCTTCTTTTGCTGGTGTCACTTTTCCTATGCTGTATTAGCTATACAGGTGTTGGAAAAGAACCAACATTTAGTTCAAGTAAACATCCTTAGACTAGCATGTAGGATCACACTGGATCTCCTCATTTTTTTATTCTACAACATATCAGAAGTTCATAGCAGTTTTCTGGCTATTAGATTGTTCTTAAAATTTAATATCTTCACCTATTGAGTTACCCAAGCCAGCAATCACAGTGATTTCTACCTCCTTGTTCCTCCTCCTCCACATTGATTAAATCAACAAATTCTGCTGATATTGCCTCCTCAATTAGTCCCTCTGGTCCTGCATTATCCAATATGGTAGCTACTAGCCAGTGGGTCTGTTGAGCACTTGAAATGTGGCTGACCAAATTGAGATGTGCTGTGTGAAATAGCCCTCCATATTTGTGGGTTCCCCTCATCCGTGGATTCAACCAACCACAGATCAAAAATATTTGAAAAAAATTGTGTCTGTACTAAACATGTACAGACTTTTTTTCTTGTCATTATTCCGTAAATAATACAGTATAACAACTACTTACATAGCATTCACATTATATTAACTATTATAAGTAATCTAGAGATGATTTTAGATATATGGGAGGGAAGGCTGGGCACAGTGGCTCACGCCTGTAATCCCAGCACTTTGGGAGGCCAAGGTGGGAGCATCACTTGAGGTCAGGAGTTCGAGAGCAGCCTGGCCAACATAGTGAAACCCTGTCTCTACTAAAAATACAAAAATTAGTGGGGTATGGTGGCACATGCTTGTAATCCCAGCTCCTCAGGAGGCTGAGGTAGGAGAATCTCTTGAGCCCGGGAAGCAGAGGTTGCAGTGAGCTGAGACCATGCCACTGCACTCCAGCCTGGGTGACAGAGGGAGACTCCGTCTCAAAAAAAAAAAAAAGGATAGAGGATGGCAATTTTATATCAGAGACCTGAGCATCCGAATTTACAGTTAAACTTTTGGCTCTTATTTGTGGCTCCCATTATATTTCTCTTGGACAGTCTGCTCTGGATTATTTTGGTCTTAGACCCTTTTCATCTCTCACTGTTGCTGAAGTCTGATAATTGGCCTCAATACATTCCGAACCTCAGTGAGAATGTTCTTTCTGAAACGGACATCTGAAACTGTCACTTTCCTGCTACCACCACCCTTCAGAGGCTTCTCATCACAAAACCCAGGATCCTGTGTGCCTTATGCAAGAGTACTGCCCACCTCCTAGCCCCGACTCTCACCTCTCCTCAGCTTCTCCTCTTTCCCACCCTGCACTGTACACTCCACTGGCCCTACAATTCTTGTTATTCTCTCAACATACCGTAACATTTCACTCATTTGTGCCTTTGCATTTGCTGATTCTTTAATCTAGAAGATAAAAGAAGTTCTAAACTGGGGAGTTCCATTTTAGCTTTCAAAACTTTTCATAGGCTTCTCTTTTCTTCTACCCTGGTGATTCCACTGACACCTTTTATTTACTGCCACTGGGCTCTAAACTCACTGAGGGCAGGGACCGTGTCTTGTTTACCCTTATATCCACCTGTGCTTCAGGTAGTACCTGGAGCCGAAAAGGTACACACATTTGGTAAATTTGTGTATTATTTGTATTGCATTAGAATAATATACATTTTAGTGATTTATTTGTGTCTGTCTTCCTACTATGGAATGAATTATTTAAAGAAAACAACTGAATCTTATGATAGAAAGATCTAAATATCACTGCACCTCAAGTAGTACCTATCGTATGTGGACACCATATAAATATTTGTGTTGAATTTAATAAACTCAGGCTGAACCTGCTCTGCATATATTGTGATGACTTTCAGATTAACCTTTAGACACATTCACAGGGTTACTGTCTTGGAAGATCTCTAGGGATCCTCATTTATTTTTGGTCTTTGGGGTTACTGTATGTTCTGCTGTTGGTGTTTTTTACTCTTTGGGTATTGTTTTTCTTCCTTTACAAAGATAGTATACATGTTTATTGTTGGGGGGGAGTCAAATCATATCAAATGATAGAAAATGAAAGCCATCTCCCTAGTTCTATTCCCCAGAAGAGACCACTGATAACAGTGTTGTGTGTATCTTTTAAGACTATTTTCAGCACAAACATACATACGTATTTTGCACAAATATGGCATAATTAATATATTGTTCTAAAATTTACATTTTCATCTATCTATCTAGCTAGCTATATCTCACGTATTTCCAAGTGCAATATTTTGGAAGTTTTAAATAGTCAGATTAGGGCCATGTTTGGTATTGTGACTTTGTTCCTGACCTGGGTAGAGTGCTGTGCTTAGCTGACATATTTTACAATCCAGTGATTACTCCTGACATTATTTGCAGAGTGCTCTTACCAGCAGAGGAGAAAGAGCTACTGTCCCCAAAGATTGGAGCAAATAGTCCTGAGGGAAGTGGAAAATGTCTTTGGAGTGTTATTTCTTTTATCTTAAAATTTAGTGCAGATCTTGCATTCAAAGACATCATGGTATATCTGTGTTTGTTTCCTTTGTTTTCACAAGGAGTTTCTCTCAAAAAACTGAACCTGAAGTAATGGTCACTCCAGGAAGTTATGTCTTGTTTATCCTACGGCTTCAAGTACCTTCAGTGTATTGCCAAGTACTGCTCATGTACACTCCAGCTGAGAAATACAGTGTTATGTTTCCAACAAAAGTACCTAAGGATTTCCCACAGTTCACTTAAGAAGGATGCAAAAGATGTTACTGGAATAATCATAGTTGCAGTTAGCTGTAGAATAAAGGACAGGGCCCGGTATGGTGGCTCACGCCTATAATCCCCACACTTTGGGAGGCAGAGGCAGGCAGATCTCTTGAGCCCAGGAGTTTGACACCAGCCTATGAGCAACATAGTGAGACTCTCATCTCTACAAAAAATACAAAAATTAGCCAGGTGTGGTGGTGTGCCCCAGTGGTCCCAGCTACTTGGGAGGCTGAGGCAGGAGGATGACTTGAGCCCAGGAGGTTGAGGCTGCAGTGAGCCATGATCACAGCACTGCACTCCAGTCTGGGTGACAGAGTGAGACCATGTCTAAAAAAAAAAAAAAGAATAAGGGACAGGTTTAATAAGGGAACGTTTTAAAAAGAAAGGAGTTAAAATTGAGAGTTATATGCTACAAGAAGAGTGACTGATTAAGAATGTAGGTTTGTGGTTAGAATTGCCTAGGTTTGAAACCTAGTTCTGCTACTTAACTGGCCTGTAACTTTGAACTAGTTCCTTAACCTTGCTGTGGCTCAGTTTCCCCATAAGTAAAAGGGAAGTAAGAGTGGGTGGTAATAATGGTACCAAATTCATAAGGGTGTCTATGAGGATTAAATAGTGATGTGTATAAACACATTAATATTTAAAGTACTTTTGACACATCATAATTGCCTAGTAACTCATAGCTAAAGGTGAAAAAAATGGAAGACTCTTCTTTTTGGTTTAGGTCACTTTTTAATCTATATGCCTGAAGAAAAGAGGCTTAAAACAGCTCTTCTACCAAGAACGAACTCAGACCATCCATTTTTCTGCCTTGATTCAAGTATAGTGAATACGCTTGTCTCATTTTATATTCTAATTCCTCACATCAATCCCCGTTATTGCTTCCCACCATTTCCACTTTCTGTGTCCCATTTCTGCGAAGAAAAGCAGAAGTAAGGGAGATGTGAGGGCTTGGGGATTTCTAAAAACTTTTCATAAGTCCTCATTGTTATGTTATATTGAACTATAGTTATGTTAATGTAATATTTGCCAAATCTTCCCTCTGGGAAACACAAAGAATTTCCTCCATTAGAGACTAACATTTTAATTTTTTAGAGGACCGGTATTATGGTGTTACATACATAATATGAGAGTTACTCGATTATGAGAGTTTATTAAATATAATTTAAAGCAGAAACCCACTTTTTTAAATTCTTTTTTTCTCTTATGTTTACTTATCTTCTTGGATATTATCTTTTTTTTCTTTTTAACTTCATTTTGCACATGGGGAAACTTCGGCTCTTAATTTGCCTCAAAGGCACAAAGTACATTACTGAGCCTGAACGATTGGGTTTAAACATATGAGGTTGCTATTTTTATACCTCAAAAATGGTAGAATATTGGCAATTTTATGTGGTTCTCTAATAAATACAAAGCCTCTGTGTGTGTGCGCATAAAATATATCGTGTAAAGACTGTTTTAATGTAAATGTGTAGTTTAAAGAGTAATAATAAAACTAACACCTTTGTACCCACCAGCTGGGTTAAGAAGTTCCCTGTGTGTCCTGTTTAACCTCTTCTAACCTCGTCTCCTTTCCCCTACTAACTTCTTCCCCAGCTCTCCACCCCAGTCAAGTAACATAATCTTGACTTCTGTGTAAATAATTTTCTTGCTTTCCATTGTTTAGGATTGAAAAACTGAGGAGTAAGCTCAACTCTAGCTGCGTGAGGAAGGGGCAAGATTGTCACTGTCAGATGAAAACTCCCTTGAGAAGATAAGCTGAGCAAGATCTTTGGTTTATGATCTGGCTTTATTCTTTGGGAGCCCCTTCTGGGGAAGTCAGAGCTAGTCTTACAAAACAGAGGGTTTACCACATCAGGGCATCTGGCAAAGCTGTAGTTTGGACCAGGTACCCAAAAACATCCAACAGAAAATATGGTCAAACAGAACAAGCTGCTGTTTTTCTGCCTCTAAACTCACCATGGCTTTCCTCCAGCTTTCAGGAGTAGGTCAAAACAAAAATTTCTTACATTTTCAATAAAATGCAAGTCTTCACTGATTAAGGCACTATGGGATGTAAGGGAGTATGGAAACTCTGGACTACAGTTAAAACAAGCCAAATACAGGCTCAGTCAGGCATTCTGTGCTCCAGTTAAAAGGATGGTGGCCATGCACAGTGGCTCACGCCTCTAATACCAGCACTTTGGGAGGCCGAGGTGGGCAGATTGCTTGAGTCCAGGAGTTCAAGACCAACCTTGGCAACATGGTGAGACCCCCATCTCTACTAAAAATACAAAAAATTAGCTAGGTGTTGTGTTGCACACCTGTAATCCCAGCTACTTGGGGGGCTGAGGAAGGAGGATTGCTTGAGTCCAGGAGGTCTAGGTTGCAGTGAGCCCTGATTGTGCCACTTGTACTCCAGCCTAGGCAACAGAATGAGACCCTGTCTCAAAAAAATAATAAAGTGATGGCAGTGAGGATCTTGGTGATGACAGTATGCAATGTGGCTATCTCTTGAGTCACTTTTCAATCTGGATTAATTGCCCTCTGTATCTGATACACAGCAATCATCCTGGGATCTCCCTTCACCATCCTCTGGGGGATTCCCATTACTGCTCTCCTGTATTGGAACTCCAGTTTCCTGTCTTCCTCTTTCTTGGATTAGTCTCTTTAGTGAAAAGTTCTCCAGGAGCTTCTCAAAGAAGGGTACATAGGATGTAAAATTTTTATGAGTTTCCGTGTCTGAAAATGCCTTTATATTATTCTTACACATGATGGTATAGCTGAAAATAGATCTCAGGTTAGAAATAATACTATTTCAGAATTTTGAAGGCAGTGTTTTATGCTCCCAGTGTGACTCTTGAAGTCTGAAGACATTCTGGCTTCTTATCTTTTGTATATGATCTGCTTTATTCTCTCTGGAAGTTTTTGGAGTCTTCTTTTTGTCTCCATTGTTTTAAAATTTTACGGTGCTGTGACTTTGTATGGTCTGTTTTCATTCATTGAGTTGAACATGCAGACTATTTCATTCTAGAAACTGATATCTTCTTATCTGGGGAGATGTTCGTTGGTTATTTTGTTGATGATTCTTTCTTCTCTGTTTTCTGGTTCTCTCTCTCTAAACTCAAATAATGAATCTTCAGACTTCTATCTCCTACCCCAGCAAAAGCAATATGTAACTGAGGGGGCAAGGGTATGTGAGTCTAGGAAGCTAATCCTTCTTCAGCAGTTTTCCCCAGTTCTCCTTAGTTCAGCCACACACTTCCATTAAGTCTTAATCCTTTACTTCCAGTTCTGGAGTCTTTTGAAAATTGGGTTGGTTCTTAGCTTACCTCTCTTCAGATTTGACTTTGTTGGATCTGTAAAGTCAGTTACCACTTGTTTATCTGCTTTCCAGCTTCCAAAATTTTGTTGCTATTGTCTCTAAAGTCATTGTGGATTTGTGATTTTAGAAGGTCTATATTATAGTTTTAATGGAATTTCAAGTGGGGTTAAGATTAGATGCATGTGTTCAGTTTGCCTTAACCTGAAAGTTTATGTTCTACTCTTACCAAGTGTTGACAGAGATTATCACAAAAGCCACCCAAATCTGTGATAATGCCAGAAGAAACTCTTCTCTGTCTTTTGTTTTATTCTTTCCTCTCTCTTCTTTTCTTTTTTGCTCTTTCTTTGTTTTGGATGCGGGGAGAATATAGTAAGGATTGGGAGCTCTAAATTCCCTAATCCAGTCCCGATTGCGTAGTAATAGCTAACATTTATTGAGTATTTTCCCATGTGCTTTGTGTCTACATACATTATCTAAAGTAACCCTCATAATAACCCAATTATTATTTCTACTTTACCAATGATGAAACAGGCTCAGAGAGGAAATGTAACTTCCCCAAGGTCACACAGTTGGTACACAGTAGAATTAGAATCTGAACCCAGGCAGCCTGATGCCAAAGCTTGTGCTCTTAATTATGATTATTGAACTATTAAGTAATAGAAGTTGGAAAGGTCTCTATTATGTGTCTATCCAGTTTTATTTATGTATAAGTCCTTCCACCGCAGAGCTGCATAGATTGCTTAAAACATGAACTGGAGATGTCTAAGTTGTCCCTCCCTTCCTCCCTTCCTCCCTTCCTTTCTCTTACTATTTTTTCTGCATCCAGTCACCCATTATAAGGTGTCTTTTTATATAGCCAGGTATTTTATATATTTCGAACAGACAGTACTTTACCAGAAAACAGAATCCATAACCATAGTGTACAACTGTGTGGGGCTTTGTAGCAAGACAAAAGCTGTGTGAATTAGTGCAGCCATGGCCAGGCTACACAAGTTTTCAAGCTTCTGAGCTCCCCACTCATCTTACTCTTTCTCTTCTAGTCATGAAATGGAGCCCTTTGATCCTGACAGTATTCATATACTTTCCCAGAGTGAGCAAATTATTCCCTATATATGGACTGGACCTAGAACCCTAGGGGGAATTTTTAAAAAACCTTTTGAGAGTGGAAATTTAATCAAATTTTGACATTTCCATATCAAAAATAAGTTAATTTAATCTTCCTGAAATCAGTTTTCAGTATTCAGAATACCTATCTTTTCTTGCCTTACAGGATAGGGAGGAAACACAGATATCTTACAGAGAAAATAAAAAGACCAAATGCATATAAATGTTTGGAGAAAAGTCACACTATGAGTCAGGAGGCAAATCTGTCTTCTAGACAGCTTTGACTCTCAGCTAGCTAAGGAAATCCATCTAGGCCAACGATTTAATAGTTTTCTAAAAGGCTGGATGACTGTGTGGGTGCTAATGGCATCAGAGAAGATAGTGGTGAGCAGGAAACATCCCACACTTGACAGGATGTTCCCAAAGCAGGAAGGGATTTCTCTTCCTCCGTAGAATTGCTTCATTAACTTAGGACAAGATGAGATAATTGAAATCTCCCTAAAATACCAAAGACTGACGAAAGCAGGATATAGGACATGGTGGGTCTAATGTAAACCAGTGGGATCATTTATGACATTATAATGGAATAATAATATTTTGTATATATCCATATATCCATTTTTTTTCCAAAGAGATTCAAAGTGCTTTATATAGTGAGTCAGTCATTAAATACTTTTAGATCTGTGTACAAAGAGGTAGAAGTAGGACTCCTGCTCAGTCAGCCTCAGCCTCTCTCCTCTGGATACACCACCAGACTTACAAAGCTTGCAGCCTACATACCATCTGGTGAAAGTTTCCTTTTCTCATCTTCCATTTCTCTCATTTTCATCAAGTGCTAATCTGTCTGTTGTATGGTATATAGCGCTTAAGTAGTTCCAGCAAGACAATATGATCAAGCTTCCTTTAAATAAATCATGATCTCTTTCTCTCTCTGCAAGCAGCAACAGCTGTCAAAGGTAGAACTGAGGCCAAGGCAGCACCAATGGAGCAGGCTGCTAATGAAAATATGACAAGAATATTTGAAACTAGAAGCCTCAAGCCACAACTTTGTTAGGTTTCCTGCACTCTCCCCCTTGGTGGCATTTTCAGACGTACACAGAAAAATGTTGAATATAGCAGTCACTTGAGAAATACAGTGTCACTCTATGTCTGGGACAGGGATTCTCGTCCCAAAACTTAGCTCAAGAGAAAAACAAGAGGAACGAAGACAAAGAAGAGACTTAAACTGGATATTAGCTAACCTGCAGAGAGTAATAGCATCATAAAAAGAAGTAGAAAACTCCACTGGACTAGTGTAAGTTATGAGTTCCCTGTTTTTTTCCACTGTACGTTTTGTGGCGAGTACAATGCATCAATTACAGGCATTATGTTTGTGATATCCTGAGTTCTGGAACACTGCCTCAAGAGAGTTCATCAATCATTGTTTTGTCCCTAAAGTGGTCTTGCGTTCTCTCAGTCTGTGGGAAATAATTGTCAAAATTAATAAATGCACATGAAAGAATATTTACTTTTCTTGCTTTCTCCTGTCTGCTTTTGACTTAACCCCATTATATCCTCAAATCCAGCCAGACTCAAATAGGAAAATTCCCACCCAGGACAATTAATTCCAGTTCAAGCCCCAAATTACCATGAGGTTATCTTTAGTGAGGTAATCACATAAAAAGTGAAGATGGGCTGGGCATGGTGGCTTATACCTGTAATCTCAGCACTTTAGGAAGCAGAGGCAGGAGGATTGCTTGAACCCAGGAGTTCAAGACCAGCCTGGGCAACATCATGAGACCCTTCTCTACAAAAAATAAAAAAATAAAAAATTAGCCAGGTACGATAGCATGCACCTGCAGTCCCACCTACTCAGGAGGCTAAGGTGGGAGGATCACTTGAGCCTGGGAGATTGAGACCACAGTGAACCATGATCATGCCACTGCACTGCCACCTGGATAACAGAGCAGGACCAAAAAAAATGAAATTGAATTATTACCTGGCTTTTTTGTTGTTGTTGTTGTTCTTAAAGACCAGTGTGATAGTACATTTCCTGGCTTTAGTCTCCCAAACAATTGTAGAACTGGTATTAGAAATCCTTTATATCAGAACATTATGTGGGTTACCTGTGGTTATTTTAAGGACTTCCATATTTTATGGAATTTTAAATATCTCAGCTTATGAATAACTAAAGATACTGTCTTAAATATCATCATACATTTAAAATTAATTTGCTCTCCTTTCAAAGTTCAGGCTTTGAACTATAGCTATGTGAATGTGTAAAGAGAAGGCAGGTCAAAGACTAAATCACTTTACATCCTCCCTGGTGTGCACGCTCACATGGTTTTATCCGAGAAAAGGGGCTGGGCACAGTGGCTTATGCCTGTAATGCCAGCACTTTGAGAGGCCCAGGTGGGCAGATCACTTGAGGCCAGGAGTTCGAGACCATCCTGGGCAACATGGCGAAACCCTGTCTCTATAAAAAATACAAAAAATAGCCAGGCATGGTGGCACATGCCTGTGGTCCCCGCTACTCGGGAGGCTGAGGCAGGAGAATCACCTGAACCCAGTGAGCCAAGATCATGCCACTGCACACCAGCCTGGGTGACAGAGCGAGACTCGGTCTCAAAAAAAAAAAAAAGAAAAAAAAAGGTGTCTTACACCCCTCAAATGCATGGTGCCTTGCTCCTCAAACACCCTACCTACTCCCAGTTTGGACTTAGAACAGCTGCTGACCATTTTCAGGGAGAACAGTTTCTACTTTAATCAGACTCCCCTTCTACATCAGGTCCTTTAGAGAAAATTATTCCTGAGTTTAGGGATCTGTGAACTTCCTCCGGTTCCTGAAGAGCTATTTACATTGATTCATTTTACACATAGAATAATAAGATCAGAAGCTGCCAGGGAATGACACTGATGCATTTTCCAAGGAGTGCCAGACTAGCTGAATAGAATTGAGGTCTGCTCCTAACTAAGGCTTAGATAAAGTGGAGCTTCTCCTCACCATCCCCCGACTGATTCATTAAAGGGAGGGAAGTTGAACAGAAGGTAGAGAGGTAGATTGAGGAAGGAAATGTACTTCAGCACTGACACGTGGCCTCCCTGAACCACCTTATCAAATAGGCCCCTACTTGTTTCCTAAAGTCCTTAAAAGAGGGAGATATTGCCAGAGAGAACTTGCCTTGAGAGCCAGGTGGTTTTGAGATCCTGTATTTATTTTTTAGTCTTTTGGAGGTGGCCAATCTCCATTTTATTTTTTCTTCGTTTTTTAAAATTTTTTATTTCCATAGGTTATTGGGGAAAAGGTGGTGTTTGCTTCATGATTAAGTTCTTTAGTGGTGATTTGTGAGATTTTGGTGCACCCATCACCCGAGCAGTATACATTGCACACAATTTGTAGTCTTTTATCCCTCACTCCCTTCCCACTCTTTTCCCCTGAATCCCCAAAGTTCATTGTGTCATTCTTTTGCCTTTGCATCGTCATAGCTTAGCTCCCACTTATGAGTGAGAACATTCAATGATTGGTTTTCCATTCCTGAGTTACTTCACTTAGAATAATAGTTTCCAATTTCATCCAGGTCGCTGCAAATGCCATTAGTTCATTCCTTTTTATGGCTGAGTAGTATTCCATATATATATATATATATCACAGTTCTTTTATCCACTCGTTGATTGATGGGCATGGAAGTCATTATACAGAGAAGATACTTGCACACACAAGTTTATAGCAGCACAGTTTGCAATTGCAAAAACAAGATCCTTTTTTTATATTACCACGTAGGAACACCTAGACTAAGTCCCTAATTTCTCTTTCCTTTACCTTCTTTATCCTGTAAATGAGAAAACACTGCTGATTTCCCTCATAAATTGCTGTGAGAAATAATAGAAAATTATCAAAGATAATTTCATCTTTCCGTACAAAAAATTGTATGTAAATAATGTTGTTTATATTTTGGGGGTTTTTTTGTTTGTTTGTTTGTTTTGAGACGGAGTCTTGCTCTGTTGCCCAGGCTAGAGTGCAGCTACCTCGGCTCGCTGCAACCTCCGCCTCCTGGGTTCAAGCGATTCTCCTGCCTCAGCCTCCCAAGTAACTGGGATTACAGGCACCCACCACCGCGCCCAGCTAATTTTTGTATTTTTAGTAGAGACGGAGTTTTACCATCTTGGCCAGGCTGGTCTCGAACTCCTGACCTCGTGATCCATCCACCTCGGCCTCCCAAAGTGCTGGGATTACAGGCGTGAGCCACCGCGCTTGGCTGTTTAATATTTTTGTTAATGATGACTTGACAAATTTTAATAACACTGTAAGGATAGTGGAGGGGTAGGGGAGGCACAGGTGCAGGCGGGAGGGTACCTGAGGAATTCCTACCTTGGACCAGAATATAAAACCATGGATCCTATACTGATATAAATATAGATTTGGAATAGTATCTCCAATTGCTAATAGTAAATAAATAGGAAGAATGATATTAGATGACTGACATTTCAATTATGTTTCTACCAGAAAGTGCATTTTGGCCAAATATTAACATGAAACCAGAAGTCAATCATGACCAGGCATGGTATCTCACGCCTGTAATCCCAACACTTTGGGAGGCTGAGGAGGGAGGATTGCTTAAGCCCAGGAGTTCAAGTCTAGCTTGGGTAACGTGGTGAGACCCCATCTCTAAAAAAGAAAAAAATTAGCCAGGTGTGGGGGCACGTGCCTGTGGTCCCAGCTACTCGGGAGGCTGAAGCAGGAGGATGGCTTGAGCCCAGGATGTCAAGGCTGCAGTGAGCCATGTTTGTGCCACTGCTGCACTCCAGCCTGGATGGCAGAGTGAAACCCTGTCTCAAAAACAAAAAACAAACAAACAAAAAATTAAAAATAAGGTAGTCATTATCCTTTCTGGCTGTCTTCCAGTTGCCTTCTTTCATGGTGCAGGCAGGATGCTGAGCCCTGTAAATCTCCCCACTGGGCCAACTGCTGCTGCCTGTAGGTGTGGCTGGTCTCCAACCATGACTGGGCTTTACCCTGTCCAGCTCTCTCTACGTGTCTGCAGTCAGCTCCTGCTCCCAATCCCCACACCAGCTATATCTCATCTGCACTGTTGCCCTCAAGCCTCCTACTCCACCCCCTTCACCATCCCTCTGCCAATGACTTGCCTCCTGTTGCACACAGAAAACAGAAAATATCAGGATGAATGGCTTCACATCTCTACCTACATACCACATACACACACCTACACACAAACCACACAATCAGACTTTCCTATGTTTAGACCTACCCTTATCCTTCCATCTCAGTGGCAAGAGGTGTTGTCTCCACCTGTTCTGTAGATTCTATCCCCAGCTTTCTCAGGAACCTTGTTTTCCTTTCTGTGCCCATATCTTCAGCCTCTACCTTGCTACTTGCTTTTTCTGATCAGAATATGAATATTCTCAAGTCTCTTCCATCCTTAAAAAAATTGAGAAACTTTCTGCTGGTCGGGTGCAGTGGCTCATGCCTGTAATCCCAGTACTTTGGGAGGCCAAGGCAGGCAGATTGCTTGAGGTCAGGAGTTCCAGACCAGCCTGGGCAACATGGTGAAACCCCATCTCTACAAATAATACAAAAATTAGCCAGGTATGCTGGTGTGCACCTATAGTCCCAGCTACTCAGGAGGTGGAGGCGAATCACTTGAGCTCAGGAGGTTGAGGCTGCAGTGAGCTGTGATTCGTGCCACTGCAGTCCTCCAGCCTGGGTGACAGAATGAGACTGTTTCAAAAAAGAAAGAAAAGAGAAGAGAAGAAAACTGAATAAAGGAAAGAAAGAAAGAGAAAGAAGGAAAGAAAGCACACACACACCTTTCTTCCTTCGCAGTGAAGCTTCTGGGAGGTGGGATTTTGAAGAGGCCACAATACTCAGTATCTGAAATGAAGAGCAGAACTGATTGTTTGCTCAGACAAAATAGAGCTATACTTATAGGACAGAGTCTCTCTGTGCAAAGCAAACTGCATCCTTATATAAGATTTAGGGAACCAACTGAAATCTCACTCCTGCCCCCTCTGGCATCGTCAAAATGACTCCCCTTGGTTGCAGGCCACACTTTGGTTCTTATCTGACATGGTGTCCCCGTAGCACTGGTACATAGCTGCTCCCTCCTTCTTGAAATGCTCCTTATAGTCTCTTTCTGAGAGACCACTGTCTCCTGGGTTTTCATCTTTTTGGTCATGCTTCAGTCTCTGTTACAAGCTTTTCTTTGTACCCCATCCTTCAAATAATGGTATTCCTCAAGTGTCTTCCTCCACTATCTTCCCTCCAGAGTTTTTACCTGTCCTGTTACAGCTCATCTACTCTCTGATGGCATCTGCCATTGCATGTTCCCTGAATGACTCCCAAATCTTTATCTGCAGCCCAGATCCCTCTCCTAAGTGGTAGAGAGCCACATAACTGGCTGCCTACTAGATCTCTCCCACCTTGGGATATCAAAAGCTCCTCCTCTCATAGACTCTATCTTGGTACCATCATCTATCCAGCTGTCCAATCTGTCTTGCTTTGTCCCTCTCCTTATTTCCCACAACCAGTCAGTGACTATGTCTGCTCAGTTCTGCTTTACTAACTCCCAGAGAGCTCTGTTCTCTTCATCTTTACTGCCAGTTTTCTCATTATCTCTTGCCTGAATTGCTGCAAAAGCCTCCTAATTGATCTCCCTTTTGTAGCCCAGCCTTCATGCAGTACACAATTTTGATCTCTCTAAAATGGAAGTCATGTCACTCTCCTGTTTTGGTTTGTTTGCTCGTTTGTTTGTTTGTTTTGAGATGGAGTTTCACTCTTGTTGCCCAGGCTGGAGTGCAATGACGCAGTCTCAGCTCACCACAACGTCTGCCTCCCGAGTTCAAGCGATTCTCTTGCCTCAGCCTCCCGAGTAGCTGGGATTATAGGCATGCGCCACCACACCCAGCTAATTTTGTATTTTTAGTAGAGATGAGGTTTCTCCATGTTGATCAGGCAGGTCTTGAACTCCTGACCTCAGGTGCTCCGCCCGCTTTGGCCTCCCAAAGTGCTGGGATTACAGGCATGAGCCACCGCGCCCAGCCCACTCTCCTGTTTTAAATCCTTTGATTTTCCCCCATTGCTTTCAGGCAGGAAAAGACTTGATACAACTTATAAAGACCCCTGGGATCTAACCCTTGCATTCATTTCCAGTCTTATTTCTGGCACGTCCCATGTCATCCTCCTACACCTCTGCTTGAGTCACATTTGACACCTTGCAGTTCCTCAAATTCAGTGTGCTAATAAAGAGCCTCCACCTTCAACTTGCTGCTCCTGTTCTTGGAAATTCCCATTCCTTGCCGGGCTAGTTCATCTGAAAACTCAGCTTTGCTGTCACTTCCTCTGTGGTGATTTCCCTGACCACCCTCCTCACCCACAGTCTGATTGAAGTGCCCATCCTTTGTGTTCCATCTTAGTGCATACATTATATTATATTAATTTGACTGCAAAGACCTTGAGGTTAGAGATAACTGTGTTTGGTTGTTTTTTTGTTTTTTTGAGATGGAGTCTCACTTTGTCTCCCAGGCTGGAGTGCAGTGGTGCAATCTCGGCTCACTGCAACCTCTGTCTCCTGGGTTCGAGCAATTCTCCTGCCTCAGCCTCCCGAGTAGCTGGGACTACAAGCATGTGCCACCACGCCTGGCTAATTTTTTTTGTATTTTTAGTAGAGAGGGGGTTTCACCATGTTGGTCAGGCTGGTCTCGAACTCCTGACCTCAAATGATCCACCCGCCTTGGCCTCCCAAAGTGCTGGGATTACAGGCGTGAGCCACTACACCCGGCTGGAATAACTGTTTTTTTATATCTGTATTCCAAGTACCACATGCCTAGTGACTTACAGAGGAGGTTCTTCTTAATCTTTGATAAATGAACTGGCCTTTTCATCAGGACCATAATATTTTACTTTATCAATAGATAGGGTCTTGCTGTGTTGCCCAGGCTACGCTTGAACTGCTGGGCTCAAGCAGTCCTCCTACCTCAGCATCCCAAGTTGCTGGGACTACATGCATGTACCACCAAACGCAGCCTCTGGATTCAACTACCAGTTTGCAAGAAGCATAGAAGACTGGAGACTATGTTACATGATACCATAGGGATGCAGTCGGGAAAATCTAAATGGAGGAAATTCTCTGTGAACAGTCATATGCCTTAGACTATAAGGGAGAAAAGATAAATGGAGAAAGAGCTTATACAGAGTCTTAAGAGAGATTCCAGGCAATTTCAATGTATGGGAATTTTTTAGATCCTTATTCAAAAAACAATTGTGACTCAGAAATATGAGTCATTTATGTTACATTTATGTTACATAAATTTTATATTAAATATATTTTACAAAAAGAAAAGATTTTATCAGGCTGGGCGCAGTGGTTCACGCCTGTAATCCCAGCACTTTGGGAGGCCAAAGGGGGCGGATCATGAGGTCAGGAGTTTGAGACCAGCCTGGCCAACATGGTGAAACCCCATCTCTACTAAAAATACAAAAATTAGTTGGGTGTGGTGGCAGGCACCTGTAATCCCAGATGCTCGGGAGGCTGAGGCAGGAGAATTGCTTAAGCCCAGGAGGCGGAGGCTGCAGTGAGCTGAGATTGTACCACTGTACTCCAGCCTGGATGACAGAGCGAGACTCTGTCTCAAAAAAAAAAAAAAAAAGAAATTGTGCTCTACTTGTTTTATACATACACAGACACACACACATACACAGCATCATAGTCTACTGATGTTATTTTACCAAGTTTTCTGAGTAAGACTGCCTCTTTCCTGGTCTTTTGGCTAGAGAGAACAAGCCTTGGTTGGGTTTTTTTGTCTGCACTCATTGGCATTTCTAGGTTGACAGCTTCTTCAGCTCCAATTCTGGGATATATGTGACAAAAAGAAAACCCAGGGAACTCACCACCGTGTCAGTCCTTGTGTACTGAGGTCCCCAGCCAGTTTGCCATTTTTCCCTCTACCTTTCCAAGTCTTCTTATGTTTATTTTATATATAATGTCCAAGGTTTTTAGTTGCACTTAGTGGGAGACATAGGGAGAAGTACATCTACTCCATTTTCCCTCCTGGTTTTACTTTTGATCTAACATAGAATCTTAAGTTGAATTTTCTGTCTTTTTTAAAAAACTATTCCAAGTTGCCGGGCAAGGTGGCTCACGCCTGTAATCCCAGCACTTTGGGAGGCCAAGGTGGGCAGATCATGAGGTCAGGAGTTTGAGACCAGCCTGACCAACATGGTGAAACTCTGTCTCTACTGAAAATACAAAAATTAGCTGGGCGTTGTGGCGGGCACCTGTAATCACAGCTACTCAGGAGGTTGAGGCAGGAGAATCACTTGAACCCAGGAGGCAGAGGTTGCAGTGAGCCAAGATTGTGCCATTGCACTCCAGCCTGGGTAACAGAGCGAGACTCCATCTCAAAAAAAACAAAAACAAAAACAAACTATTCCAAGTATACCTATGACACTGACTCAGACCACTGGATCCAGCCTTCAAATTTACCCCAGAGGAAGTGGGTTCATGGCTGGACTGTCATGGAGTTTCAGGCCAGGGCTTTTATGCTGCACACTCATCTTTTTCCCTGTGTCTTTCATTTATTCTCCTTTGTTTTCATTGTTTTCAGAGAGCTGCTTCTAGTAGAGACTTCTCAGCCACAAGATGGTGCCCCAGAATAGTTCAAATAGGCTTTTCTGCTCTTCCTTGGGCCCTAGTCTTTAATGTACTATTAGTAAACTCAAGGCCATTTATCTGAACCAGGATATAGCTATGAAGACACAACTGTATTATCTTTAAGCCATGTTTTCCCAGTTGCCTGAAAACTTAAGCAATCAGTATCAGAAATAGTTTTTGTTTGAATTTTTTTATAATTGTATTATTATTATTATTATTATTATTATTATTATTTAGAGATGGGGTCTTGCTGTGTTGCCCAGGCTGGTCTCAAACTCCTGGCCTCAAGCAGTCCTCCTGCCTCAGCATCCTGAAGTGCCGGGATTACAGGCCTGAGCCACCAGACCCAGCCTATGTCTTTTGAGCTATTTGAATCCATGAATCAAAGTTTACTAGTATAGATGTTTGCCTTTTATTACTAGCCCAACTTTTAAAATAGCTTATAAGATTATGTTTAAAAATACATAGAATAGCTTTCTTTGCCATGTCTACTGAGAGAACGAAGACCATTCTCAGCAACCAGACTGTCAACATTCCAGAAAATGGTGACATTGCTCTGAAGGGACACACAGTTACTGTGAAAGGCCCCAGAGGAACCCTGCAGAGGGATTTCAATCACATCAGTGTAGATTCAGTCTTCTTGGAAAGAAAGAAAAGAGGCTCCAGGTTGACAAATGGTGAGGAAACTGAAAGGAACTGGCTGCCGTTCAGACTATTTGTAGTCATGTACAGAACATGATCAAGGGTGTTACACTGGGCTTCCATTACAAGATGAGGTCTATGTATGCTCACTTCCCCATCAATGTCGTTATCCAGGAGAATGGGTCTCTTGTTGAAATCTGAAATTTCTTGGGTGAAAAATACATCCTCAGGGTTTGGATGAGAACAGGTGTTGCTTGTTCAGTACCTCAAGCCCAGAAAGATGAATTAATCCTTGAAGGTAATGACATTGAGCTTGTTTCCAATTTAGAGGCTTTGATTCAGCAAGCCACGACAGTTAAAAACAAGGATATCAGGAAATTTTTGGATGGTATCTATGTCTCTGAAAAAGGAACTGTTCAGCCGGCTGATGAATAAGATCTAAGAGTTGTCCAGCTTCTGAAACAAGATGCCGGATGATTCCTAAGACCTATTTGTGATATTTAAATGATGCAAAAGACCTATTGATTTGGAAAGAAAAATAAAATAAAATAAAAATACACAGGACAGAAAGACTGGTAAATAGACATTAACAATCTTTGGGTAGTGAGCTGTGAGTCGTTTGTTCTTTCATTTTTCAAGTTTTCAAATATGAGCTACTTTATGATGGATGAAAATGGATGTTGGGCATATTCTTCAGCTAATCAGAAAATATTTATTAACGAAAAAATATATTTATGACCCATCCAATATGTGTAGAGCCAGCATATATGTTTTCTTAGTCTTGATAGTTACATAAGAAAATATTGGGGGCTAGGCACGGTGGCTCACGCCTGTAATCCCAGCACTTTGCTAGGCTGAGGTGGGTGGGTCACCTGAGGTCAGGAGTTTGAGACCAGCCTGGCCAACATGGTGAAACTCCGTCTCTACTAAAAATACAAAAATTAGCCAGGCATGGTGGCAGGTGCCTGTAATCCAACGTACTCAGGAGGCTAAGGTAGGAGAATCACTTGAACCCGGGAGGCGGAGGTTGCAGTGAACTGAAATTGTGCCACTGCACTCCAGCCTGGGTGACAGAGCAAGACTCTGTCTCAAAAAAAAAAAAAATAATAATATTGGGTACTCCGTTACTAAAGGCAGGGACTATGGCTTAAAATTCTGCAGCTGTGTTACCTACCATATGCCTTACACATAGAGAGGTCTAGGAAATAACTGCTTGAGCACAGAAACCATTATTCCTAGCTTTGAAGGAAAGAACTATATTTTACTAGTTGTAAATCTTTGAGTTGGGTGTCCTCAAGGTAATTACCTGCTTGAGTGTTAGCTCACATGAAGTGGACAAGTTGTGTCCATTCTTTTTTTTTTAAGAGATGGTGTCTCACTCTGTTTCCCAGGATTGCAGTGGTACAATTGTAGCTCACTGTAGCCTTGAACTCCTCAAGCAATCCTCCTGCCTCAGCCTCTCACGTAGCCAGGATCACAGGTGCATGCCACCATGCCTGGCTAATTTTTATTTTATTTATTCATTCATTCATTCATTCATTCATTCATTTTTTTTGAGATGGAATCTTGCTCTGTCACCCAGGCTGGAGTGCAGTGGTGCGATCTCAGCTCACGGCAACCTCCACCTCACGGGTTCAAGCAATTCTCCTGCCTCAGCCTCCCCAGTAGCTGGGATTACAGACATGCACCACCACGCCCAGCTAATTTTTGTATTTTTAGTAGAGGTGGGGCCATGTTGGCTATGCTAGTCTTAAACTCCTGACCTCAAGTGATCTGCCCACCTTGGCCTCCCAAAGTGCTGGGATTACAGGTGAGAGCTACCGTGCCTGGCCTAATTTTTTTTTTAATAGAGACGAGGTCTTGCTATGTTGTCCAGGCTGGTCTAAAACTTCTTGCCTCAAGCAGTCCTCCAGTCTCATCCTCCCACAGTGCCGAAGTTACAGATGTGAGCCACCATACCCGGCCCATTCTATGTCTTAATTATAGAACTAATAATTAGGGATAAAAAAGCCAACTACTCCTTACTGAAATAAGATTAGCAATGGAGTGGACAAAAATTCAATATCAGTCCAAAGCAATAAACAGTAATATTTTTAAAATTCAGCTGGCCAGGCACAGTGGCTCACGCCTGTAATCCCACTTTGGGAGCTGAGGCGGATTGACCACAAGGTCAGGAGTTCCAGACCAGCCTGGCCATTATGATGAAACCCCGTCTCTGCTAAAAATACAAAAATTAGCCAGGCATGATTGTGTGTGCCTGTAGTCCCAGCTACTCTGGAAGCTGTGGCAGAAGACTCGTTTGAACCCAGGAGGTGGAGGTTGCAGTGAACTGAGATCGCGCCACTGCATTCCAGCCTGGGCAACAGAGCAAGACTTCGTCTCAAAAATAAAAAATAAATAAATAAAAAATTCAGCCCTTGATAATTCATTATTAGATCGTCAGAGTCTACATGTATATTGGATATAACAGGTACTAATGTAATATTTGATAGCTGATTAAATAAATGAATTACTTTTATTGATGATAGGACTTTAAGTAATGTCCTGAAAATCTACAGAGGAGGAACTTATAAGTAAAGAGAAGCTAGACTAAAATAAATACGTTTTCCAACCAAGACCCAAGAAAATTAAGGATTTCTGCAAGACCTTTCAACTTGTGATTTTTGTGGGCCCACCAATTCTTATAAATTATAGATCTTTTATATTTCTGATACATGATTATATAATACAAGTTATAATTTTTTCAGCTTTTGTTTTACTTAGTAATATCCATTTATAGCTTAGTTTAATAGGTGGTACATAAAAGTAATTTGTGTACTTTTCCTTATGAAAAATTGAGTATAGGCAAGCTCACCAAAGTACTAGATTTCTAAAACCCAAGTCTAGACCTTTGAGGAGTTCATGTGCACACAATGAAGTGGAGGCCGGTGGGAAGTGGAGAGAATGGGGATAAAGTAACTGACTGGAAAGTAGGCTACAGGGTAGAAATCGACAGATCTTTAGTAGAAAAGGGGATTTCAATGAAAGGAGGCAGTATTAGCAATAAAGTCATAACATAGAAAAGTCACTGTCTAGTCTAATCATTTACAAACTTAAAAAGAAGTAGAAGCTTTTATTCAAATCAAAACTTATGTAGAATACCAATATGATAAATATATAAAGGTTGAGCTGTTTGGGTCGAAACAAGGTTTAACGTGTATAGGAAACAAAATCCCATCCCTCTTGAGCCTCTCTAACTCTATCCTAGTGGGCCCTAGGGAGCACAGTTTAAAACAGCTGAACTAGGCTGGGTGCAGTGGCTCACACCTGTAATCCAGGTGCTTTGGGAGGCCAAGGCAGGAGAATTTCTTGAGGCCAGAAGTTCAAGACCAGCCTGGGCAGCATCGTGAGATCCCATCTCTACCAAAAAAAAAAAAAATTAGGCCAGGCATGGTGGCTCACTCCTGTAATCCCAGCACTTTGGGAGGCTGAGGCGGGTGGGTCACCTGAGGTCAGGAGTTCAAGACCAGCCTGACCAACATGGTGAAACCCCGTCTCTACTAAAAATACAAAATTAGTTGGGTGCGGTGGCGCATGCCTGTAATCCTAGCTACTTGGGAGGCTGAGGCAGGAGAATCACTTGAACCCGGGAGGCAGAGGTTGCAGTGAGCTGAGATCTCGCCATTGTACTCCAGCCTGGGCAACAAGAGTGAAACTCTGTCTCAAAAAAAAAAAAAAAAAAAAAAAAATTAGCCAGACGTGGTGCACATCTGTGGTCCCAACTACTCAGGAGGCTGAAGTGGGAAGATTGCTTGAGCCCAGGAATTCAAGGCTGCAGTGAGCTATGATTGCACCTGTGCACTCCAGTCTGGACAACAGAGTGAGATCCTGTCCCACACACAAAAATAAAGAAAACCCCCCCTGCAATGTAGCCTGACCAGCAGGCAGATGTTAGACATTAATGTGTAATAGGGAAGCATTTTCCTCAGGCTTTCAAAGATGGGAAATTATTATGGATTGTTTTCTTACCCCCTACCGGAAAAGAGTGCTTCACCATTGAGGTGGCCTGCTGGAAAAATCACTCCACTAATTTGAGAGTCTTCCCTTGACCTTTTGTGGTTCTGGCTTTGTGTTTTTTAGCTCTTGAATGTCGTCTCTCAACTAGCCAAACAGAATCTGCGACTGCTGGTCCTAGGCCGGAAGCACATGCTAAGAAAGTGTTCCCAATGGAGTCAGGATGAGATGAAAGAGGTGCAAAAGCAAGCCAGCTGTTTTTTTGCTGATAACATGTAAGTGTTGGAGGTAATAGGTGAATTATACTGTGCTGCAGGCATCTATCTGCTTGTTAGTTACCTACTTTAAAACCTATCTTTTAAATGCATGTGTATATGTATACTCACCCTCATTAAAAAAAAAAAAAAAAGATTTGAGACAACTTACAAAACTACGGTTTCTTCTAAAAAAAAAAACACTACAGTTTCTATGGCAGGATAAACTTAAACAGATGAGGAAATCAGGATAAAGGAGAAGTGGAGGGAAGATAAGTCAGGAGTGAGATTAGTACACCGAATACATGCCATAAGATCCTAAGTAGATCATTTAGCAAATACTTGACAAACAGGAGCACCTTCAATGTTCTTGGAGAAAGAGCAGTGAAAAAGACAAAGTCCCTGCCCTCTTAGAATTTACAATAAACAAGTAAACAAACAGGTAATGTCATTCCAGGCAGTGATCAGTACTATGGGGACAATAAAGCAAGGTAGATAGAAAGAATTTAGGTAAGGGATAGGTCAGAGGGTTGTGAATGGGGTGGTCAAGAACAGCCTTTCTGAGGGGGCAGATTTGATGAGGAGTGAGTTATTTGAGAAATGGGGAGAGGTGGTGGGAAGAACATCCCAAATAATACGAAATATTTACAAAGCCCCGAGGCAGGCCGGGCTCACGCCTGTAATCCCAACACTTTGGGAGGCCGAGGCGGGTAGATCACGAGGTCAGGAGATCGAGACCATCCTGGCTAACGGTGAAACCCCATCTCTACTAAAAATACAAAAAATTAACCGGGCATGGTGGTGGGCGCCTGTAGTCCCAGATACTGAGGAGGCTGAAGCAGGAGAATGGCGTGAACCCGGGAGGCAGAGCTTGCAGTGAGCCGAGATCGCGCCACTGCACTCCAGCCTGGGCGACAGTGCGAGGCTCCATCTCAAAAAAAAAAAAAAGGATCCCAAAGGAGCCCTGAGGCAGGCATAAGCTTGGCGTGTGTTTGAGGAAAGCAAGACGGCCAGTTGGGCTATAATAGCAAGAGGGAAAGTAATAAGTTCCGAGATTAGAGAGAAGGCAGAAACCGCAATACAGAGGACCTTGCAGATCCTGGTACTCAAGCAAGAGGCCTAGATTTTATTCTAAATGTAAGGAGAAAATTGCTGTTGAGCTGCAGCTTCCCAGGAAGCCAAAGGAACCATGGTAAACATGGTCAGTAACAAAACCTACAGTAAGCCAGCCACGGTGGCTCATGTCTATAATCCCAGCACTTTGGGAAGCCAAGGCAGGCAGATCACTCAAGATCAGGAGTTTGAGACCAGCCTGGCCAACATAGCAAACCCCATCTCTACTAAAAATACAATTAGCCAGATGTGGTAGCACACGCTTTGTAGTCCCAGGTGCTCGGGAGGCTGAGGCAGCAGAATCACTTGAACCTGGAAAGCCGAGGTTGCAGTGAGCCGAGATCGTGCCACTGCACTCCAGCCTGGGTTACGGAGTGAGACTGTCTCAAAAAAAAAAAAACAAACCCACAAACCTACAATAGCCATAAAGTAAGAAGAAAATAGCTAATTAGGAGGAGTACAGATCCGCAACAGCACATATGAACTCAATGCACTGTTGTGCATTGAGGTTTTCATATTGTTTATGCTAACAAAAGTTTATTTCCAACTTTGCTTAATGAGTGTATATGCCTCAGCCCCAAATCTAGGTTTCATAGTCTGAATGTGATAACTTCAAGATTTGTCAGTATTCTCCAAATTATTTATTTTATTGAGACGGAGTCTCGCTGTGTCACCCAGGCTGGAGTACAGTGGCTCAATCTTTGCTCATGGCAACCTCCGCCTCCCGGATTCAAGCGATTCTCCTGCCTCAGCCTCCCAAGTAGCTGGGATTACAGGCACCCGCCACCATGCCCAACTAATTTTTGTATTTTTAGTAGAGATGGGGTTTCACCATGTTGGCCAGGCTGGTCTCGAACTGACCTCGTGACCCACCCGCCTCAGCCTTCCAAAGTGCTAGGATTACAGGCATGAGCCACCTCACCCAGCCCCCAAATCATTTATTATTTAAAAAGTACAATAGCTCTCAATGCATAAAGCAAGGGAGAAGCAAACCTCTCATCCAGTTCCAAAACCACATCCCTTCTTTTTTTAGCTGGAAGATGGTGCTTCCATTTCTCCAAGAGCAGAAGACCTAATGGCAACATTGGGTAGACAGTAAAATTGTAGGCTTGGGAATTAGTTTACCCAGGCTGAGATCATGGCCCTGCCACTCCCTGTCTGGGAAAGGTTTTTCCTTTCTCCCTGTCTTCCTTATCTCCTGTGTAACTTTTATGGGGTGGTTTTAAGGATTAAATAAGATAATACGTGTAAATAACTCATGTAAAACTCTTGGCATAGCACCAAGTACATAGAAAACATATATGTTAGTTGCTGTCATGATCATTATTATTTTCCTTATATGGAAAAATTAGATAAATTTGAAGTGTTATGACCAAGAAGCCTGTTGGAAAGTGGTCTCACTGCTTGGTTTGGGGTCTGTATTTATTGCATCAGCTGAAGTTCCAAACTCAGTTGTAACGACCAATTCACTGACCTTCTGTCGCTTTGGATTTGAATATTTAAGTGTTTAACACTAAATCTGTTTTCCACTAATGTGCCAAAGAAGCTTTTCAAACATACACTAGAGAGAATAATATAGTGAATAGTGAGTCCTCATGTAACTGTCACCCGGCTCCAACAATTACCATCGTTTTGCTAATTTTGTTCCATAAACCGCACACATTTTTTCTTTTTCTTTTTTTCCTGAAGAGTTATAAGGCAAATTTCATCATTTTATCATTTCACTTGAAATACTTCAGGATAAAGAAAACTTTCAATGGTCCTATTTAGGGTCATTTGAATCAAGGCATAGGGCATATCACAAGTTGCAGTCTGAATCTCCTAAAGCAAGGTCGTTACTGCCATTTTTACAGCACATTTGTTAAAATAATAAGTGCTAAGGTTGATGGTCTGTTGGAGGCTTTGAGTCACTGGCTCTTACCAAAGAAGATGTTTTGGGGTGCTGATCCAGGTGACTGTCTAGAAGCTGCTCTGAAATACCAGTTCAGCTTTAGGGGCAGCCAGTTATTTGATGGCTTGCAAGAAAGTCTCATCCTGCCCTAGTAGTATTTTGGGTGTTTCTTGAATTTGGGTGAAGAGAGAGGGAAAAGGTGTGCTCTGTGATAGATAAGGCAAATAGGAAAAATGCCCAAAGAGAAGTAACTTTTAAGTGTGAAGAGAGCATTGTTAGAATTCATCGTTCTAGTGGAAGAGTCCAGTGAGCTGTGAGAATCCCAGGCATTAGCATTCCGTTCCCCTCAGCTTTCCATCTGTGTTCTAGATAGTATTGCTTACCAGCTAAGGACTTTGAGGTGGTTCTTAAGTATTACTAGCATCATGTTGGTCAAGAAATCAGAGGCACCTCCAAGGAAAGTAAGTAAAAATTACGGTGAAAAACACTGTCCTCTGCCTCTTCAGCTGTGCTTGATTGTGTCCTTTCTTATGCCTGGTTCAGCTCGGAGGATGATCCATTCCTTTTGTATGCCACACTGCACTCCGGGAATCACTGCAGGTTTATCACAAGAGACCTGATGCGGGACCACAAGGCCTGTCTGCCTGATGCCAAGACCCAACGCCTATTTTTTAAGTGGCAGCAGGGACATCAGCTGGCAATTACAAATAGGTTTCCAGGATCAAAACTAACCTTTCAGGTAATGGTACCTGTTCTCTATGTAATATTAACAGAGTCAAGTATACAGTAAGAACGTGGCATAGAAAAAGAGTGTCACAACTAATTGAAGGTGGTAAATGCTTTATTTTTCTCAGTTTTAGGTTAGTATTTGGAACTAGCCAGGTCCTAGAAAGAGTCTGCTAAAGTTTTCATAGGCCAACCTCAAATTAATTAAAACACTTAGGGGCTGGGCGCGGTAGCTCACACCTGTAATCCCAGCACTTTGGGAGGCCGAGGTGGGCAAATCATGAGATCAGGAGATCGAGACCATCCTGGCTAACACGGTGAAACCCCGTCTCTACTAAAAATACAAAAAAAAAATTAGCCGGGTGTGGTGGCGGGTGCCTGTAATCCCAGCTACTTGGGAGGCTGAGGCAGGAGAATGTCATGAACCCTGGAGGCAGAGCTTGCAGTGAGCCAAGATCACGCCACTGCACTCCAGCCTGGGCGACAGAGCAAGACTCCGTCTCAAAAACAAAAAACAACATTTAGGATATCACCAGTTTTGACTTCGATTAATTATGTCATAGATTATGACTTCTTTTTTTTTTTTTTTTTTTTTTTTTTTGAGATGGAGTCTCACTCTGTCGCCCAGGCTGGAGTGCAGTGGTGCGATCTCAGCTCACTACAGCCTCCGCCTCCTGGGTTCAAGCGATACTCCTGCCTCAGCCTCCCGAGTAGCTGGGACTACGGGCACATGCCACCACGCCGAGCTAATTTTTGTATTTTTAGTAGAGATGGGGTTTCACCATGTTGGTCAGGCTGGTCTTGAACTCCTGAGCTCATAATCCACCCACCTCAGCCTCCCAAAGTGCTGAGATTACAGGCGTGAGCTACCGTTCCCGGCCATAAATTATAACTTCTTATATGTGTTTGTTATTTTTGTTTATTTGCAATAGCTCAAATTCTTTATTTCTTATAGTTTGTTATACTTCTGCTAAGTAATTTGTTTTCCCTGTTTAATTCATTTCTATGACAGTCTCAGTTGAATTCTCCTTTGATTCTAGTTAAGATATCTATAATATAAGGATACATCTTGTGTGAAAGCAAAGGGAGAGAATCCAAAGTGAGTTATTACAGAAAAGTACACTGGCCCGTGGTATAATAAATAAGGTTCAATGATCAAAAAATATTGGCCGGGCGTGATGGCTCATGCCTGTAATCTCAGCACTTTGGGAGGCCAAGGCGGGTGGATCACATGAGGTCAGGAGTTGGAAACCAGCCTAGCCAACATAGCAAAAACCTCATCTCTACTAAAAATACAAAAATTAGCCAGGCGTGGTGGTGTGTGCCTGTAATCCCAGCTACATGGGAGGCTGAGGTATGAGAATCACTTGAACCTGGGAGGCAAAGGTTTCGTTGAGCCAAGATTGTGCCACTGCTATCCAGCCTGGGTGACAGAGTGAGACTCCGTCTCAAAAACAAAAACAAAAACAAAAAAACGGAGATGTTGGTCAAAGGAGAAAAAAATTTCAGTTAGATAAGAGGAATAAGTTCCATGATGACTGTAGTTAATAATAACAGTGTATTGTATCATTGAAAATTGCTAAGAGTAGATTTTAAATGTTCTCACCACAAAAATTGTAAGTATATAAGGTAATGCTCATGTTAATTAGCTCAATTTAGCTATTCTACAATGTATGCATATTTCAAAAACATGCTATACATGATAAATATGTATAATTGTTATTCGTCAATTTAAAAATAAGTAAGAATGGCTGGGTGCAGTGGCTTACTTGTGTAATCCCAGCACTTTGGGAGGCCGAAGCAGGAGGATTGCCTGAGCCTAGGAATTTAAGACTAGCCTGGGCAACATGGTAAGACCATGTCTGTATAAAAGTAAGTAAATAAGAATATCCACAACAATAGATTTATAGTAAATGTGGTATTAAATGATACCATAGTGATTCAAGATATAAAGAACTATTAATTCTTAAGTATAATAAAGGTATAAAGGTATTGATCTTACATTTATAAAATAAGACCTTATTTCTTAGAGATACATACTGAAGTATTACAGAAGAAATTACATATCTGAGATGGGAGGGCAGTGTATGGATGAAATAAGACTAGAGATGAATTGATAATGGCCGAAGCTAGGTGATGAGTACATGGGAGTTCATTATAGCATTTCTTTATTTTTGTTTACATTTGTCCCTTGGTATCCACGAGGAATTGGTTTCAGGACCTCTCACAGATACTAAAATCCTCAAATGCTCAAGTCCCTTATATAAAATGGCATAGTATTTGCATATAACCTACACACATCCTCCTGTATACTTTGAATCATTCAGATTATTTATAATACCTAATACAATGTAAATGCTATATAAATAGTTGTTTCTGTATCTTTTAGGGAATAATGCCAAGAAGAAAAAAAGTTTGTACATGTTCAGAACACAGTTTTTTGTTGTTGTTGTTTTGTTTTCAAATATTTTCAATCCGTGGTTGTTTGCCAGGGATACAGAATGTGCAGTTATGGAAGGCTGACTGGATTTGAAATTTTTCACTCTCACACACAAAACTGATAGAGCCAACAAAAGAACATCTGTATTACATAAATGTAATGCTTCTACAGAGAGTCTTTAGACTTAAAAATGAGACCCCTCAAAAAAAGAAACTCCTAATATTAGGGCTCATCTTCACAGAGTTTGCTGCTCTTTGAAAATCCATTATTAAGTGAGATAATCCATTATCAATACTCTTCTGGAGCAAACTTGAGAAGTGTCAGAAAGAGAAATGGCCAGGTAGCCCTTTAGTGTTGTTCTCAATGTTTTGTTCTCTTTTTAATTCAACAGCCTATTCTCAGCTATGACACAGTGGTGCAAACAACTGGAGACTCGTGGCACATACCATATGATGAAGACCTGGTAGAAAGATATTCCTATGAAGTACCAACCAAATGGCTTTGCCTCCACCAAAAGACATAGAGATTCTTACTTCTATGCTAAGTTTGTGTTTGGGTACCCTCTAGGGTTGGCATGAGAGGCTCTTGAGTTGGTGTTTGTTTAGGGCGTTGCCTCTGTCCTGAAGATAAAAGGATTCTGTTAACAGTATTGACATTGATTTTTTAATGAAATGAGGTATATCTTTTCATAACCAGCTGCATTTTTTTTCCCCTAACATTTGTTTCTGGAGGCTTATCAAGAGTTGGAGAACTTAGTGTAGAGCAAAACCTGCATTTCTCCTACTGGGCCAGCTATTCCACTTAGCTTGGGTGACAAATAGTGCTTTTGGTATCCATTTTTTGCTACTTCTGACCTTGCCTTCCAGGCCTACCAATAGCAGAATCAATCCATCTGTCCCTGAGATACTCATGTTGTTTCAAATGCCTTCTCCCATTTCTGGCATAGTCTCATTCTCTGTATGTTATGCCCTGTCCATATGGAATCATTTATCGTCCTCTGTAATAAACTGGCCAAGATACTAAAGGCTTACTATTAATAGCAGTTTTTAATTACTTATCATCCAATTATTTGGATTGGAGAAGAGGGGGCATTCACTCCTCTTTTTCTTATTTTTTTTGGAAACAGAGTCTCAACTTACTCTGTTGCCAGGGCTGGAGTGCAGTGACGTGATCACAGTTCACTGCAGCCTCAAACTCCCAGGCCCAAGCAATCTTCCTACCTCGCCCTCCTGAGTAATTGGGACTACAGGCATGTATCACCAGGGTTGGCTAATTTTTTTTTTTTTGTAGAGATGGCTGTCTCACTCTGTTGACCAGACTGGTCTCCAACCCCTGGCCTCAGTCGATCCCCAGCAATTTGGGAGGTCGAGGCGAGAGAATCACTTGAGTCTAGGAGTTCAAGACCAGCCTAGGCAACATAGTAAGATCTCATTTCTACAAAAAATTTAAAAATTAGCCAGGCATGGTAGTTTGCACACATAGTCCCAGCTACTTTGGGGGCTGAGGTAGGAGGATTGCTTGAGCCTGGGGGGTCAAGGCTGCAATGAGCCAATGTTGCACCACTGTACTCTAGCCTGGGTGACAGAGCGAGACCTTGTCTCAAAACAAAACAAAGTGCTGGAATTACAGACTTGAGCCACAGTGCCCAGCCTCACTTCTCTTTAGACTATGATGGTTTTTTCTTCATTCTATAATCCCTTTTCCAAATGGGTTCAACATTTTGTGAACACTGTTAATTTCATCATTCAGTATATGTGGACTTTCTAAAATATGCCAATTTTTTTCCACTTAATCAAGTTTGACTTAATTTAACAAAGTGATTATATTTTAATAGTTACATTTCTGTTTTTTCCACTCACTAGCCAGCTTACAGTTTATTAGCCCTTGATTTCAGCTGAAAATATTCATGTCTGCACCCCTTCATGATAGTTCTTTCTTTACCTATACATACTGTATTCAGTATTCAAGAACAGGCAAAAACTACTCTATTGTGATAAAAATCAGAATAGTAATTGCCTGAGGAAAGGGATACGAGAGAACTTGAGAGAACTTTCTCGGGGTGATGGAAAGTTTCTTATATTGATTTGGGTAATAGTAACATAGCTATATGTATATATTAGTTAAAATTCCTCACACTAAACATTTTAAATTGATACATTTACATATATGACAATATACCTCAAAGTAAGTTAGGGTAAAAAAAGATAATTATTTACATGAAATAAACAATGACCTCATTTACATCAAACCATATACATGTGTATAATTAGGGTATGTATTATGCACAGAGAAACAATTCAGGAAAATCCAAGGAGGGGACATTTTATCTTCTTACCCATTTACTGAATGCAACATTACTGCACACCAAGACAAAAGAGCTCTCCAGGAAAACATTGGATATATTGAGAGCATTAAAAGATACTGAGAAAGCTCTAATAAATTCAGTCTGCTTATTTTCCAAATTTCATAAACTACATACTTAGAAGACTGTGCTTTCGGTGAGCTAAACTTCTTTTTTTAAGGAACTATCATAGTTTTAAGAAAAACATTTTAAGAAGACAAAAAGTATTTATTAAGTCCATCTAAAAGGCTAATGCAAATTTCCAAAAAAGGAGCACATAGAGATAGAGGAGGAGGCCGAAGTGGTGGCTCATACCTGTTAATTCCAGCACTTTGGGAGGCCAAGACAGGAGGATCACTTTAGGCCCAGAGTTGGAGACCAACCTGGGCAACATAGCAAGACCCTGTCTCTTAAAAAAAAAAAAAAAGACTGGAGAAGCTACAAGAAGAAACCTAGTACTTCAGAGCAAGAGTAAACCTTAGAGCATGTAAAGTCCATTTTGGAGATGAGGAACAGACCCAGGAAGATGACCTGGCTTCCCTGAATCCCACGGCTAGCTAGTGCAGACATTTCAGCCATAACCCACCTCTTCTGATTCCCAAATACTCTTTCTTCTACTGGCACATAGAGATGGGGGGAGGAGTCAGGGCATGGTGGCCCACACCTATAGTTCCAGCACTTTGGGAGGCCAAATGGGAGAATTGCTTGAAGCCAGGAGTTGGAGACCAGCCTAGGCAACACAGGGAGACCTGTGTCGACAAAAAATTTAAAAATTAGCTGGGCATGGTAGCACATGCCTGTGGTCCCAGCTACTCAGAAGGCTGAGGTGGGAGGATCACTTGAGCCCCAGAGGTCAAGGCTACAGTGAGCTATGATCATGCTACTACACTCCAGCCTAGGTGACAGAGCGAGACCCTGTCTCAAAGGGAGGGAGGTAAGAATGAGAAGAAGGAACAGGGGAGTGCCTCTTTTAAGGGCCCAAGTATCCTGAATGGCTCACCAATATAGAACATTGTGGTAGAGAAATTACATTTTAAAATAACTCTAATACCATTTAGAAACAAAACCCTAACTTCTGCTTGAGATAAACTGAAGTGCATCTGTCCCTTGTCCAGGAGTGGGGAACGATTGTAGGGTTGCTCAGCGTAAGTCATGCTGCCACAGTGACCTTGAGAAGTGCAGGGATTCCCTGAAGGAAGCAGCTGGTACCAGACACTTAGGCTGCCCATTTGTGTTCTGATCATTTGAGTGAAAAAAAGGTATCTGTCAAGCAAGCTCCTGGACACCACAAGAAGGAATTATTTTAAAAGCTGTACTCTTAAATTGTTAGTATCTTTAAAATCAGTTGTGAACAATGAAGGATTTGAAAGAGCATTGACTTTGCCACTTAAAAGTATTTCTAAAATACTTTGTGCTTCCCCCTTGCATTCTGAATTTATACACTTTTCCTCCTGCTGTTCTCAGACCCAGTGAAAAGAAAATCTCAAGGAAGAAGGCTGAGTTTATTCTCTCAGGGCTCTGTTGGGACTATCTCATCTGAGGTGGCTTATTCTTCATAGGAAATTAATTTTTCTCCTCAAGTCTGCACTTAAATATAATTACTGCTTCCTTGGTCTTCTAGCAAATTTCTCACTTTTATTTATTTCTTTTTTGAGACAGAGTCTTGATCTTTCATCTAGGCTGGAGTACAATGGTTTGATCTCAGTTCACTGCAACCTTTGCCTCCCGGGTTCAAGCAATTCTCATGCCTCTGCCTCTCGGGCAGCGGGAATTACAGGCATGCGCCATGACGCCCAGCTAATTTTCGCATTTTTAATAGAGACGGGGTTTCACCATGTTGCCCTGGTTGCTCTCAAACTCATGACCTCAGGTGATCCACCTACCTCAGCCTCCCAAAGTGCTGGGATTACAGGTGTGAGTCACCCAGCACAGCCTGAAATGAGGCATCTCTATAGTCCAGCAGCCCTACAGGAGGCAGGAGGGGAGCAAGAATAAGAAAGGAAATTTGTAAAAGGCACTTAGGAGTGAGCAGAAAGGAAATAGGACCAGCTTTTACCTGCCCAGTCCTGGCCAGTGACAAGCAGTCTGCTTGAGTCTATGCTAAATAAACAAAGGAAGTTCCATTTAGAGCTCTGCATAGAGGAAGCCATAGAAAATAACAGGATGAAAATACAAGAGACAGGAACACAGATGAATAAATGTAATAAAATTTGAGAAATAATCTTTAATTTTCTTTCATCATCTCCATTTATGCTTTTTCATGATTTCCTGACGTTCTCTCTCCCCAAGTTTAGTTTTTTGTTTTTTGTGGGGTTTTTTTTTTTGGCATTATTTGATCTGACGAGTGCTTCCAGAGACTCTACTACATGCACAACTTGCTTTTACCTGGTAAATGAAATAAACAGGAAGACAATTATCTAGTCACTGATGGCAGCTAAAAATAGTTTGTTTTGCTACCAGAGTGCCCTCAGAAGTATACTCTTATCTAGTGGATTGAGTTATTATGATAACCGTGGTAATTTGTTATTATAAATAGCAGTAACATGGGAAGGTTTTTGGTAACTTCTGACAAGAAATTTGATGTAGAGAGTTAATTTCGAGCACATTAAAATGACTATCCCACTCATCTTTTCAGTGCTATTTAAAAGCCAGCCCAAGAAGCAAATACTTGAGAAATCATTAGTAGGGGCTTTAATTTTGAATATGATAGACATTAATTCATTTTAATGAGACCAGGTCAGATTGCCTCATCACTCTCAGATGGACTAGAACATTATATAGATACCAAGTTCAGTTCACATCTAAATATTTAAAGTCTACTATTAAAAGAGGTTTCCTGGCCGGGTGCAGTGACTCATGTCTGTGATCCCAGCACTTTGGGAGGCCAAGGCGGGAGGATCACCTGAGGTCAAGAGATTGAGACCACCCTGGCCAACATGGTGAAACCCCGTCTCTACTAAAAATACAAAAATTAGCTAGGCATGGTGGTGTGCACCTGTAGTCCCAGCTACTCGGGAGGTTGAGGCAGGAGAATTGCTTGAACCCGGGAGGTGGAGGTTGCAGTGAGCTGAGATTGCACCACTGTACTCCAGCCTGATGACAGAGCGAGATTCCATCTCAAAAATAAATAAATAAATAAATAAATAAATAAGGTTTCTTGTGCTTTCTGTGACTGCATCAGAACAGAGAATGTCAGTATCCAATAGGATGCCAGTGGAATTCCCTGACAGTTGCATCCATGCGACTCTGCTGGAGCAGGGTAGTATCCTAGGCTGGGAGAATGGGATGGAGCCTCCACCTCGTGAAGTAGCTTCCTTTGGAGGTGGCTATGGCAGGTCTTCGGAGAGGTAAGTCCCTCACTCAGACTTGTTGCTTGAGATGTACTATATTATGATTCTTCGAAAATAAATCATTCTTATATTTTATTCCTCTTTTCAATGACCTTGCTCTAGAATCCAAAGTTGCTTTTTTTTCTATCCTGTGTTCCATGGTTGAGCAGTCTATTGCTATTAAGTTGTTGTACGTATATATTTTTCTATACATATATACTCATTTTTTGTTTTTCTATACATATATACTTATTCTCTATGAACTCTTTTGTAACATGTTTTTTTCACCTGACAGAAAATGAAAAATTTTCCCTGTTCTTACAGTCACTTCTTCCTCATGTATTCTTTTGTGTGTGTGTGTGTGAGATGGAGTGTTGCTCTTCTCGCCCAGGCTGGAGTGCCATGGCGCGATCTCGGCTCACTGCAACCTCCGCCTCTCTGGTTAAAGCAATTCTCCTGCTTCAGCCTCCTGAGTAGCTGGGATTACAGGCATGCACCGCTATGCCTGGCTAATTTTGTATTTTTAGTAGAGACAGGGTTTCTCCATGTTCAGCCTAGTCTCGAACTCCAGACCTCAGGTGATCCTCCCACCTCGACCTCCCAAAGTGCTGGGATTACAGGAGTGAGCCACCGCACTCGGCCTCATGTATTCTAATAATTAATAATGTAAATTCATAAAAAGGGGCAGCCAGCTTAAACTAGAGCATTGCTGGACACCATAAAATACTACTTGCATAACTGTATACTCACAAACTTCTACTCAAGGCTTGCTTTGTTCAGAAGGAAATCTGTGTTCACAGAAGCTGAACCCTGATAATCGCTGTTGGCTCAAATTAAGGGTCACGTCCTTTGGCACTCAGCGCTATTCTGGCAGGAGTGGTCAAATCCTTGATGTAATGGGTCTTTTCTAAGTCAGGCCCTCTGATCTCCAACTCCTAAAGAAATAAACTCTGGTCAGACCATGTTTTTGAAGAGAACGTCTAAGGAACAATTGCTACTTCACACAGATAAAGAGCTTTTTATTGTTTAAAGCAAATCATGTAACTCTTTGTTCATCAACACACCAAGGGAATTTTCTGTGAGGAAATCAGTATTGAATAGTTTGTACTTTATACATGTTATAAGAATGTACTTTTCGGGCTGGGCGTGGTGGCTCACGCCTGTAATCCCAGCACTTTGGGAGGCCGAGGGGGGCGGATCACGAGGTCAGGAGATGGAGACCATCCTGGCTAACACGGTGAAACCCCGTCTCTACTAAAAATACAAAAAATTAGCTGGGCGTGGTGGCGGGTGCCTGTAATCCCAGCTACTCGGGAGGCTGAGGCAGGAGAATGGCGTGAACCCGGGAGGCGGAGCTTGCAGTGAGCCGAGATCGCGCCACTACACTCCAGCTCCAGCCTGGGCAACAGAGCGAGACTCCGTCTCAAAAAAAAAAAAAAAAGAAAAAGAAAAAGAATGTACCGTCCTGGCGCGATGGCTCACGCCTGTAATCCCAGCACTTTGGGAGGCCGAGGCAGGTAGATCACCTGAGGTCAGGAGTTCGAGACCAGGCTGGCCAACATGGCGAAACCCCGTCTCTACTAAAAATACAAAAAAAAAAAAAAAAAGTACTCTTCTTCCACTCCCATTGCCAGTATCACCAGAAATTCCAACTCCATCCAAATTTTGTTCTCATTGTTTCTCTTTTTTTTTTTTTTTTCTTGAGATGGAGTCTCACTCCATCACCCAGGCTGGAGCTCAGTGGCGTGAATTTGGCTCACTGCAACCTCCACCTCCTAGATTCAAGCGATTCTCATGCCTCAGCTTCCCAAGTAGCTGGGATTACAGGCACGTGCCACCATGCCCACCTAATTTTTGTATGTTTAGTAGAGACAGGGTTTCGTCATGTTGGCCAAGCTGGTCTTGAACTCCTGACCTCAAGTGATCAGCCCACCTTGGCCTTCCAAAGTGCTAGGATTACAGGCATGAGCCACCACACCCAGCCTGGTCTCATTGCTTCTTAACTCTGGTCTCATGATTTGTCGTTGTTGTTTGTTCTAGAAATGGGGTCTCACTATGTTGCCCAGGCTGGAGTGCAGTAGCTATTCACAGTGGTCATAGCTCACTGCAGCCTCAAACTGCGGGGCTCAAGCGATCCTCCTGCCTCAGCCTCCCAAGTAGCCGGGATTACAGGCACACACCACCACGCTTACCTGATTTTGTGACTTCTGGCTCCCTATGAGATGGCCAACCTTTTTGATTAGTTTCAGGATTTTGAACTTTCAAGTTCCTCATTTTGTCCAGAACCTCCTTACCTGCCCCACTCCTTTAACCTAACCACCACTGGGTTAAACCACCATTGACCTGTTCTTAGACCTATCCCTTCCTCACCCAGGAAGCCTCTATTGCCCTTTCCCATCTGACTTTGCTTGCCTTTCTCCCTACCCTGTCTCTCAAAATATTCATGGGAGGGATGGCTTCAATAGCAGTGCAAATTCTTTCATACTTTTTACCTCCTTTGGTCTCCATCTTTTCAATTCTAAACCTTATTTTGAGTAGCCACAGACCATTCCACTTTCTCCACTCCTGTATACCATAGTATTGCTAGAAAAGTCATGAAATTCCCATTAATTTCCTGAAGGAGCTCTCCCAACCTTTGCAGTCTTAACTCTGCAAAGGTAAGTTGCAAGCAGCTAATCTCCTGGAGCCTTCATTTCCTTTTCTGTTAAGTGGGGAAGATGGGCCATCACAGTGCTTCTCAAACTTAATAGGCATAGAATCACCTGGGGATCCCACTCAAAATGCCAGTTCTGATTCAGGTCTGACATACCCCGTGATGCCAATGCTGCAGACTGTAATTTGAGAAGTAAGGGCTTCAGTGAGCGCCACAATTATATAAAAAATAGTAATAAAACAACGCCTGTGAGTCCAAGTCCTGAGTCAGTCTCATCATTCTCACACTCAGCAGACTTAACCAGAAACTAAAAGCCATCTGTTATGAACCTCTTCATCAATGTTTGCCTCTTCCAATAATTTTCCTCTCCTGAATCTTTTCTCCCTTTTCTTCCCTAGGTTACTTTAAAAAAAAATTTTTTTTTTTTAAATTATAAAATAGAGACAGGATCAGGTTGGTCTTGAACTCTTGGCCTCTATCAGTCCTTCTGCCTTGGCCTCTCAAGGTGCTAGGATTACAGGCATCAGCCACTACTCCCAGCCCTAGGTTACTTTTTCTACCTACTTCCATGCTGTTCCTTCTTGCTGAATTGGGATCTTGTTATCAGTTAATCCCTTTCCTCCAGCTCTGTCCCATTTACTTACAAATACCTCTAGGCTCTGACTGGACAAAACTGTTGCTTTCCCAGGGACAGTTTCATAGCAACATTCTCAAAAGAAGGCACCATCTCTGCCATCGGTTTCTTTCCAATTCCACATTTGCAGCTGACCAACTTCACCTGAGACACTCAAACTGAACCACTTTGAAAACAGCTTATTCATAATAGTGTAATTGACAATAATGAAATTGGAAGTAACTATTCAAAATAAGGGAAGAAGTAAATAACTGTAATTTAATTTTTTATTTTTTGAGACAGGGTCCTGCTGTCACCCAGGCTGGAGTGCAGCAGTGTGATCATGACTCATTGCAGCTTTGACCTCCTGGGCTCAAGCAATCTGCCTGCCTCAGCCTCCTGAGTAGCTGGTACTACTGGCGTGCTCTACCAGCCCCAGATAATTTTCTAACTTATTTGTAAATTTAAGAAAAAGTTTTTTTTACAGACACGGTCTCTATGTTTCCCAGGCTGGTCTTGAACTCCTGGCCTCAAGCAATACACTTATCTCGGCCTTCCAAAGCGCAGGGATTACAGGAATGAGCCATTGCACCTAACCTAAACATAACTTTTAACGTTACAATGATTAAAATGATACTTTGCACTTTGGGAGGTCAAGGCAGGAGGATTTCTTGCGTCCAGGAGTTCAAGACCAGCCTGGGAAGCATAGTGAGATTCCCCCCATCTCTACAAAAAAGACAAAAATTAGCTGGGCACGGTGGCATGTGCCTGTCGTCTCAGCTACTCAGGAGGCTGAAGTAGGAGGATTGCTTGAGCCTGGGAGGCAGAGGTTGCAGTGAGCCAAGATCGAGCCACTGCACTCCAGCCTGGGCAACAGAGTGAGACCTACACAGCCTGGGCAACAGAGTGAGACCCACACAGCCTGGGCAACAGAGTGAGACCCCACAGGGTCAGGCTGGAGTGCAAAGGAAAGAGCTCACTGCAACCTCTGCCTCCTGGGCTCAAGCAGTTCTCCTGCCTCAGCCTCCCAAGTAGCTGGGACTACAGGCGTGCACCACCACACCCAGCTAATTTTTTGTATTTTTTAGTGGAGTCAGGGTTTCACCATGTTGGCCAGGCTGGTCTCAAACTCCTGACCTCAGGTGTTCACTCACCTTGGCCTCCCAAAGTGCTGGGATTACAGGCGTGAGCCACCGTGCCCCACTGATACTTTGTACATTGGCATAGAATCAGTGAAAAAGCGGCTCCAAAATGGTATGTCTAGTAAGATCCCATTTTTAAAATGAAGGAAAGAAAATACTTGGCGGGTCAGGTGTGGTGGCTCACACCTGTAATCCTAACACTTTGGGAGGCTGAGGTGGGAGAATCTTTTGAGCCCAGGAGTACAAGACCAGCCTGGGCAACACAGGGAGACCCTATCTCTACCAAAAAAAAAAGAAAGAGAAAAAATAATTGGAGGAAAATGTCTGGAAGGAATAACATTTCATTGATTCCACAATGTTAATAGGTATCTCTGGATGTTAGGTTGTGGACGATTTTTACTTCATCTTCTGCACAGTCTAAAATTTTTACAATAGGTGTAATAGGATGTTAGACTAGAACTCTTTTTTTTTTTTTTTTTTTTTCTGTTGCCCAGGCTGGAATGCCGTGGTGCAATCATAGCTCACTGCAGCCTCGACCTCCTGGGCTCAAGCAATTATCCTGCCTCAGCCTCCCAAGTAACTGGGACCATTGGCACACACCCTATAAGGTGGACACCACCACACATGGTTAATTTATTTTTTGTAGATAAAGGATTTTGCCATGTTGCCCAAGCTGGTCTCAAAACTCCTGGGCTCTAGCAATCCTCCCAACTCGGCCTCCCAAAGTGCTAGGATTATAGATAGGCATGAGCCACCATGTCCAGCCTTTACAAATTTTTTGCAGATAATCTCTTCTTTCCATTCCTATTGCTACTTACCCCAGTTCAGGCCTTCAAAAACTTTCACTTGGTCTATTATCAATAGCCTCCTGGCTGATGTCCCCAGTGACAGTTTCTCATAAATATAGCTACAAGGTTTATCTTCCCAAAACATAATTCTAGTCTTGCCACTCTTCTTGCTCAAAAACATTAAATGTCTCCCCATAGCCTTCCAACTAGATAGAGCATAAATTCCTTAGCTTAGTATCCAAGGCCGGCTCCTTTCATTTGTACCCTAATCCAAAACATTTTTTGTGTCATACTTAAGTTAGGCTATTGCCTAGCTTGCCCTAAACACAGGATCTTTTTTCTTCCTCTGCTTATTTATGCCACTCCCATTCCATGTTGCATTGTGGTGCCTCCCACATTGCTCCTAACATTGCTCTTAACAAACCTGTTAAGAGTCCTCCCTGTCCTAAGCTGAGCTTGGACATGCATCTTCCAACAGGTAGTCTTACGTTCCCTCTGGCCCATGAGCATATAAGGTCATTTTCTCATCTGTGCTGCTCTGTTACACATTCCTTATGTATTACAGACTACCTCATGTTAGCTTTGCTTTCATTCATGTTTCATCTTCTCCATGGAACTCTGGTAGGGACGCCGTCGGGTTCATCTGTGTGTCTCCCAGAGCAGCTAGCCCAGCTTCTTGCCCAAAGAGGGAGCTCAGTAAATGTTGAATTCCTTTGGAGAATTTGTTTGAAAATATCTTCCTGATTTTTACCTCTAATGCCTACTTCTCCTTTAAGTGAATTCCCCTCTTGCTCCTTGGTATTTTGTGTGTGAGCTGGCTAAGTGGGAACTTAATCTGTGGTGTCTGATGCCTCACTGATCCTCAAAAAAATAATAACTTCTCAGTGCCATCCTCTATAATCATATGATATCTTCAGTGAATTAAAGGTTTATTCATTAGACATCTACTCTGTACATGGTACTGTGGTAACTGCAATAAAACTTGCTATGTACTTGTAAGACATCATCCCAGAATTTTTAATCTTTGGAATGTTCCAGTGCCTAAATCTGCTGTCTGTGGTTGATTTTGGGAACTTGCCTTTGTTTCACCATTATGGATGAAATACATTTAGAGTGAAGTTTGAGGATCTCAGCTGAGGTTCATCAAGTCGTTCAAAAGCAAGTAGAAAATAAAACTGGAGTCAGGTGCGATGACTGTAATCCCAGCACTTTGGGAGGCCAAGGCAAGAGGATCACTTAAGCCCAGGAGTTCAAGACCAGCCTGGGCAATATAGTGAGACATTATCTCTACAAAAAACTTAAAAATCAGCCAAGCATGGTGGTGCATGCCTGTAGTCCCAGCTACTTGGGAGGATCGCCTGGGAGGCAGAGGTTGCAGAGATTGTGCCACTGCACTCTAGCCAGGGTGACAGAGCAAAACTCTATCTCAAAAAAAAAAAAAAAACAAAACTGTAGCACACTCTTGCTTTTCTATCAGTAACTGGACTCTCAAGAACTATTTTCTAAATTAGTGACTGAAAATATTGGTCAAAATGATCAGAAACCTCATTCATTTGCATTTTCTCTCTCCCTCTCTCCAATTACCCTCAAGAGAATTTGGTTCATTCTGAGCATCACAGATGACTTAATTTTGTGGTAAGAAAATAGGAATTAGAGTAAGCCAATTAGGAAACCTCAAGGAAGAGGAAGTGTCTCTAGGCTAAAGGGAAGGCTGTTGAGTCTTATTTCCTCTCTGTTCTTGACTCACTTTCTTAGTGACTGGCCAATCTCTGCACCTCCCTTTCCCCACCTTCAGGGAGTTGGGGGTGGGGGTGGGGAATAGAGTGAATAAAGTCTAAATAAAGTTCATAAAGATCCCAAGATGTAGGGAGGCACCATGAAATAACTGATCTTGCAGTTCCATCCCCCATCAACATTCATGGGTGAGGCTGCATGTGTGTGAGACACGATAGGTAAGAATTAGCTGCTTTCCAAATTAAGACAGAGTGAGTTTCACTTCTGAATAATAGCAGTGTGCAGTGCAGGCCCATGCAGTACCTATTTGGTTTCATTCTTTACTAGGAATAGAGCAAAGCGAAATAGCCAACAATTCAGGCCTTATTCATCAGTGCGCCCCCTCCTTTCACAAAGAAGCTGAGTTCCAGTCAAATAGTAGGTGGCTTAATTTCACCATAGTGGACTCTATGCCTTTTAAAGTGGGTACAGCATACTCACCTGTTTGAGAGAAGAAGAAACTGAGATTATGGTCACCAAGTAATCTGTGGCAAGGCTCAGATTCTAACCCGGTGCTGCTGACACTCAGAGCAGAACCTGGCCATTTTCAAAGTTCACAATATGACCGTTCCCTTCTCCCACCCTTCCCCATCTTATTTTTCACTGGAACATCTTCTGTTCTCTCAAGCTGTGAAGGGCTTCCTGTGTTAACATGCCTAAGGGGAAGCTGTATGTTAAAAACCACCAACGGTTAAGCCCAAGCCAGCTGGGGTCTTCCGTTGTTTCTTCCAGTATTGTGGGGAGACCCATGAGAATTCTCAGTGTTTTTCAAAGTCCTTGGCTTCCAGAAACAAGAAGCTGAGCATCGGGTTTTCATTTAAGACAAAGCTTGGAAAAACAAGAAACATCAAACGCCGTAAGAGGATAATACTGAAGTTATTATAGCTAAAAAACAAGGGTGAACTGAAAAGCTAAAGGTTTTGGCTCTATAGAGGGGTTCATGTGTAGTTATATTTAAATGTCCTTTGAGTTGAAGTGATACAAGTTTATTCCCTCTCAAACCAAAGGACAGCATTTATTTTGGGGAATGGCTGAGATAATCCAGGCACAGAGCCACATTGACTGGTTAGTAAGGGGATGGCACAGAAGGGAAATAATGATAGTTGTGTGACTGCTCTGTTACTAAACACTGTATTGTGTCCGCCATTGGTCCCAGAGGGTAGAAGAACCACACTAGATGTTGCAGACAAGGGGGCAGAGGAGGGTTGCTTTATTGGAATCTGGGGTTTGAAAGGCTTTGAAGGGTTTTAAGGGGTTTGAAAGGCTTATGAGAAGCATAACCTCATGTAAGTTGCCTCATGTAAGTCACAGAAGTCACACCCCAAACCACATTTGGTGCTCCATTTGTCCCTTTCCTTTACCCATAAATTATAGAACTAGAGTAGAGAAAGTACCCTTTTCTCCTCCTCCAACACTCATCCAGAATGACTGAAGTCCTAGGTAGCCAACCATAGCTACTGGGGTGCAAGAACTGAAGTATCTGAGAAAGATAAAAAAGGGAAAGATACAAAGCCAGGTTCTTGTCCTCAGGGAGGAAGCTCTGAATTAGTGAAAATCTGGCCAGAGAGCTGGGCAGAGTCCTACGTCCCTTTCTTTTTTTTCTTTTATTTATTTATTTATTTATTATTATTATTATACTTTAGGTTTTATGGTACATGTGCGCAATGTGCAGGTTAGTTACATAGTATACATGTGCCATGCTGGTGCGCTGCACCCATTAACTCGTCATCTAGCATTAGGTATATCTCCCAATGCTATCCCTCCCCCCTCCCCCCACCCCTACGTCCCTTTCTTTACCCAGAACTGCTACATCCCTAGCTCTGTCCTTGTTACAGCTGTCCTTTGGGGCCCCTTAACATCAGGATACTCCCCTAAGATACTGTATTGCAAGTGGCCAACTCACAGGGCACTGTGTTTCAACCCCTGCTAATATCATATGGAAACACAAATAGGCTTCTTTTTTTATTCCCTGGCTCACTGAAACTGCCGGCAGAGCACCTTAAGCTAAGGGCTGCATTCTTATCTTGCCTTTAAACACCATGTGATTCAGCATGTCTGCAGTCTCTGGGAATCTACACTGCCACTTTCTACCTTTGCCTTGTGGGTAACCCTTACCTTCCACCTACCTCCACCCCCGGGGGAGAATGTGGGCCTTGCCAAACGGAGGCCCCCAGGAGATTTTCCAAGACTCACGAGATGTCAAGTCATCTCTAAATTTTTTCAAAAAACCAGAAAGTCATTTCAAAAAGTCTAACTTGATGGCCCCACAGAGAGGAAGATCAAACTTTCCATATAGACACAGCAAGTCTGCCACCCAGGCTTGTGTTAGAGCTGCAGTATTGGTACCCAGACATTTCTGAAAGCTCCCTGACCCAGGGGAAAGTCCACCTGAGTGAGTAGTTTAGCTGCTGCCCGGAGCCCCATGGCACATATTCATGAAGTCGGCTTCCAGGGGATTTCCCTTTGCAATGGAATTGGCAAACGTTTTGTCTTTCTGAAAGATTTCCCAGAGGAATTCATTTAGCTATGTGAAAAAAATCTCAAATTCTAATATAAAATCTCTGACCTTTTAGGGTTTTGAAATTTGGATCTCTCATTTACTGACAAATCTTTTTTAATAAAGAAAAACAATTAACATAATAGAAAACCTAAACAGTGAGAATGCATATTCAACAAATGATTGGAGTGCTTACCTCAGGGTAGGCACTGTTTGGTATTGAGGATACACTGGTGAACAAAACAGATGTGGCTAGTTGGGCATGGTGGCTCATGCCTGTAATCCCAGCATTTTGGGAGGCCGAGGTAGGTGGATCACTTGAGGCCAGGAGTTTGAGACCAAACTGGCCAACATGGCAAAACCTGTCTCTACTAAAAATACAAAAATTAGCCAGGTGTGGTGGTGCACGCCTGTAATTCCAGCTCCTTGGGAGGCTGAGGCACAAGAATCACTTGAACCCAGGAGACGGAAGTTTCAATGAGCTGAGATCGTGCCACTGCACTCCAGCCTAGGCGACAGAGCGAGACTCCATCTCAAAAAATAAGCCAAAAACAACAACAACAACAAAAACAGATGTGGCCATCACCCTCAAGGAGCCTGATTTTTAATCCTAGCTTTCAGTTTATGTTAGTGTTGAAAATGAAGTTGATTCCTTCCAGGAAGTATCCTTTAGAGTATTAAAATATATACACCATCCAAAATCCTATGCCCAGCTTAAATACCACAAGAGGGGATGAAGATTTGTTTGAATGTGTGAAATAATTCTCATAGACTGCAGGGCGCGTGATATGTGTGATTTGAAATATCCCATCATAGGCCAGGCATGCTGGCTCACATCTGTAATCTCAGCACTTTGGGAGGGCAAGGCAGGAGGATTGCTTAAGCCAAGCTTGTCCAACCCATGAACTGCGGGCTGCATGTGGCCCAGGATGGCTTTCAGTGTGGCCCAACACAAATTTGTAAACATTCTTAAAACATTATGAGATTTTTTTGCAATTTTTTTTTTAGCCTATCAGTTATCATTAGTGTTAGTGTAGTTTATGTGTGGCTCAAGACAATTCTTCTTCCAGTGTGGCCCAGGGAAGCCAAAAGATTGGACACTCCTGGCTTGAGCCTAGGAGTTTGATACCAACTAGTAACTGTCACAAATGAATTTAAATTCAGGTTTAAATAAAAAAGGATGAACTCCTAACTCTCACACCATTAGGGATTCATTCATTCAACTAATATTTATTGAGCACTTAATATATGCTGGTTATTGTTCAAGTTGTCTGAGCTGTATCAGTGAACAAAACAAAAATCCTTGCCATCACAGAGGTTAAATTGGGGGTGGGAATGAGGGACAATAAACAGTGAACAAATTTATGATTTTTTTTTTTTGAGACAAGGTCTCACTCTATTGCCCAGACTGGAGTGCAGTAGCATGATCTCAGCTCACTGCAACCCCCACCTCCCGGGCTCAAGCGATTCTCCTGCCTCAACCTCTCCCGAGTAGCTGGGATTACAGGTGCACGCCATTACTGCATGGCTTTTTTTTTTTTTTGTATTTTAATAGAGATGGAGTTTCACCATGTTTGCCAGGGTGGTCTTTAACTCCTGACCTCAAATGATCCACCCACCTCAGCCTCCCAAAGTGCTGGGATTACAGGTGTTGCACCACGCCCAGCCTAAATTTATGAATTATATAACAGAAAGAAAAAAGATACTCAGGAGGCTAAGGCCAAAGGATCCCTTGAGGCCAGGAGTTTGAGGCTGGCCTGGGCAATACAGTGAAACCTAGTCTCTAAAAAAAATTTTTCTTAAACTAGCCAGGACTGTTGGTGTGCAGCTGCAGTCCCAGCTACTTGGGAGTTGGGAGGCTGAGGCCAGAGGATCACTTGAGTGCAGGAGTTCAAGGCTGCAGTGATCATGCCACTGCACTCCAGTCTGGGTGACAGAGCAATACCCCATTTCAAAAAAAAAAAAAAAAAAGGCAGAATAGCAGAGCAGGAACAAATGAAGGCAGAGGGGGAGAAGTATTAAGAAATTAAGACTGCTGCAAAGTTTTGGCTCTGAAGACTTGGAAAATGTGGTACAAGGGGCAGGAATTGGCTTGAGAGGGAATAGATGAGATAAGGAGTTCTCTTTTAAACGTGGGGTTTTGAGGTGCCATATGTCTCAATGTGAAAAATATCCCATTGGCAATTAGAGAAGATCCAGTTCCAGAGAAGGGTCCAGCTAGATACCTAAATTCAGGAGACATCAGTATAGAGCCAGCTGTTGAGGCTGTGGGACTAAGTTCATCCTCCTAGCAGCCTTACCGAGAACTCTGACTATGCAGGCAAACAGTAGGAATTACAGTATACCAGGCTCTTTCAGAGTCTGAGAAGACAAAAGTCTTCAAAAGGTCAAGAGGAGTTGGTCCTGAGAGTAGGGACCTGAACCAGAAGCAAGGGAAAACTTTTATCAGTCCACTTGGGAACTAGCCAGTGCTGGAAAGTACCCTTTGTGCCAGAGATGCTGTATGCATTTACCGTTTTCTTAACCATGTTTCAGTTTGGGATTTTTTAGATTAATAAAATAGAAATTAATTTTTAAAAAACACTCGAGAAATTGGAATTCCCTTATGAAGGTCTTAGAACATTTTTTCTTTAAAATAGAAAGTTAGTTTAGGAAATACATTAAAGGAGTAAGAATCCCTACTTCAGTATTACAGCAGGCATTACAGTGCCACAAACATTAGTGTATCTTGCCTTCCTTGTACACAAACCATCTTCATCTGGGGAGAAAAACAACTATCCTAACATTATGTTTTGCATTTTATATTCATTAAATGGGAGTGTGCCTCAGGGAAAGTCAAAATAGGCAGAAATTTGCAATTTGAAAAGCCACCTGCAGTTCTCCCGGAGCTACCTCGCCAGCTTGGAATTACTCTCATTAATCCATGCAACACTAGCTGCTATAAGCCCCATCCCCTCAGCTCTAGTTCATTATTAATCAAGGGTGCTTAACCTCATTCCCCATTACTCGTATTTCAACCTCAGTTCCACATTTTTTTTTTTTTTTTTTTAGATAGATCTTCCTCTGTCGCCCAGGCTGGAGTGCAGTGGCGTGATGATAGCTCACTGCAACCTAGATCTCCTGGGCTCAAGCCATCCTGCCACCTTAGCCCCCCAAGTAGCTGGGACTACTGGCGCGCGCCACCACGCCCAGCTAATTTTATTTTTTGTAGAGACGGGGCCTTCTCCTATGTTGGCCAGGCTGGAGTTACGCTTTTTTTTTTTTTTTTTTTTTGAGACAGAGTCTCTCTCTGTCGCCCAGGCTGGAGTGCAGTGGCGTGATCTCGGCTCACTGCAAGCTCTGCCTCCCCGGTTCACGCCATTCTCCTGCCTCAGCCTCCCAAGTAGCTGGGACTACAGGCGCCCGCCACCACGCCTGGCTAATTTTTTTTGTATTTTATTAGTAGAGACGGGGTTTCACCGTGTTAGCCAGGATAGTCTTGATCTCCTGACCTCGTGATCCGCCCGCCTCGGCCTCCCAAAGTGCTGGGATTACAGGCGTGAGCCACCGCGCCCGGCCTCCGCTTTCAAGACTAAAAATTGGCCGGGCGCGGTGGCTCACGCCTGTAATCCCAGCACTTTGGGAGGCCGAGGCAAGTGGATCACTTGGGCTCAGCCTGACCAACATGGCGAAACCCCGCCTCTACTAAAAATACAAAATTAGCCGGGCCTGGTGGCACACGCCTATAATCCCAGCTACTTGCGAGGATGAGACAGGAGAATCGCTTGAACTCAGGAGGGGGAGGTTGCAGTCAGCCGAGATCGCGCCATTGCACTCCAGCCTGGGCAACAAGGGCGAAACTCTGTCTCAAAAAAAAAAAAAAAAAAAGACTAAAAATTGTCGGGGCTGCTGGCCAAAGGAAGATCTTGCCTGGCTGTCAGAAAATAATGTTCTTTCCAGCGGCTGCTTGAACCTGCTTCCTTCAGTGCCTAAATTTAACGGCTGCAGCTGTAGCTGCAACCTGTTTCCCCCGTAATAGGAATGAAAGTGGAGGATAAAAGAGGTTAGGAAGAAGGCAAGCCAGCAGTCTGACCAGACACAGGATGCATGTAAGAGACTTGTTAATTACACGTTCTATTTAGGTCACACTGATAGGCAAATCGCTATTCTGGGCCCCCAGGAAGCCTTTTCGTCCTTGTTATAGTCAATTCATTCTCCAGATGAAAGCCTGAAACCGCCACGACCCAAGTTTCACCTCTTTTATCCACTCAAAAGGCCGGCTTGGCGCAGGCGCACACCTTCGAAGTCCTCCCGCCCTCACTTCACCACCCCCATAGGGGGCGGGGCCTCAAGGCTCAGCGCTCGAACTGGCTCCAGAGCCATGAGTTGGGAGTGCAAGAGCGGAAGAAACGCGGCTGGTACCCCGGAAGCAGTCGCTGCAACTTCCGGGAGGTGCTTGTGTGCCTTGTGCGGGAGCTACGGGGCCCAGGGATTGTGTTTGAAGTAGTGCTTCTACTAACATGTCCCGTGGTTCCAGCGCCGGTTTTGACCGCCACATTACCATTTTTTCACCCGAGGGTCGGCTCTACCAAGTAGGTGAGTGAACCAGGTTCGCCTGTGGTCCACCTGAATTGCCCTGTCATGGTACGGCCTGGAGCGAGCGGACGCGGCCCGAGTTTAGTCTGGGGCCGAAGCTGGGCTGGAGCTGGGAAGGGACAACGGCTGAGGCTGGATTGAGCTCTGTGGTGTTTGCATCCCCGTCTGGACGCAGGGATCGGGGGCCTGAAGGACTGTCTCTGCAGGGCGAGCGGCCACACTGCGTAGACCTAATGGAGAGTTAAGGAAGGTAGGGCTGTAATGCCTGACTCCGGCTTCCTGAGGCCCCTTCAGTTATTGCATTCTGTCCTGGCCAGGCACAAGATCTGTTTCGAAAGGGTAATTGATTCCTTAACGTCTCAACTAAAATGCCTCCTCTCCGTTTTCCTTTGTTTGCAGCATGGACTTCCTGTGGTTAATTCCACACAGGCACTCGGAGCCTGCTATATACCAGACACTGCTAGTCCTAGGAGATACAAATATGAATGTTACACCCTCTTCTATACTGAAACTCACAGCTTAGAGTGACAGATACGTTAAACAAACGGATAAAAAAATTAAAAGTGCCAATTTACAAATATCTACAGAGTTCAAGACATCTTTGGGAATCTGATAGAATGAGTGACTCAGTTCTAGAGCTGCTCTTGAAATTGGCATCCCCTTTTTACCCACATCTGTTTGAATGCTCCTGTAATTTAAATGCCGGTTGTGAGTTGTAGATGAGGTACTGTGTACTAGTTTACTGAAGAACACCTGTAGTGGAAAGAAACTATCAGTTACTCGGAATAGTAATGTATTGCGTTGAAACGGTGTCAAGGTTTAGGTTATGATTATAAGCCAGACCCTTGACCTCTTGCCGTAGAGAATTTAGTGTCAGGAGGGCTTGATTTACATCTGGTCCGTGATAGTTTTATTTTTGAATGAGTTTAGTGGCTCCGTGTCTTGCACAGTAATATAATCATCTGTGCTTGGAATCATAAGGAGAGAGTTGGTCTGTAAATGAGGTTCTCTTCACCTTAAATTTTAGAAATAAAGATAACTTGGAATGAAACTGCTCAGTGTATTACTGCGTAGTGTATATAATGTAGCAAGAAACATCATCTTGTTGGATAATTCAATAGCCCTTTTAATTTATCCCCAATTGAAAAACATGATTAAAGATAGAACAAAGAGATAACTATATCCTCAAAGAATTTTCATTTATTGTATTAAATTCCTGAGTTTTAAATAATTTTCGTATATTAGACTACTGCTTTCAGTGTTCTATTCGTGATTTTTAATATGTGAACAGGAAAAGTCACTCTGAGACCTGTACTTTGTTTCTATATACTGTATTGTGAAATCCAGCCATAAAGCATAATCGTTAATGCTTCCCAGATTTGGTGAGTAGAAAGGCTGAACACAGGGTCATTGTGATAGTTTTAAAAGATTTGGAAGAGAACATCTATCTGAAAACAAGTTCATTATCTAGACAGAATGATTTTTTATTTTTTTAAATTTTTTTGAGACAGAGCTTCACTCTTGTTGCCTAGGCTGGAGTGCAATGGCGCGATCTTGGCTCCCCGCAACCTCCGCCTCCCGGGTTCAAGCAATTCTCCTGCCTCAGCTTCCCAAGTACTGGGATTACAGGCATGCGCCACCACGCCTGGCTAATTTTGTATTTTTAGTAGAGACGAGGTTTCTCCATGTTGATCTCGAACTCCCAACCTCAGGTGATCCACCCACCTCGGCCTCCCAAAGTGCTGGGATTACAGGCGTGAGCACCGGGCCTAGCACGGGCCTAGACAGAATGATTTTAATCTCTGTGAATAACACACTCCCTCTGCTATTCAGGGCATTAATTAGACATTGTTAGGAAAATGAAAGTGAAAGGGTAGTGTGAGCAAGCAGTATAGTGAAGAGTTCAGGCCCTGGTGTCATACCTGGATTCAAATCTCTGCCCTGCTCCATACTACCTGATCTGGGCACTTGCCAGGTATGTAACCTTAGCCTTAGTTTCTCTTTCCAAAGTTGGGCTCATAATAATTCTTCCTTAAATGGTGGTTTTGAGAATTAAATAAGGCAATGTATGTAGAGTGCTTAACGTGTGCCTGCCACATAGTAAATGCTCAATGAATGTTAGATGCTTGTTTGATTCTTTGGCCCCCCCTTTTTTTTTGGTCTATTAGATTAGTAGCTCTGTATGGAATATTTCCCTTTTTATGGGTCCTTCCATGCTTAGTTCTCCAGTAAAATATATACATAATCATAATATTCTAAATACTGTCTGTTTGTAAACTTTAGAATCCTCCAAAGACAAAGCATGGAAGGATTATAGGATGCAAGTTGTTAACATTGACAGTAGGAAAATAATATTTTAAAAATGGGATGATGATGAGGGGAGATTAATGGAAGGTAAGTATGCTCTTTATCTTCCATACTTGGGACTCAAAAGATAAATGTCGTCTAAGGTTGATATATCAAAAAGTAGAGGTATACATTTAAAGTTATAACGCTTGGCCAAGTGCAGTGCCTCACACCTGTAATGCCAGCACTTTGGGAGCGCGAGGTGGGCAGATTACCTGAGGTCAGGAGTTGAAGACCAGCCTGACCATCATGGTGAAACTCTGTCTCTACTAAAAATACAAAAAATTAGCTGCTCGTGCTGGCGTGCCTGTAGTCCTAACTCCTCAGGAAGCTGAGGCACAAGAATCGCTTGAACCTAGGAGGCGGAGGTTGCAGTGAGCCAAGACCATGCCACTGCACCTCTAGGCTGGGTGACAGAACTAGACTCCATCTAAAAAAAAAAAAAAGTTGTAATGCCAATCATAATTATAAACATAATTTATAATTATTAATAACATATTATTGACAGTGTTTGCTCCCAGGGAGTAGAGAGAAAGACTTTTTCTTTTTTTTTTTTTTCCCCCTTTGAGACAGAGTTGCGCTCTTGTTGCCCAGGCTGGAGTGCAATGGCGTGATCTCAGCTCACTGAAACCTCCACCTCCCAGGTTCAAGCGATTCTCCTGCCTCAGCCTCCCAAGTAGCTGGGATTACTGACATGTGCCACCACTCCTGGCTAATTTTGCAGTTTTAATAGAGATGGGGTTTCACCATGTTGGTCTGGCTGGTCTTGAACTCCTGACTTCAGGTGATCCACCCACCTTGGCCTCCCAAAGTGCTGGGATTACAGGCATGAGCCATTGCAGCCGGCCTGAAATATTTCTCTTAATGTACATATGCAGGTTGTATGTGTGTGCATGTATTCATGTGTTAAAAATTGTAGAACACCTAGCTTTGTAATCTATTTTCAGGAATTGCCCAAGTTACTAGAGGGAGGAGGTGTGTTGTGTGGGGAATGGGACTGAGGCCCTAGTTGGCCAAATTCAGCCTAGCTACTTTTAGGCCCTTCTCTTCTGTTAGCTGATCCTTTGCTGGATATGTCTGGCAAAGGAGAAGAGGAGTAGTCATTTGGATTTGCTTGACAGGTGTATGTGAGCACTGCCTGGTTGCTACAAAGAAGGGAGCATGCTGATAGGGAACTAGAAAGAAATGGACTGGTGGAGACATACTGAAAATAAAATGTAGAAGTGTCATTGTGTATTGAAGACAGAATTCCTGAGTTCAAGTCCTTACTGCATACCAACTCTAAGAACTTTTTATCTGTAAAATAAAGATAATAACCACCTACCTTATAGGGCTTTAAGGGTTTAATTAGTTAATAAATGTAAAGCATTTAAAACATTGCCCGGTATATATAGTAAGCACTCAATGTTTTCTGGGTGTTTTTTTTGTTTTTTTTGTTTGTTTGTTTGTTTTTGAGACAGTCTCGCTCGGTCACCCAGGCTAGAGTGCGATGACGTGATCTCAGCTCACTGCAACCTCCGCCTTCCGGGTTCAAGTGATTCTCCTGCCTCAGCCTCCTGTGTAGCTGGGATTACAGGCGCCTGCCACCATACCTGGCTAATTTTTGTATTTTTTGTAGAAACAGCGTTTCACCATGTTGGCCAGGTTGGTCTCGAACTCCTGACCTCATGATCTGCCCACCTTGGCCTCCCAAAGTTCTGGGATTACAAGCGTGAGCCACCATGCCCCGCCTTCAATTAGTATTTTCTGTAGGGGATACTGTCAAGAAGAAACAAATGGCTAATGTAAATGGAGTCAGAAATTTCACAAATGACTGAGAAGTACCTACCATTTGCTTCTTTTGCAATTTAAAAAATATTCTTATTTCAAAGCAATATTTCTCAACCCAGGCTTCTCATGCCCTCCTTGAATCTGATTTGAAATTCACTGCATGTGTGTGCATGCATACACATACATACATACATGTGCATATATACATAAATATATAACTACACAAAAAAAGTGATGGGATCAAATACTGCTGTATTTTCAAACCTCATATTCTCCCTCTCTCTCCCCTCCCCCAGTGCCAAGATTTCTAATGACCCCATCCCCTTGAGGAATCACTGTTCTAAAGAGTAAAAGGTTAGGAGGCACTTTATAGTGAACCACACATCTCAATTATGTAGCCTACAAGTTTAGGGAAAAGCAAATAAGCAGCTTCAAAAAAATCTTAACAAAGTTTTTTTTTTTTTGCCGCACAGCGTTGAAATTGAATATGAATATACTTTCTTTGCCCCAGTAGAACATCTCTTGTTTTATTTTTATTTTTATTTTTTTCGGGGGGATTGAGTCTCACTCTGTCACCCAGGCTGGAGTGCAGTGTTGCAATCTCTGCTCACTGCAAACTCCGCCTCCTGGGTTCACGCCATTCTCCTGCCTCAGCCTCCCCAGTAGCTGGGACTGCAGGCGCCTGCCTCCAAGCCCGGCTAATTTTTTATATTTTTAGTAGAGACGGGGTTTCACCGTGTTAGCCAGGATGGTCTCAGTCTCCTGACCTCGTGATCCACCCGCCTTGGCCTCCCAAAGTGCTGGGATTACAGGCGTGAGCCACCGTGAGGCCTGTTTTTTAATAATTCATAGAATATGTATCTCTCAATTCATTTTTATTTTTCAAGCCCACGTTTATATGGGAGAAAAGCATATTTACATCCCGAAACTCTACAGCATTCTAAACAAAATTATAGGTGGAAAAAGTCTTGAGTTACATTTCTAATAATTGGTAGGACCTCAGAATCACCTGTAAATGCTTTGCAACGCCTGATGAGTGACATAAAGGGAATATACATCTCTGCTGTTGTTCTCACAGCCTGAGCTGTGCACACTGTGAGCCATTGTCTTGCATCGTGTGCCTGTCCTGAACATTTTGCCACTGTGCCTTTTATGTTTAGCCCCTGTATTTTTCTAGTATACAAATGAATCCCAGAGAAATTGATGAAGTGTTGGGGAAAATGGTAGGGAAGGAAACAAAGCAAATAAGATATTACTATGGAAATGACATTTCTACATACAAAATAACTGTTGATACCATTTTGTTTGAGCAAGGAAGCAATTTACTTCCTAACCTAATGGTTTGTTGTTGGGTTGAACCATGAAACTGCTGGTCTTTGACTAATTTTTAACCTATAAAAATGGCAGTTTCGTGTGGTTCAATCTAATACTTAGGTATTTTACTGTGTATTTAAGATTTAGAAAATTGGGGGCTTGGAGTCGAGTTTAATGCATTATAATTTTTCCCATTTAAAAACTTGAAAATGGGGCCGGACACAGTGGCTCACACCTATAATCCCAGTACTTGGGGAGGCCGAGGCAGGTGGATAACCTAAGTTCAGGTGTTCAAGACCAGCCTGGCCCACATGGTGAAACCCTATCTCTACTAAAAATACAAAAATTAGCTGGATGTGGTGGTGTGCCCCTGTAGACCCAGCTACTAGGGAGGCTGAGACAGGAGAATTGCCTGAGCCCGGGAGGTGGAGGTTGTAGTGAGCTGAGATTGCACCACTGCACTGTAGCCGGGGCAACAAAGCGAGACTCCATCTCAAAAAAAGAAAGAAAAAAAAAGGGAAAGTGAACTGTGACTTATTATTTTCTTGCATAATCTTGGACATTCAAGAATAGTTTACTCAGTTTTAGAGTTTTGTAAGTTTCCAAAATTTTAGCCCAAACCAAAATCTTTGGTCATATAAATAGTGTTTAAGTACTGTTGCCAACATTTGAATCCTGACTTTAAAAAATAAATATCCTTTTAAAATGCTGCCCATAAACTATTATTTTTATCTGTATTTCTCTATTTTTATTATTATTTTGGAGACAGAGTTTCACTCAGTTGCCCAGGCTGGAGTACAGTGGCGCAATCTCAGATCACTGTAACTTCCGCCTCCCAGGTTAACTCGATTATCCTGCCTCAGTCTCCTGAGTAGCTGGGATTACAGGCACGCACCACCATGCCTGGCTAATTTTTGTATTTTTAGTACAGACAGAGTTTCACCATGTTGGCCAGGCTGGTCTCAAACTCCTGACCTCAAGTGATCCACCTGCCTCGGCCTCCCAAAGCACTGGGATTATAGGCGTGAGTCACTGCGTCCAGCTATTTATTTTTTGAGACAGGGTCTCACTCTGTCGCCCAGGCTGGAGTGCAGTGGTGTGATCATAGCTCACTGTAGCCTCAAACTCTTGCACTCAAGAAATTCTTCTGCCTCAGCTTCTCAAGTAGCTGGGAGTACAGGTGTATACCATCATGCTCAGATAACTTTTTATTTTTAGTAGAGATGACATCTTGGTGTTTCCCAGGCTGGTCTTGAACTCTTGGGTTCAACTGATCTTCCTGCCTCCACTTCCCAAAGTGCTGGCATTATAGGTGTGAGCCGCCGCAGTGCCCAGCCTCTTTTTTTTTTTTTTTTTGAGACGGAGTCTCACTCTGTCGCCCAGACTGGAGTGTAGTGATGCAATCTCAGCTTGCTGCAACCTCTGTTTCCTGGGTTCAAGCGATTCTGCCTCAGCACCCCCAATAGCTGGGATTACAGGCGCCTGCCACCACACCTGGCTAATTTTTGTATTTTTAATAGAGGCAGGGTTTCACTATGTTGGTTAGGCTGGTCTTGAACTCCTGACCTCAAGTGATCCACCCGCCTCGGCCTCCCAAAGTGCTGGGATTACAGGCGTGAGCCACCGCGCCGGGCCTCTTTTTTCTTAATTGACCTTCATATACAATAGGTTGTCCATATCTGCTCTAAACTGTGATATTACTGTTTACGCTGCCAGTGTTTCTTTAAAAGATACTCTTTAGGCGTTGAGTTGTCTAGATTTTTTGCTCTGGCAGTTTCCATTTTTCTGGAAATCATTATAAAACATTTCATGGTGGTAGTGTTAAAATGGGGATTCATTTATACAGACCTTTACTGAAATTACAGTGCAGCTTGATGAGTAATAAATAGTACAAAAAAGGTATTATAGGAAGTGACTAACTGCCTAGGAGAGCCGGGAAAGGCTTCTCAGAGATGAATTGGCCCAGATGAAGATTAAATAAGGAAATTTGGGGGACCAGTGCATAGATCAGTCAGTGTGAATGGAGTATAGACAGTAACAACTGAAAGAGTAAATTATAGCAATATTTTGAAGGGGCTTGAGTACCATGCTAGAGTTTGGACTTTGTTCCATGTGTTTTGGACAGAGCTAGCAGGGGTCTTTAAGAATGGCAAGGTAATTAAGTAAAATAATAGGAGAGTTGAGTGTAGAAATGGGATTAGAAAGGGACTGATGGTTCACACCTGGAATCCCAACACTTTGGGAGGCTAAGGCAGGAGGATTGCTTGAGGCCAGGAGTTCGAGACTAGCTTGGACAAAATAACAAGACCTTGTCTCTGCAGAATATATAAAATGAAATTAGCCAGGTGTGGTAGTACACACCTGTTGTCCCACATACTCTGGAGGCTGAGGTAGGAGGATCGCTTGAGCCGAAAGTTTCAGGTTGCAGTGAGCTACACTCACACCACTGCACTTCAGCCTGGACAACAGAGTGAGACCTTGTCTCAGAAAAGAAAATAAAAAGGGGACTGGTGGCAGGAAGAACAATTAGAAGAGGTTTGCTCAGTATCAGTAATTCATATAAGCCCTAATGAGTGAATTAAGGTAATAAGAGAGAAAGGATGGAGGGGTCTCTTGAGCTTATTTTTCAAATTTTTATTATAGAATACTTTAGACAAATGTAGATAGACTAGTACAGTGACCTTCGTGTACTCATCACTCAGCTTCATCTGATGTCAATATTTTGTCAGTCTTGTTTTCTCCCTTTCCCACGCACTTTCCCCTCTCTTCTAGAGTATGTTAAAGCAAATCCTAGGTATAAGAATGGGCATTTCTTGGGAAAGGGCAGGAGGTTAGAGTCAAGAGTGATAACCCAGGTTTGTAGCTTGAAAAACTGAGTGGTTAGTAATACAATTATGAAATAAGGACTGTAAGAAAAGCAGGTTTATAAAGAGGAAGAGTTTATTTTTAGACATGTCTGTGGCTAATAGGCATAGGTATTTAAAGAAATAGACATTTGTAATTATAAGTCCAGAGCTAGAGATGACAGATAGTAGTGATTATCTAGGTTATAGCTAAATCTGTGGTATAGGGTAAAATCATCCGGGGATGGAGAAAATAATAGAATTCTGGGAAATACCAGTATTTCAGGAGCTGGCTGAAGAGATGAAAGCAGTGAAGAAGATTGAGAAGGGAAGTTCAGAGAAGTAGGAGAGGAAGAGTAGGAATGATATTCTTAACAAAGAACTTTAAATTTGGCTGAGCGCAGTGGTTCACACCTATAATCCCAGCACTTTGGGAGGCCGAGGTGGGTGGAACACTTGAGGTCAGGAGTTTGAGACCAGCCTGGCCAACATGGTAAAACCCCGTCTCTACTAAAAATACAGAAAAACTAGCTGGGTGTGGTGGTGTGTGCCTGTAATCCCAGCTACTCAGGAGGCTGAGGCAGGAGAATCGCTTGAACCTGGGAGGCAGAGGTTGCGGCGAGCCGAGATTGCTCCACTGCACACCAGCCTGGGTGACAGAGTGAGACTCCATCTCAAAAAAAAAAAAACAAAAAAAACACTTTAAAATCCAGTTGCTCAGTTACACTAGCCACATTTTATGTGCTCAATAGCCACATATGACTAATGACTATCATATTGGACATTGCAAATATAGAACATTGCCAGCATCACAGAAATTTCTGTTGGGCAGCACTGGTCTATATAAAGAACGAGGGCCTCCTTAATGAATCCTGGCAAATTCACAGGTGCATTCTCTGTTGAGAAGCATTTTTTTTATATGTAAAATGTTTTTTATTTTGTGGGACAAAAGTTTATATGGTAGGGAAGATACTCTTGTGGCTTTTACCTTTTGCATTATTTAAGCAATAAGCATGTATTCATTTATTTAGTTCGGGGATGACGGACACAAATGCTTACACAGACCAGATAAGTAATGCCAGTGAGTAAAACAGGCTGGGTGAAAGATAACAGGAAATGGTGGGACCTGTGGAAAACTGCAAAACACCTGCTCAGCTTAGGTGATTTTTTTCTTTGTGGCCAGTCGCTCTGTGGGATTGAAGATCAAGTGTTACTAGAATTTTTTTTTCCTAGGAAAAAATCACATCTCTAAAGACCCTCTGCCTGCTTTTGCCATATAAGGTAACATTCACAGGTTCCAGGGACTAGGACATAGATATCTTTTGGGGATGCATTTACCAACCTACCAGAGGGTTAATGATTTTATTGGCTCAAAGAACCAGTTTTTGACTTAGCTGGTTTTTCTCTTGTTGTCTGTTACCATTTCTTGATTTCTGGCCATGTTGTCCAGGCTGGTCTCAAACTTCTGGGCTCAAGCGATCCTCCCCATTCAGCCTCCCAAAGTGGTGGGATTACAAGCATAAGCCATCACACACAGCCAGAATCACTACAAATTTAGTGGTGTTTAAACAACACACATTTATTATGTCATAGTTTCTTTATGTTTTTAGTTTGTTTTTCTCTGCTTTCAAAATTTTTTCTGTTTTTGGTTTTCAGACATTGGACCATAATGAATCTATATGTGATTATCTGTTTTCATTCTGCTTGGAGTTTTCTGAGGTTCTTTAATCTGAAGTTTTTTTGTCTTTTGCCATATTTTTAACATTTTTAGCCATTATTTCTTCAGATTTTGTTTCTCCATTCTTTGCTCTCCCTATAGGACTCCAGTTATACATATCTTACACATTTTGATGTAGACCCACAGATTCATTGTTTTTTTCAACTAATTTTTCTGCCTTTTTAAGATTGGATCATTTGATACATTTTCATATTCACTCACTCTTTCCTTTCTCACCTCCATTCTACAGTTAGGTCCATTTGGTGAATTTTTAAATTTTACGTATTATATTTTTCAGTTCTACAATTTCCTTTTGCTTCTTTCATTTTTTCTTTGCTGAGATTTCCTATCATTTTTCATTTTGAGAACATTTTCCATCATGTCATTGAGCATAGTTATAATGGTTGTTTTTAAATCTTTGCTAATACAGCAACATCTGGGTCATCTCAGGATTGTTCTTTTTGAGAATTAAACACAATATTCCTGGTTTTTGTTGTTTGGTTTTGGTTTTGGTTTTTTAGTTTGACTTGATTTGTTTTTTGGTATATTGAGAGTTCTGGATTGTATCCTGGACATTTATGAATGTTATTTTATGAAGACTGTGGATTCTGTTATATTTCTCCAAAGAGTATTGACTTGTTTTGTTCTAATAGGCAGTTACTTTGGTTATTCTCAAGCTACAAAGTCTGTCTCTTGGGTGGCATCTTAAATCTCACTCGGTTTCTTTTATCCTTAACTAGGCCACTTGGAGTCTGCCTTGTGTGTGTTGTTATGGATTGGGCAGTGTTTATACATAGAAGTTGGGACTCTCACTCTCTAGTGCTCTTGTTTCTCTCCCTTGTTTTCTGGCAGCTATTGTTACCCCAAATCGTTCTCTAGTTCTTCAGGCCAAAAAGACTGAGTTTTCTGTGGGAGTTCAGCCTTTACTGCTCTCAGATTATGAGCCACAAAAATGGGAAACTCAACTCATGCCATTCCTTTCTCCCAACTGTTGACTTCCCCTCTAGAATCTGACTTTGTGGTGTCTTTAGGTGGTTGTTGTTTTGTTTAGAGTTAGTACTTTTTATTTGTGGAGGGCTGATCTGATAGAAGCTTTATTAGCCATATCAGGATCAGAATCAAGAAGCAGTTTGAAAGTTGTACAGCTAGCCCTCCATATTTATGGGTTCGTCATCCATGGATTCAACCAGCTGCAGATCATAAATATTCAGGGAAAAAATTGCTCCTGTAGTGAACATGTACAGATATTTTTCTTGTCATTATTCGCTAAACAATGTAGTATAACAACTATTTAGCATTTACATTCTATTAGCTAGTGTTGTGTAAGCTAGAGATAATTTCTTTCTTGTTTTTTTAGACGGAGTCTCGCTCTGTCGCCCAGGCTGGAGTGTAGTGGTGCAATCTCAGCTCACTGCAAGCTCCGCCTCCCAGGTTCCAGCGATTTTCCTGCCTCAGCCTCCTGAGTAGCTGGGATTACAGGCACCTGCCACCATGCCCGGCTAATTTTTGTATTTTTAATAGAGATGGGGTTTCACCATGTCAGCCAGGATGGTCTTGAACTCCTGACTTCAGGTGATCTGCCTGTCTCTGCTTCCCACAGTGCTGGGATTACAGGTGTCAGCCACCACGCCTGGCCAAGCTAGGGATAATTTCAAGTATACAGGAGGATATACATAGGCGATGTGCAAATACGGTGCCATTTTATATCAGAGACTTGAGTTTCTGTGGATTTTGGAATCCATGGGAGGTCCTAGAACCAATCCCCACAAATAGCGAGGCACCAGCTATATTTTAGAAGTTATTTGTAGTGTAGGCTGAGCACGGTCGCTCACACCTGTAATCCCAGCATCTGGGAGGCTGAGGTGGGTGTATTACCTGAGGTCAGGAGTTCAAGACCAGCCTGGCCAACATGGTGAAACCCCATCTCTACTAAAAATACAAAAATTAGCTGGGCGTGGTTGTGCACACCTGTAATCCCAGCTACTGGGGAGGCTGAGGCAAGAGAATTGCTCCAACCCAGGAGGCAGAGGTTGCAGTAAGCCAAGATCGCACCACTACACTCCAGCCTGGGCGACAGAGTGAGACTCCATCTCAAAAAAAAAAAAAAAAAAAAAAAGTTATTTGTAGTGTAATGGGATGGTAAAATTTTGCTGTTATAATTAACCAATTAAATTGGGGGTTATGGCTCATACCTGCTGTAATCCCAGCTACTGCAGAAGCCGAGGCAAGAGGATCATTTGAGGCCAAGAGTTTGAGACCAGCCTGGGCAATGTAGTGAGACCCCATCTCTAAAAAATTCTTTTAAATTAGGCATGGTGATACCCACCTGTAGTCTCAGCTGCTCAGGAGACTGAAGTGGGAGGGTCTGAATCAGAAGTTTGAGGCTGTGGTGAGCTATGATTGTGCCACTGCACTCAGCCTGGGTCATAGAGCAAGATGCTGTCTCTTGCTCAGTAATGATAATCATGATAAAACCAGTTAAATCCAAGCCATATTTGATGATTTCTTTTCTTTTGTTTCTTTTCTTTTTTTTTTTTTTGAAACGGAGTCTTGCTCTGTTGCCCAGGCTGGAGTACAGTGGTGTGAGCATGGCTCACTGCAGCCTCGACCTCCTGGGCTCAAGTGATCCTCCTGCCTCAGCCCCACAAGGAACTGGGACCATAGGTGCACCACCATGCCCGGCTAACATTTTTTTGTAGAGACAGGGTCTTGCCATGTTGCCCAGGCTGGCCTCGGACTCCTGGGCTCAAGCAGTCCTCCCACCTTGGCTTCCCAAATTGCTAGGATTACAGGTGTGAGCCAGTGCACCCAGCTGAGGATTTCCTTTAAGGCGATTTTTCTAGAATCATTTTTGCTCTGTTCTTTTGTTCTCTCTTAAATATTTAGCCATTTAGAAATATTTGATGATTTATTACAGTTTCTATTAAAAGAGATTCTTTAGCCTGATAGGCACTAGCTTTCTCAGCTGGTCCTCATCACCTGTGGCTTTTTGAACAGATGAGGCCCTGGCTCAGACTCAGTGCCCAGAATAACGCTCGAAGACAGAATTTTGAAATAATCTGTTACATGTCAAAATGTAAATAATGATTGGGATTATGAATAATTATTTAAAAGTTATCTTCTGTGTTTTCATATTTTCTACCATGAGCATGTATTGATTTTTGTTGCTTTTCCCCTGATTACAAAATATGTGCCCAGGCCAGGTACAGTGGTTCGTGCCTGTAATCCTAAGGTGGGAGGATCACTTGAGCCAGAGTTTGAGACCAGCCTGGGCGACATAGCAAGACCCCATATCTATTTTTAACTAAAAATAAAATAAACAGGCCAGGCATGGTGGCTCATCCCTGTAATCCCATCACTTTGGGAGTCTGAGGTGGGAGGATCGCTTGAGTCCAGGAGTTTGAGACCAGCCTAGGAAACATGGGAAGACTCCATCTCTACAGAAAAAAAATTGAAAATTAGCTGGGTGTGGTGGTATACACCTGTGGTCCCAGCTACTCAGGAGGCTGAGGCTGGAGGATCACTTGGGCCCAGGAGGTCAAGGCTGCACAGTGAGCTATGATCATGCCCTGGTGCTCCAGCCTAGGCAACGGAGCAAGACCCTATCTCAAAACCCACCAAAATATGTGTCTATTATTAAATTTAAATATTGCAGAGGCTGGCCTGGTGGCTCACACCTGTAATCTCAGCACTTTGGAATGCTGATATGGGAGGATCGCTTGAGCTCATAAGTTCAAGAACAGCCTGGGCAAGATAGTGAGACCTCATCTCTACTAAAAATTTAAAAAAAAAAACAAAAATTTGGGCCGGGTGCAGTGGCTCACACCTGTAATCCCAGCACTTCAGGAGGCTGAGGCAGGCGTATCACCTGAGGTCAGGAGTTCAAGACCAGCCTAGCCAACATGGTGAAACCCTGTCTTTACTGAAAATACAAAAACTAGCTGGGTGTTGTGGCAGGCACCTGTAATCCCAGCTACTCAGGACGAGGCTGAGGCAGGAGAATCGCTTGAGCCCGGGAGGCAGAGGTTGTAGTGAGCCAAGATCATGCCACTGCACTCCAGCCTGGGTGACAGAGCAAGATCTGTCATCTTACTGTCCAAAGACAACCATTATCAATTATACTACATGGTGCCAAAGTAGTGATTTTGTAAACTACTATTTTGATCCTAGTGTTTTAACCAATAGAATGGATTGATAGCAGCTAGAAGTGCATAAGCTGAGGTTTGTTATAGATAGAGTCATATGTTGGCCTGGTGTGGTGGCTCACGCCTGTAATCCTAAAGCTTTGGGAGCCGAGGTGGGCGGATCACTTGAGGTCAGGAGTTCGGCACCAGCCTTGCCAACGTGGTGAAACCCCATCTTTACTAAAAATACAAAAACTTAGCTGGGCATGGTGGTGTGCACCTGTAATCCCAGCTACTCAGGAGGCTGAGGCAGGAGAATCTCTTGAACCTGGGAAGCAGAGGTTGTAGTAAGCCAAAATCGTGTCACCTCACACCAGCCTGGGTGACAGAGCGAGACTCCATCTCAAAAAAAAAAGAGTCATATGTTGTAGGTAACACAAAAATTGCAAAAGTCATGATCCAGAAATATTCAACTTGGTAGACAGAAATCAATGCAAAATAATCAAACAGCAATTAAAACTGTATGTGGTCAAATTAGTTACTGAGCAAAAGTTAACAAAAGTATTAAGTCTAGAAAAAATTTAAAGCAGCTAAATTTGACCTGGGAAAACCAGACTTAGAAATAGTGACCACAAAAAAACTTTTAAAATGACAAAACATCATCGATAAAGATGCAGTATGATAAAAATTAAACCATTATTGGGGCGGGGAGTGGTGGCTCACACCTGTAATCCCTGCACTTTGGGATGCCAAGGCAGGTGGATCACCTGAGGTCAGTTCAAGACTAGCCTGGCCAACACAGGGAAACCCCGTCTCTACTAAAAATACAAATATTAGCCAGATGTGGTGGCACGCGCCTATAATCCCAGCTACTTAGGAGGCTGAGGCAGGAGACTAGCGTTAACCTGGCAGGCAGAGGTTGCAGTGAGCCAAGATCGTACCACTGCACTCCAGCCTGGGTGACAGAGTGAGACTCTGTTTCAAAAAAAAAAAAAAAAAAAACTTTATTGGGAATTGGGTGCATCAGCCTAAGGAAAATAATTTCAGTAAAATGAAAATGGAAGAAATGGAGTTGGTTTAACTGTGACTTGTGGTCATTGTTATTATTTTGACTTTGCACATCTTGGAATGCTATATGAGCATTCTGTGTTCATGTAGCTCTTTCTCATTCTTTTTAATGACTATTATTTCATTGCAGGAATCTACAATAATTTATTCCAACTTAAAAAAAAACTGTTCTGTTTTCCAGAATATGCTTTTAAGGCTATTAACCAGGGTGGCCTTACATCAGTAGCTGTCAGAGGGAAAGACTGTGCAGTAATTGTCACACAGAAGAAAGTACCTGTAAGTAATACTGCCCAAATAGTTAATAATTGCAGAATATAAGAATTTTTCGGCCAGGTGCAGTGGCTCACACCTGTAATCCCAGCACTTTGGGAGGCTGAGGTGGGCAGATCACCTTAGGTCGGGAGTTCTAGACCAGCCTGACCAACATGGAGAAACCCTGTCTCTACTAAAAATACAAAATTAGCCAGGCGTGGTGGCACATGCCTGTAATCCCAGCTACTCAGGAGGCTGAGGCAGGAGAATCACTTGAACCTGGGAGGTGGAGATTACGGTGAGCCGAGATCACGCCATTGCACTCCAGCCTGGGCAACAACAGTGCAACTCCGTCTCAAAAAAAAAAAAAAAAAAAAAGAATTTTTCATGGGTTTGTAGAAAAGTGTATTTTTATATACAAATATTAACATAATCTTGCTTTGACCCTGCTTTCGTGTCATCCAAGAAGTGTCTGTTGAACGTCTATATACAGTTCAGCTGTGTGGACAGAATTAACTTATTAAACTTCATGGTGTGATTATAAGCATAACGGTGTTTCTAAGTCTTTTGTCTTTGGGGACCTTGAGACAAATTTTTATTAAGCTATTGCTTGTCCACAGGAAAAGTATCATCTAGAAAAGGTAAATAGAGCCCCTCGAAACCCTTTTTTAAAAATTGATTTAACTATAAAATGATCAGAAGACATTTATTATACAGTTTATTTTTATGGTTCCATAGTATTGTTTTCTCCAAGAAGCAGGGCAAATTAAAAATAAAAACATAATTTTTTTTATAACTACACAGAAACCTGTACATTTTTTAAAAAATTATCTTTGTTTATTTTGTTTATTAGGACAAATTATTGGATTCCAGCACAGTGACTCACTTATTCAAGATAACTGAAAACATTGGTTGTGTGATGACCGGAATGACAGGTAATTAGCTAGACATCTGTAGATATGCAAGCCTTTTGTTATTTTCTTCAAATTATTTTGAGTTTTGTATTAATTTTAAACGTATTGCCTGATTTTCAGGTGCCATGAGTGGATTTGCAGTCTTCTAAGACTAGTATCAATATTTTAAGAGTATTGTGAGCTTTTTTGAAATTATACCTATAATAGAATTAGATGCTTATGCTACTATCAGAGAAACTGGGCTGAGGGCCCTTTCACAGATGATTTTATCTTATTTCAGCTATAGTTAGTAGTTTAAGGGGACCTAACTCAGTATATCTCAAACCTGGTAATAATGGCATTGGTTAGAAGTGAGTGAGAATTATTATGAAAATTATTTTAGGTTGGGCACAGTGGCTCACAGTTGTAATCCCAGCACTTTGGGAGGCCAAGGTGAGAGGATTGTTTAAGACCAGGAGTTCAAAACCAGCCTGGGCAACATGTTGAGACTCCATCTCTATAACAAATTTGGAAATTAGCTGGGGGCTAGGCACGGTGGCTCACACCTGTAATCCCAGCACTTTGGGAGGCCGAGGCAGGCGGATCACTTGAGGTCAGGAATTCGAGATCAGTCTGGCCAACGTGGTGAAACTCCGTCTCTACTAAAAATACAGAAAAAGGCTGGGCACAGTGGCTCACACCTGTAATCCCAGCACTTTGGGAGGCCGAGGCAGGCGGATCATTTGAGGTCAGGAGTTTGAGACCAGCCTGGCCAACATGGTGAAACCCCATCTCTACCAAAAATACAAAAATTAGCGGGGCATGGTGGCATATGCACACCTGTAATCCCAGCTATTCAGGAAGGTGAGGCAGGAGAATTGCTTGAACTCGGGAGGCAGAGGTTGCAGTGAGCTGAGACTGTACCGCTGCACTCCAGCCTGGGCAACAGAGTGAGACTGTGTCAAAAAATAAAAACAAAAATACCAAAAAACTTAACCAGCTATGGTGGCAGGTGCCTGTAATCCCAACTACTCGGGAGGCTGAGGTAGGAGAATCGCTTGAACCCGGGAGGTAGAGGTTGCAGTGAGCCAAGATCATGACACTGTACTGCAGCCTGGGCAACGGAGCAAGACTCCATCTGAAGAAGAAAAAAAAAAATGAGCTGGTATGGTGGCACACACCTGTAGTCCTAGCTACTCAGGAGGCTGAGGCAGGAGGATCACTTGAGCCAAGGAATTCAAGGCTACAGTGAGCTATGATGGCTCACTGGGCGCCAGTCCAAGACCCCATCTCTGAAAAATAAATGAAAAACTAATTTAAGCCTAAAAACAAAGATTAAGAAAGATTATTCTCTCTCAAGGCTTTTTTTTTTTTTTTTTTTTTTTTTTTTGGAGACAGTCTCACTTTGTCGCCCAGGCTGCTCCGTCTCCTGGGTTCAAGCAATTCTCGTGCCTCAACCTCCCAGGTAGCTGGGACTACAGGCATGCATCACCACGCCCAGCTAATTTTTATATTTTTAGTAGAGACAGGATTTAGCCATGTTGGCCAGGCTGGTCTCAAACTCCTGGCCTCAAGTGATCCGCCTGTCTTGGCCTCCCAAAGTGTTGAGCCATCATGCCCTGCCTCCTTAATGCTTTTTCTTTTGGGAGTTACTGGATACTTGTGGAAACTATTTTGACTGCTGATGAAAGGCTCAGTATAAAAGGGGAGTACTGTGTAGAGAGCTTCATGTTTTTAAATTTTTTTCATATACTTGTTGATGAGTTATTTAGTATTGATTGGGGGAGAAAAAGCCATAGCGGACCCTTTCTCTTTAACTCATGTATGTCTATATGGTGGGAAAATTGCCTGGCTAAATTGCCTGGCTTTCAGGTTTGTTCTTTCCTTCTAACCAGGTAAATCTTTGTTTTTTATGCTATAAGCTGACAGCAGATCCCAGGTACAGAGGGCACGCTATGAGGCAGCTAACTGGAAATACAAGTATGGCTATGAGATTCCTGTGGACATGCTGTGTAAAAGAATTGCCGATATTTCTCAGGTCTACACACAGAATGCTGAAATGAGGCCTCTTGGTTGTTGTAAGTATGCTAAGAGGTCTCCCAAATAATTGATGAATTGAAACTTTTTACAGAACATGTATACAGAATTATTTAAATAACACTTGAGTTCTGAACATGTGGTTTGGAAAATACATAAAGTGGGAAAATCTTTATAATAAATCAGAACTAAAGGATAGGTTTCACAACAGTATGTCGGGCATTATCTTTAAGCTTTAGATGCTGTTAGAGTTTTTATCAAAATATTTCCATTTGGAGTATGTGATTTGAAAGATGCAAGTCCTCATTATTAGGATGTTGTGATGAGGTTCTACTGCAATTCCAGATTACTAATTCCATAGAAATACCTACATCAGGCATCTTAATAATGTAGCTATTTGTTTTGACCACCCTAAAGAATTAGGGTCACACACAGGTGTGTGATTCACATTTTTAGAATAAATTTCTATTTTTGAAAACAAGTAAAATTGTATTGGGAGAGGGATGAGATTTACTGATTTTTAGATGTGATGTAATAAATTAGCCTGAAAAATTCAGTGCATGTTTGTTTCTGACGTTGTGTCATTCATTTATGAGCATTAAAGCAGTCAGTGTAATGATTTCTGTTTAGCATCTGACCCTCTTGACTTCTCACTTAAAAATTACTTAAATCATATTCATCTTGCGAGACCTTGAAGGAAAGAAGTATTTGTTGTTTCCCCAAGCAGTAAGTGGGTACCTTTTTGTGTTGCCCTTATATTTTGTATATATCAAATATAAGAAAGCAGTTAAACCATTAAGTACTTTGTTACCTGTTCTACTGAGTAGAAAGAAATTTAATGATGGTGTTTATTTTAATTGTATTCCTATAATATGGTAACATTAGAATTGTAGTAACAAAGTTACATGTATAGAATTTAGAGCTTGGTTTCTGTGACTTACTAGAGGAGTATATACCAACAGTAATGAAGATGGGCAGTGTAAAGGTGAGCAGGTAGCCTGTAAGTGTATTTCAGTTTGTGCCAGCATTCCCAAAGTGTGTCCCATACACTGTTCCCTGGAACCTTAATAGGTATTTCTATTAAAAAAAAAAAGTATTTCTTGGTCAAACAAACCGAAGAACTACTGAGTTAAAGTTAAATAGGTCAATCTACAACAGAATATTTCACAGCATTTAATATGCTATTATTTATTATCTGTTTCCAGAAAAGGTATATGAAAGTGTTTTTGGGCCAGGCACAGTGGTGCACACTTGTAATCCCAGCACTTTGGAAGGCCGAGGCAGGAGGATCACTTGAACCCAGGAGTTCAAGACCACCCTGGGCAACAGCGAGACCTCATCTCTTAAAAAAAAAAAAAAAAAAAAGGTTGGCCAGGTGCAGTGGCTCACGCCTGTAATCCCAGCACTTTGGGAGGATGAGGCCGGTGGATCATAAGGTCAGGAGATCAAGACCAATGCTGGCTAACACGGTGAAATGCTGTCTCTACTAAAAATACAAAAAATTAGCTGGGCGTGGTGGCGGGCGCCTGTAGTCCCAGCTACTCAGGAGGCTGAGGCAGGAGAATGGCGTGAACCCAGGAGGCGGAGCTTGCAGTGAGCCGAGAGCGTGCCACTGCACTCCAGCCTGGGCAACAGAGCAAGACTGTCTCAAAAAAAAAAAAAAAAAGTGTTTTTGAAGTTTATTTGACCAGGCAACATCTTGAAGGATTAGGGTTCAAATAAACATGCTTGGATAACAGCAAGGATTGGAAACACTATTTTTAAATTGTATTTGTAATTATTCAAACTATTTTTTTTAATCTGTGACAAATCCTTTTGTGAAATGGGAATTTATCTGTTACCTAATTTACCTGTGGTGATAACCTGTATTTTATCAGTTTTCTTAAAGGAAAATACATATCCTAAAATTGATGGCCAAAGTAATGATTAGCAGCAGCTATATGACACCACCAAGAAAGGGGATGTCATTGTATAAAGCTAAAACATACTTAATTAGGGTCTCTTCTCTTTTTAGGTATGATTTTAATTGGTATAGATGAAGAGCAAGGCCCTCAGGTATATAAGTGTGATCCTGCAGGTTACTACTGTGGGTTTAAAGCCACTGCAGCAGGAGTTAAACAAACTGAGTCAACCAGCTTCCTTGAAAAAAAAGTGAAGAAGAAATTTGATTGGACATTTGAACAGACAGTGGAAGTAAGTCAATCAAAAGGAGCTGACTTTTTTTATGCTGTATAGAACAGTGAGGATCTTTGTATAATTTCTATACAAAGTTATTCCTGAATTACATCCCAGGATTCAAGTTTGTCAACTTAATAATGAAATTGATATCATACAGCTGACATAGGAAAATTTGGGTTGCTTTTATTCACTTAATTCCTTATTTCATAATGTATTTGAGGTGACTTTCAACAAAACACATATAATAGGAAAATATAAATAAAAATAGGAACCAGCTGGGCATGGTGGCACACACCTGTAGTCCCAGCTACTTGGGAGGCTGAAGCTGGAGGACTGCTTGAGTCCAGGTGTTCGAGGCCAGTCCTATTTACTGCCAAGAAATTAAAAACAAAAATTTTAGTAGATTTTGGGTGTAAGTCTGGAATTAAAGCCATTCTGAAGATGCTAACAACGTGCTTCTGATAAATGACCAAAAAAAAATTACCATCTAATGCTTTTATGTTTGGTTTGGAAGTATGCTTAAAGGAGATAAAAAGCTAGTTCATGTTCAGGAAGTACTGGGCCCTGTCTAAATATTTCTTAAAGGTTTATTTTATTGCGATTCATAATTAATTACATAAATAACCACATCCGGTATAAAAACACTTAAGGCCGGGCATGGTGGCTCACACCTGTAATCCTAGCACTTGGGAGGCAGACAGATCACCTGAGGTCAGAAGTTTGAGACCATCCTGGCCAACATGGTGAAACCCTGTCTCTACAAAAAATAGAAAAATTAGCCAGGCATGGTGGCAGGCACCTGTAATTCCAGCTACTCAGGAGACTGAGGCAGGAGACTCGCTTCAATCCACGAGCCTGAGGTTGTAGTGAGCCAAGCTGGCGCCACTGCACTCCAGACTGGGCGACAGAGTGAGACTCTGTCTCAAAAAACAAAAACAAAAACAAAACAAACAAACAAAAAAAACACTTAAAACATTCTTAAATCGTTTTTACTGTAAATTCCTTGAAGATGCAGAGAGTATCATTCATCTTTATCCTTTTCCCATTTCACCCCAAGTGCTAAGTAAGTGTAGTGCCTGGGTCATGAAGCCAATAAACCTTTTTGTATAAATCATCCTATTTTAATTAATGGACCCCTTTATTATTTGACTTGGTAGAAAAAAATTACTCATCATTGGGAGGCAATACATTAGAGTTAAGCAGTCTGTTAGTAACATTGAACTACTTCATTGAAACATGGAGCTCCTGATTGACTCATGATTTGAATAAGCTAGGAATGAGAAACCTTGGAATCTCTAAAACATACTATATTTTAACATTAAATACTTTTTTTCAGACTGCAATTACATGCCTGTCTACTGTTCTATCAATTGATTTCAAACCTTCAGAAATAGAAGTTGGAGTAGTGACAGTTGAAAATCCTAAATTCAGGTGAGTGATATTGTGGGCCACATGCAGACTAGAAAGGTGGAGGCATGTGAGTCCATGTGTCCTATAACTTGTGGGGGAACTCTTTTTTCTTTAACTGTCATTATAGTTTTTGTTTGTGTGTTTGTTTTTTTCCCCAGCACCTGAAATCTGTTTTTAAAACTTTGGACTCTATTTAAGAGTCAGATATGAAAGCTTTTCTCCTTATTTCAGAGTGGTTTTATATCTAACACCAGAGATGACATAAAGTTACCTTCCTTATGTAAGGAAAAAAGTTAGCATAAGTGTTTTCTTTTTTTTAGTTTAAGGCCAATACAAATTCAATTCCCAAAGTAGTAGTTTGCAAGTTTTTCAGATAGAACTTTGGTTATTTAGTGGTTATTTAAGTAGAACTTTGAGGAGCAATATGAGCTACTGATATATGTCAGACCCTTATCTAGAGATCTTTGGAAAGCCCAAATTTTGAATACAGCTAATTGACTTGCAGTTGCTGGATGTGTGTGTGTGTGTATTCTTACTCACTAAGTAACTAACTCCCACACATCAGCCTTATAGCTTCCATGATTCAAATCCATACTGAGTGCTTCATATAATCAGCTCATTTAATCCTCCCAGGAGCCCTGTGAGGCAGTTGATATACCATGGACCAGGATGCTCTTATATTTAATGAAAATACTGCAGTTAAATCCACAGATACAAGGAACTACTGGGAGGCATTTTAACTATTATGTGTATCTATTCTTAGATCACAACCATAAAGACACATGGTCTTGGTTGTGGTGTGGGGTACGAGAGTGGTAAACTAAGCTTAACTAGACCTTGAAGAGGTTTTACGTTTGTTTTTTCCTAATTTGTTCTTTTGGTTGCCCACAGATAAGTCATATAAATATGACAGATTTAGAAAAATTCATAGGACTTTGAAAAAAAAAAAAAAAAAACAGGAGCTGGGTGCTGTGGCATGCATCTGTAGTCTCAGCTCCTCAGGAGGCTGAGGCAAGAGGATGGCTTGAGCCTTGGAGTTGAAAGCTGTAGTGCACAATGATAGTGCCTGTGAATAGCCACTGCACTCTAGCCTGGGTAACATAGTGAGACCCCATCTGTTAAAAAAAACAGCTGACAACACCAGAACTGAATCTATCCTAGCTTTTTTTCCCATAGGAAGAAGTCTTGTAACTTAGGTTGGGGTAGGGGTGAGGGGTTGGGGTGGTGATCAAGTTGCTTTTGAAAAAGGTGCCTTTTTTTTTTTTTTTTTTTTTTTTTTTGCAGTAAAAATTTCAGCAAGAATAATTTTAAAATCTCTGTAAGGAACCTACAATTAGTTCTTGTTTTCTTTTCTGTTTGGAGACCTTCCTGCCACCTTTAAAATTGTATTTGTATCTGTTATTTTTAAAATTGGTAAGGAACCAAAAATCTTACCTTCAAAAAACTTTGTATCATTTATAAATTCTGTGATAGTAAATATATGTAAATAATTACAATACATAGCATAAGCATCAACAACTATTTAAACTGCTTGATATTGCCTTCAGTTGCACTAAAAAACATCCTTTTGACAAATTTCACTTTTTAGAAGTCTAGTAGTAATAGGTCACATTAACAAGGTTGCCAAACAATGGCTTCCTTTCGAGGCAAACATCATTTAGAAAATACATGTTCAGGGCCGCACATGGTGGCTCACACCTGCAATCCCAGCACTTTGGGAGGCCGAGGTGGGCAGATCACTTGAGGTCAGGAGTTTGAGACCAGCCTGGCCAACATGGTGAAACCCTGTCTCTACTAAAAATACAAAAATTAGCCAGGTGTGATAGTGGACGCCTGTAATCCCAGCTACTTGGGAGGCCGAGGCAGGAGAATTGCTTGAGCCCGGGAGGCAGAGGTTGCAGTGAGCCAAGATTGTGCCACTGCACTCCAGCCTGGGCGACAGGGTCAGACTCCATCTCAAAAAAAGAAAGGAAATATATGTTCAACATGGAGCACTCTCTGGCTGGTAGACTATTCATAGAATTATAACTTTATTTTCATGAACTTCTGAATCTGAACACTTTAATATGCTTAAAATTTCTTCATGAATTTTTATCTTTGAGCTGACATAAATTTGAGTTATACTACATATAAATGTATTTTGACGGCTGGGCAAGGTGGCTCACGCCTGTAATCCCAGCACTTTGGGAGGCCGAGGCAGGCGGGTCACGAGGTCAGGAGTTCCAGACCAGCCTGGCCAATATGGTAAAACCCCATCTCTACTAAAAATACAAAAATTAACTGGGCATAGTGGCACATGCCTGTAGTCCCAGCTACTCAGGAGGCTGAGGCAGAAGAATCGCTTGAACCTGGGAGGCAGAGCTTGCAGTGAGCCGAGATCATGCCACTGCACTCCAGCCTGGGTGACAGAGCGAGACTCCGTCTCAAAAAAAAATAAATAAATAAAATAAATGCATTTTGACATAGAAGCTAAATAGAATACTTTATAGTTTAGCTTTATTATGTTATTCAATTGAAATATTTTCTATCTTAGCTGCAACTAAAGAATTTTATTTTCAAGATACAATTCTAAATCTGATGTCAAAGAAGTAAACATTTTTGTGTATAGGTGAAGGTGATATAATATCTGGGAATTCCTTCAAAATAATCTGAGGGAAGATAAGTGTGTGTATAGATTTTTTAAAGATTGGTTTATAAATTGATAATTGTTGAAGTAGGTTGATAGGTATATGGGAGTTTATTATACTATCCCACTTTTATGTGTGTTTGAAAGATTTTTTTTAAATAGTTGTTTTTTTCCCCCTTTTGCCTTCTAGGATTCTTACAGAAGCAGAGATTGATGCTCACCTTGTTGCTCTAGCAGAGAGAGACTAAAACATTGTTGTTAGTTTACCAGATCCGTGATGCCACTTACCTGTGTGTTTCGTAACAACAAACCAACATTATGGAGGTCCCTGGATTGAAAAAGGAGCCTCTCCCACTCCTCCTACCACCGAAGTGGTTAGGACTCTATATAAATAAAAATAAGGCTTTTGGAAAATAATTGCATCCTGTTTTCACCTCCTATTTTAAAATTTATTTTTGACACCTAATGTACATATTTATGGGGTGCAATGTGATGTTTCGATACATGTATACATTATGATGATCAAATTAGGGTGATTAGCGTATCCATCACCTGAAACACTCTTTGTGGTGAGAACATTTAAAATCCTCTCCTCTAGCTATTTTGAGGTACACAATACCTTATTCGTTTTTTGTTTTTTAAAACAAGATCTTGCTCTATTGCCCAAGCTACAGTGCAGTGCCGTGATCATGGCTCACTGCAGCCTTGAACTCCCTCGTTAAGTAATCCTCTCTCCTCAGCCTCCTTAGTAGCTGGTACTACAGGTGTACACCATTGTACCCAGCTAATTTTATTATTTTTTTGTAGAGTCAGGGTCTTACTATGTTGCGTGGGCTGGTCTCAGACTCCTGGCTAGCATTAAACGATCCTTCTGCCTCAGTCTCCCAACATGCTGGGGTTACAGGCATGAGCCACAGTGCCTGGGTCCACAGTACCTTACTGTTGACTGTAGTCACTCTGCTGTGCAATAGGGTACCAAATCTTACTCCTTTTTTCTTTTTTTTGAGACAGGTACTTGATCTCACCCAGGCTGGAGTGCAGTGGCAGGCGTGCTCATAGCTCACTGCAACCTCAAATACCTGGGGTTAAGCAGTCCTCCCACCTTAGCCTCCCAAGTAGCTAGGACTACAGACATGCATCACCAGGCCTGGCTAATTTTTGTCTTTTAAAAAATTGACGCAGGGGTCTCCCTATGTCACCCAGGCTGGTCTTAAACTCCTGGCCTCGAACAATCCTGTCTCAGGCTCCCAAAGTGCTGGGATTACAGGTATAAGTCACTGCACTGGGCCCCTCCTGTCTAATTGTAACTTTTTAGCTGTTCACCACCTTCTCCCCATCCCTCCCACTACCGCCTCCAGTCCCTGGTAACCACTGTTCTATTCACTACTTATAGATCAATGTTTTTAGATTTGGCATATAAGTGAAAATGTGGCATTTGTCTTTCTGTATCTGGCTTATTTTCACTTAATGTATTGTCCTCTAGGTTCATTCGTGTTATAAATAACAGGATTTCATTCTTTTTAATAGCTGAATAGTATTCCTTTGTGTATATATATCACATTTTCTTTATCCATTCATTCACTTTGAATGCTAAAGTCAGTTATATCTTGGCTATTATGTATAGTCCTGCAATAAACATGGGATGCAGATCTCTCTTCAACATACGGATTTCACTTCCTTTGAATACATACCAAGGAGTGCAGTTGTTGGGTCATAGAGTAATTCTGTTTAATTTTTTGAGGAACATTCATACTGTTTTCCATAATGGCTGTACTCATGTACATTTCCCTTAATTGTAAGGGTTCCCTTTTCTCTGCATCCTCAACACTGGTTATGTTTTGTCTTTTTGATAATAGTCATTCTAATGAGTGAGGTGGTATCTCAATTGTGGTTTACCTTCAGTTTTAAGTATTAAGCCTTTGGTATATGCAGACAGATATTCACCATCTTCACATTGTAGCTTTAGTCATTTTGTTGACACTGGTACAAGTTTACCTGGCTTAAGACATTTCATAGCCAGCACCAGGCGTGCTGGCTCACACCTGTAACCCCAACACTTTGGGAGGCCTAGCCGGGCAGATCACTTGAGCTCAGTAGTTCAAGACCAGCCTGGGCAACATGGTGAAACCCTGTCTCTACAAAAAATATAAAAACTTAGCATGCACATCTGTGGTCCCAGCTACTTAGGACACTGAGGAGGGAGAATTGCTTGAGCTCAGGGGATAGAGGTTGCAGTAAGCAGAGATTGTACCACTGCATTCCAGCCTGGGGGACAGAGAGAAATGCCATCTAAAAAAAAAAAAAAAAAAAGCCAGAAATGTAAACTGTAGCTATATGGTATAATTAAATAATGAACTACAACTTTGGTTTTGAAACCCACTCTGGCTGGGCGCTGTGGCTCACACCTATAATCCCAGCACTTTGGGAGGCTGAAGTGGGAGGATTGCTTGAGGCCAGGAGTTTGTGATGAGCCTGGACAACATAGCAAGACCTCGTCTCTACAAAAAATTTTTAATTAGCTGGGCATGGTAGCCTGCACCTGTAGTCCCAGCTACTCAGGAGGCTAAGGCAAGAGGATCACTTGTGTCCAGGAGTTTGATGCTGCAGTGAGTTATGATTGTGCCACTGCACTTAAGCTTGGGTGACAGAGTAAGACCCGGTCTCCAAAAAGAAATCCGCCCTAACCGTAAGTTGGCATGTGAGGAAAGGCCTTTATTTTACAATTTCTCATTCAAACAAGATATTACTGAATGTGGACTCCAAGTCCCATTGAATGTTTTAACTATAATAAAAGGATTAGTATGATCTTTCATAGTTTTGAGAAAAGCATTTATACTCAGAACCAGTATTTTCAAGGGTAGAAATTTTAGTTACCTTCAGGAAACAGGGCTAGAAAAGTCATAGAATGTGTGTAGTTTCTGTGCCTCCTTAATAATAAGTATTTGAAGATAACATTAAGGAATTGGTTTATATTAAAGTTTAGAGACCCAGCATCACAATGTTCAGGAAGAAAGAACAAACTGTATATTCATGGTAACTTTTTTTTTTTTTTTTTTTTTTGAGACAGAGTCTTGTTCTATCGCCCAGGCTAGAGTGCAGTGGCGTGATCTCGGCTCACTGCAACTTCCACCTCCCGGGATCAAGCGACTCTACTGCCTTAGCCTCCTGAGCAGCTGGGATTACAGGCACCTGGCACCATGCCTGGCTAATTATTATTATTATTATTATTATTATTTTGTATTTTTAGTAGAGACGGGGTTTCACCATGTTGGCCAGGCTGGTCTCGAACTCCTGACCTCATAATCCACCTGCCTCGGCCTTCCAAAGTGCTGGGATTACAGCTATAAGCCACCGCACCCAGCTGTAGCCTATTTTTTTTTAATGTACAGGATTTTTTAAAGTCCCCAGACTGGTGACCTGAACCACTAATTAGAGATGATTAAAAAATCTTGGAAAGTCTAAGGGTAATACATTTTGTGTCCTTTTTTGCACAGAGCAAGTCTGGTGCTGTTGACCTCATGCAGGTGAGTGTGGCTGCTGGTGTCATGCCAATCCCTGAAGTCAGAGTTGCCCCTGTTTCTGCAGCCACCAGGCCCACACAAGGGGAGGCCACATAAACATATGACCAGTAGAAGCAGGAAACTTCGCCAACCACATCCTCTTCAGAGCTGTCAGGAATAGTAAAGTTTCCTAACAAGGAAGCAGGGTTCTTCCTTGTTCTTCCAGGTTATTGTTCTAGGATTACCCATCCTAATCCACTAGGCTCTATGAAAGTGCTGCCATCGTTTCAAAAGTGGGGTCTATGTAAAAGGGCTAATCCTCTAAAGACAAGCTGAATTTCCACACCCTTAGAGCCTTGACTGATTTCACCCTCCTAGAATCACTGGATGAGAGACTAGCAACTAATTCAGTTTTACTGTTAGAGGCTCCTTTTCAGAGATGAAAAACTAAAATTCTGTAATTTGCTAGAAAGTAAGTTTTTACATTATAAGGCAAAATCTAGATGAATTAGGATTAAATATAGAATAGTTTTAAATATTGGTTGTTTATGCTTAATTAAAAGAATGAGAAGAAATGGAAAAGATCATTTTAAATAGGTGAACATTAGGCTGGGTACAGTAGCTCATGCCTATAGTCCCCAGTACACTGGGAGCCCAAGACCAGCGTGGCAAGATTTTGTCTCTACAGAAAAATTTAAAATTAGGTCAAGTGTGGTGGTGCACACACACCTGGAGTCCTACCTACTTGGGAGGCTTAAGTGGGAGGGTCACTTGAGCCCAGGAATTCAAGGCTGTAGTAAACTATGATCACAACACTGTACTCCAGGCTGGGTGGCAAAGCAAGACCCTTTCTCTAATAATGAAAATAAAAGGGTGGACATTAAATACTCTTAATTCTGGCTGGGCGTGGTGGCTCATGCCTGTAATCCCAGCACTTTGGGAGGCTGAGGCAGGCAGATCACCTGAGATCAGGAGTTCAAGAACAGCCTGACCAACATGGAGAAACCCTGTCTATACTAAAAATTAAAAAAATTAGCCAGGCATGGTGGCACATGCCTGTAATCCCAGCTACTCAGGAGGCTGAGGCAGGAGAATCGCTTGAACCCGGGAGGTGGAGGTTGCAGTGAGCCAAGATCATGCCATTGCACTCCAGCCTGGGCAACAAGAGTGAAACTCCGTCTCAATCAATCTGTTTCTTGTTTTGTTTTCTAAACAAACTACCTGGAATGGATAACAAAGGGTTAATGCAGAAATGTTATACAAAATGCCAAGAAAATGCCTGAAATCTTTAAATATCTTTACCCAAAGAACATTTTGATTAGTAAGAAATATACATACCAGGCACAGTGGCTCACGCCTGTAATCCCAGCACTTTGGGAGGCCCAGGCAGGCGGATCAATTCAGGTCAGGAGTTCAAGACCAGCCTGGCCAACATGGCGAAACCCAGTATCTACAAAAATACAAAAATTAGCCAGATGTGGTGGCACGTACCTGTAATTCCAGCTACTCAGGAGGTTGCGGCAGGAGAATGACTTGAACCCGGGAGGCCAAGGTTGCAGTGAGCTGAGATCACACCACTGCACTCCAGCCTGGGCAAGAGAGTGAGACTCCATCTAAAAATCAATCAATAAATACAAGAATACAGATATGAGGCCAAGCACGGTGGCTTATGCCTGTAATCCTGGCACTGGGACGCCAAGGGGGGTGGATCACTTGAGGTCAGAAGCTCAAGACCAGCCTGGCCAACTTGGTAAAACCCCGTCTCTACTAAAAAATACAAAAATCAGCTGGGCGTGGGGGCGCACACCTGTAGTCCCAGCTACTTAGGAGGCTGAGGCAGGAGAATCGCTTGAACCCGGGAGGCAGAGGTTGCAGTGAGCCGAGATCTCGCCACTGCACTTCAGCCTGGGCAACAGAGCTAGACTGTCTCAAAAAAATACGATTTTTTAAATATGAGAAATATAATAATTCTGACACTCAGAGGATATGTCCAGACATTCATGAACGTGAAGCTATTTGGGTAGACATGAGGCTTTCCTTCTCTTGATACCTCATTTTTCATAAGCAGTTACTGTACCATTTAGGTTACGAGTCAGCAACAAACCAGGTACTTAGCTCCCTCACTAGCCTCCAAATCCAAGATCCAGATTTGTGACACAACCAAATTATTACATTAAGGATCTTCACGTAGGGGCACACACCCGTAGTCTAGCTACTCAGGAGGCTGAGGTGAGAGGATCATTTGAGCCCAAGAGGTCAAGGCTATAGTAAGCTGTGGTCACGCCACTGCACTCCAGTCTGGGGGACAGAATGAGACATCTGTCTCAAAAAAACAAACAAAAATCTAAAATGATAGCTAAGCTAATTAACATCATAATGGTGAATTAGTTTAAATTTTTTAATTTTTATTTATTTTTATTTTTTGAGACAGAGTCTCCTTCTGTCACCCAGGTTGGAGTGGAGTGGCACGATCTCAGCTCACTGCAACCTCTGCTCCCAGGTTCAAGTGATTCTCTTGCCTCAGCCTCCTGAGTAGCTGAGATTACAGGTGCGTGCCACCACGCCCAGCTAATTTTTGTATTTTTAATAGAGACGAGGTTTCACCATGTTGGTCAGGCTGGTCTGCAACTCCTGACCTCGTGATCCACCTGCCTCGGCCTCCCAAAGTTCTGGGATTACAGGCGTGAGCCACCATGCCAAGCCTGTTTTATTTTTGTAGAGGCAGAGTCTCGCCATGTTGCCCAGACTGGTCTCCAACTCCTGGGCTCAAGCCATACTCCTGTCTCAGCTTCCCAAAATGTTGGAATTACAGGCGGGATTACAGCCACCATACCTGGCTCCAAGATGGCTTCTAACTCCATTTATTTTACATTCTGGAAAATCCAGCTGATACAATAAAAAATGAAATTAAGAGGTATTGGAATGGAGATAGAATTATAATCTACTATTTAGATTATTTACCTAAAAAAATAAGAAAATGACCTAATAAAGTATTAGTCTTTATTGGGACAGGCCCTGTTTTAAATACAATATCCTTTAAACTGGTTTAAGTTGAACATTTATAATTTGCTTGTCTACAGTTACAAAATTCAGGAAGTTCTTAAAACTCAACTGGCTTTTTATATCTCACTTTATTTCTGCAGAAATATGAATGTGCTTAATTATAGGGTGCTGCCCCACACTCCAGTGGTAGAGTTATGGAATATATGGTTTAGACATCTACCACTCTAAAATCCAAAATACATTATATTCTGAATGCATCTGTGCCAGGCGTGGTGGCTCACGCTTATAATCCTCGCTGGGGAGGCCGAGGTGGGCAGATTGCCTGAGCTTAGGAGTTCGAGACCAGCTTGGGTAACATAGCAAAACCCCGTCTCTATTAAAAATACAAAAAAAAATTAGGCATGGTGGTGCACGCCTGTAGTCCCAGGTACTCGGGAGGCTGAGGCACAAGAATCGCTTGAACCTGGGAGGCAGAGGTTGCAGTGAGCCAAGATTGCACCACTGCACTCCAGCCTGGGCCACAGAGTGAGATTCTGTTTAAAAAAAAAAAAAAAAGAAAGAAAGAAAAGAACCTGGCCCCATGCCTTTTGGATAAAGAATAATAGACCTATACTATTATTATTCCACTGTTGCGGGTAAAAACAAACAAAAACAAAAACTGAGTCCAAGTTAAGTAATTTGGCCAGGATCACACAACTACGATGTGTCAATGACAGGACTAGAACACACAATAGTCTGACTTCAAGATGCATCTTTGTCAGGACGTTAGATGAAATCTACAATCACTTTTTCTCAGCTTGTCCCTTTCCCAACCATCCCAAAAATGTCTAAAAAGTAAATACCTTTCCTATATACCAGGAATAAATGTTTAGAAAATTATGTAAGTATGGCACAATAGCAACAAAAATATAAATAGGAATCGTTCTAACTGGAAATATTGACCCATGTGAAGGAAAGTAAAAAACTTGACTGCGAGACCTCCTGCTGCTCGATGGAAGTGCTGACTATGTAAAGTCAGTTCTTTTCCAAACTAATGTGTAGACTTAAAGTCATTCTAGTCAAAAAGACTGAAAAAAAAATGTGTTTTTAAAACTTAGAATTGCCAAGCAACAGACCTTAGCATATATAAGAATTTAATATATGATAAAATTAGCACCACGTATCAATGGGAAAATAATTCTAGGGAGAAAATAACTACGTAGGAAAAAATATTCCTCGTCTTACATCTTACATCAAAATAAAATCTAAGAGGCTTCACAAGGTAATTAAAAATATATATATTTAAAAAGAGAGAGCTAGAAGAAGGAAAAAGATGGAAAATAAAATAGTTTAGTTGAAAAACAGATCTCCACATGGTGATCCACTTTCTAAAGAACAACAATGCACTTTGGGAGGCCGAGGTGGGCAGATCAGCTGAGAACAGGAGTTTGAGACCAGCCTTGAAACCCCGTCTCCACTAAAAATACAAAAAATTAACCAGGCCTTATGGTGGACACCTGTAATCCCAGCTACTCAAAAGGCTGAGGGAGGAGAATCGCTTGAATCTGGAAGGAAGAGGTTGCAGTGAGCCAAGATCGCACCATTGCACTCCAGTCTGGGTGACAACAGTGAAACTCTGTCTCAAAAAATAAATAAATAAATAAATAAATGATAAAAAATAAAATAACAATGGATAAAAATCATGAAGGGAAAACATCTGTATATTTCACTACTTAAAAATGTAAAATTTTGTTAACAATAAGACCCCATAAACAAAGTTCAAATAGGAGAAAATATTAACACATAAATAGAAAAATATACCAACAACAGACAAGTCATGAAAATTTTCTAGTCTAAACCTAAAAAAAACTCAATAATTTTAAAATGAAAATTACAAGATAACATATTTTCTATCAAATTACTAAAACTTTTACATTAATAGCACATAATATACTTGGCATATTGCAAGTGTTTCATAAGTATTTGTTGTATGAAGGAGTGATGAAGTACATTAAAAGTTAGCTACTCCAGGCCATGCTCGGTGGCTCATGCTTATAATCCCAGCACTTTGGGAGGTCAAGGCGAGCAGATCACGAGATCAGGAGTTCAAGACCAGCCTGGCCAATATGGTGAAATCCCCATCTCTACTAAAAAATACAAAATAGCTGGGTGTGGTGGCATGTGCCTGTAGTCCCAGCTACTCAGGAGGCTGAGGCAGGAGAATTACTTGAACCCGGGAGGCGGAGTTTGCAGTGAGCTGAGATTGCACTATTGCACTCCAGCCTGTGCCAGAGCAAGACTCCACCTCAAAAAAAAAAAAATAAAGTTAGCTACTCCTTTTGCTGGTGGAAGAACAAACATCTTTCTGGAGGGCAATGTGGAAATATGCATCAAGAACCAAAAAAAAAAAAAAGAAAGAAAGAAAAGTTACCCATTTGTAAGAATGTGTCTAAGAGAAGTAATTAGAGGTGAGGAATTGTGTCAGAGTAATTTTTATATACAACAACATAATTTTATATACAATGATAAATTCCATTGCATTCAATACTGTGGAATATTATGCAGCCACTAAAACCTCTGTTTTGAAGAATATTTAATGATATGGAAAACATTTACAATGTAATATTATGTTAAAAAAAAAAATGGGCTAAAATATGCAGTGTGATCCCTGCAGCAGACATTTTGGTACTCTGCCTTCCTCATTTCTGCCATACCATGGTGGATAGTCCTGACTCCTGCCAACGGCATCCCACCCAGAAAGTACTTTGTGCAGTTCTCTGCTTCCCTGCCTCAAGGCTTTCTCTGAAATCAGGAAAACCTGCTTAGGCTGTGCAAGCCTAATACAGCCTGAAACAAGGCAGGGGGGAAAAGCTCCTGGAACTACTAAGCATTTATAGGAAGGTTGCAAGATATAAAGGTAATATATAAAAGTTAATTGCTTTCCTATATAACAGCAATGAATAATTTGAATTTGAAACTAAAAACACGACACCATTTACATTAGCACTAACAAAATAAAAGACTTAGGCATATATCAAAATATACACAGGATCTTTATGAGAAAAACTACAAAATTCTGATGAAAGAAATCAAAGATCTAAATAAATGCAGAGATACTCCATATTCATAGACAGGAAAACTCAATATTGTCAAGTTGTTATTTCTTCCCAACTTGATCTATAGATTCAACAAATTCCAGTCAAAACTCAGCAAGTTATTTTGTGGATATTGACAAACTGATTCTAAAGTTTATCTAGAAATGCCAAAAACCCAGAATAACCAACATGATACTGAAAACACTCAATAAGAACAAAGTCCCCCCGGAAGACTGACACTATCTGACTATCAATACTTAATATAAAGTAACAGTAATCAAGACAACATGGTATTGATGAAAGAATAGACAAATAGATTAATAAAACAGAATAAAGATCCCAGAAATAGACCCACAAACATATAATCAACTGAACTCTGACAAAGGAGCAATGGTAATTCAATGGAGAAAGAATCGTATTTTTGATAAATAGTGCTGTAACAATTGGACAGCCACATGGAAAAACATGAATCTAGACACAGGCCATACACTTTTCACAAAAATTAACTCAAAGTGGATTATAGACTTAATGTAAAACATCACATTATGAAACTTCCAGATAATAATACGAGAGGAAATGTAGGTGACTTGGGTTTGGCAATGAGTTTTCAGATACAGCATCAGCAGCAAAATCCATGAAAGAAAAAATAAATGAATTGGACTTTAGTAAATTAAAAACTTGTGCTCTATGAAAAAAACATTAAGAGAATAAAAAGACAAGCTATAGATTGGGATAAAATATTTGCAAAACACATATAAGATAACTGGTATCCAAAATACACGAAGGATTCCTAAAATTCAACAATGAGAAAACAACCCAATTTAAAAACTGGCAAAGGATCTAAACAGACACCTCACCAAAGAAGATAAGCAGATGGAAATTAAGTATATGAAAAGATGCTCGTTGGTTGGGTGTGGTGGCTCATGCCTGTATCCCAGCACTTCTGGAGGCTGAGGCAGGCAGATCACGAGGTCAAGAGATTGAGACCATCCTGGCCAACATGGTGAAACCCTGTCTCTACTAAAAATACAAAAATTAGCTGGGCGTGGTGGCATGTGCCTATAATCCCCGCTACTCGGGAGGCTGAGGCACTAGAATCACTTGAACCTGGGAGGTGGAGTTTGCAGTGAGCCGAGATCGAGCCACTGCACTCCAGCCTGGCAACAGAGCCAGACTCCGTCTCAAAAACAAAAGAAAAAATGCTAAACATCATAGGCCATCAGGAATTGCAAATTAAAACAACACTGAGATGCCACTACATATCTATTGGAATGGCCAATTTTTTTTTTTTTTTTTTTTTTTTTTTTGAGATGAAGTCTTGCTCTGTTTCCCAGGCTGGAGTGCAGTGGCGGGATCTCAGCTCACCACAACCTCCGCCTCCCAGGTTCAAGCAATTCTCCTGCCTCAGCCTCCTGAGTAGCTGGGATTACAGGTGTGAGCCACTGCACCCAGCTAATTTTTTGTATTTTTAGTAGAGACAGAGTTTCACTATGTTGGCTAGGCTGGTCTTGAACTCCTGACCTCAGGTAATCTACCTGCCTAGGCCTCCCAAAGTGCTAGGATTAAAGGCATAAGCCACCTCACCAGTCCAAAAAAGAAAAAAAGTTTTTAAATAACAGTACCAAATACTACTAGCAAGAGTGCAGAGCAGCAGTAACTGATGGGAATGCAAAATGGTACAGCCACCTGGAAGACAGCTGAGCAGTTCTTAAAGCTAAACACAGTATTAGTGTAAAATCCAGCTTATAGCCACACAAAAACCTCACAAACAAATGTTTATAAAGCAGCTTTCTTCATAATTGCAAAAAAACAGGCTGGGCAAGGTGGCTCATGCCTGTAATCCCAGCTCTTTGGGAGGCCGAAGCAGGTGGATCACTTCTGGCCAGGAGTTCGAGACTAGCCTGGCCAACATAGTGAAACCCCATCTCCACTAAAAATACAAAAATTTTTCGGGCATGGTGGTGCATGCCTATAATCCCAGCCACTCAGGAGGCTGAGGCAGGAGAATCGCTTGAACCCGGGAGGTGGAAGTTGCAGTGAGCTGAGATCACATCACTGCACTCCAGCCTGGGTGACAGAGTGAGATCTTGTCTCAAAACAAAACAAAACAGAATAATAGTAACAACTGCCAAAAACCAGAAGCAAGCAAGATGTTCTTCAATAGGTGAGTGGAAAACAAACTGTTGTACATCTATACCATGGAATATTATTTGGCACTAAAATAAAATGAGCTATCAAGCCACAAAAAGACATGGAAAAATCTTAAGTGCATATTGCAGGTGAAAGAAGCCAATCTGAAAAGGTTACTTACTGTATGAATCCAACTATATGACTTTCTGGAAAAGTAAAAACTATAGAGACAGTAAAAAGAGAATGGTTGGCCAGGCACGGTGGCTCACACCTGTAATCCCAGCACTTTGGGAGGCCGAGGTGAGCGGATCACCTGAGGTTGGGAGTTTGAGACCAGCCTTACCAACATGGAGAAACCCCATCTCTACTAAAAATACAAAATTAGCTGGACATAGTGGCGCATGCCTGTAATCCCAGCTACTCAGGAGGCTGAGGCAGGAGAATTGCTTGAACCCGGGAGGCGGAGGATGCAGTGAGCCGAGATTGCACCATTGCACTCCAGCCTGGGCAACAAGAGCAAAACTCCATCTCAAGAAAAAATAAAAGAGATACCGGTTGCTGGGAGTTCAGAGTGGGGTGGGAAGAAATGGGAAGTGGAGAGGGATGAATAGGTGAAGCACCAGTTTAGGGCAGTGAAACTTGGGTTTGGTACGGTAATCGTGGATGCATGACATTTGCCTTTATCAAACCCCATAGAAATGTACAATACAAAAAGTAAGCCTTAATATAAAATATGGACTTTAATAATAATGTATCAGTATTAGTTCATGAATTGTAACAAATGTGCCACACCAATGCAAGATACTGATATAGGGAAAGTTGATGTGGGGTGGTGAACTCTCCACATAATCTGCTCAATTTGGATGGGCGCGGTGGCTCATGCCTGTAATCCCAGCACTTTGGGAGGCCGAGGTGGGAGGATCATTTGAGCCCAGGAGCTCGAGACTAGCCTGGGCAACACAGGGAGACCCTGTTTCTACAAAAAATTAAAATATTGGCCAGGCAAGGTGTTTCATGCCTGTAATCCCAGCACTTTGGGAGGCCGAGGTGGGCAGATCACGAGGTCAGGAGTTCAAGACCGGCCTGCCCAACATAATGAAACCCCGTCTCTACTAAAAATACAAAAAATGGACAGACGCAGTGGCTCATGCCTGTAATCCCAGCACTTTGGAAGGCCAAGGAGGACGATCACGAGGTCAGGAGATCAAGACCAGCCTGGCCAACATGGTAAAACCCCGTCTCTACTAAAATACAAAAAATTAGCCAGGCATGGTGGCATGCACCTGTAATCCCAGCTACTTGGGAGGCTGAGGCAGGAGAATCACTTAAACCCAGGAGGCAAAGGTTGCAGTGAACTGAGACAGCGTCACTGCACTCCAACCTGGTGACAGAGCAAGACTCTGTCTCAAAAAAAAAAAAAAAAAAATTAGCCAGGCATGGTGGTGTACGCCTGTAGTCTCAGCTACTTGGGAGACTGAGGCAGGAGAATTGCTTGAATCTGGGAGACGGAGGTTGCGGTGAGCCGAGATCATGCCACTGCCCTCCAGCCTGGGCAACAGAGTGAGACTCCGTCTCAAAAAAAAAAAAATTGAAATATTAGCTGGGCCCGGTGGCACATGCCTGTAACCCCAGCTAATTGGGAGGCTGAGGTGGGAGAATTGCTTAAGCCCAGAAGTTCCAGGCTATAAAGTTCCAGGCCCTCAGCCCTGGTCTATCAAGTCCAAGTCTCCCAGGACACTGCTGTGGGCATGAGTCTTTTGAGAGTGTGCCCCAGTCAGGCCTGGCATTTGCCACTGCTTGGGAAGCACTGTGTGCAGCAGCTGCAGGTGACAAGATCACAGTCAAGTGTATTTGGGGCTCATCCACCTGTGCTGCTCTCTTGGTCAGTGGGCAGCTTACTGGTGTGCTAAGGTGTCCAATGCATTTTCAGAAGGTGACCTCGTGCCTCAGGCTTATGTCATCTGTGCCTTTGCTGATGTCATCCTCTACTCCAACAGCCAGACCGGGGATAACAAATGCAAATGTCTAACAGTAATTAACTCTTAGCAGCAACCTCAGCCTGGGGCTCCCCTTTCCAGGGCTTGTGGCAGCTCCACCAGGCCCTGCTGCAGCCCCTTGTCATTGAGAGGCCTCTCCTACATCCAGAGATATGAGGGGAACGTAGGGAAATGTGCATTTAGACTGTCCCAAATGGCAAGTGGAGTGGCATAAACTTTGGTGAAGCTGTTGACATTCCTCTCGAGCAGTTACCACAAAAAGATCGTTTGGATTAGGGGCGTGCTGTCCACAAAAATGAGGCTCTGGCCTTACTGCAGGGGGGTGACCTGTAAACCTCAGAATTAACACAGGGGTTTAGGTTTCACCGAGTGCACTACAGTGATTAAGTCTCCACTGAGGACTGGAATGAGGAAGAAAAGGAGAAGCAGAAGAAGAACAGGAAAGACCTGTTCCCTGGGCAGAGGAGGGATGATCTGGGGAGAGCCCCAGCGAACAGCCCCAGAGTGCCGGGCCTAGCTGGGGTTTTCCAGGGATAGAGGCCGTGAGCAGCAGCGCGGATGTTGGCCGCGTCTAGCCGTCTGCTTGATAACTACCTCAGAGACCTGTTTGCCCCGCTCGGTAAAACTGGGGCCACGCTGCTTGGGCAGCCTCCAGGCGCCTAGCTGCCACTTTTTCTAGGAACTCATACAAGTCCTCATCAAGAGGGAGGGCAAAAAATTGTCGGTGAAGATGGCTGTGCTGGCATTTTGTAAGTGACAGTGGTCAAGCTCTAAGTTGTAGATGGACACGGCAGGGGGCAAAATCACCTCCTCTAAAAAACGGCCTAGCGATCCTAATGGATTGGCTGTAGAGACCCATCGTTGCAGGGAGACCTGGGAAGGCCGCCTGCTTCTCCGTACCTCTGTGTCCCCAGCCACCTGAGAAAATGTACTTCAAGAGGGAACCCAGGGAAGAAGGCTGTACAGGGTCCATGTTATTGCACCATCTCCTGTCAATTTAGGAGACATTTTCTTAATACTTCTTATTGATCAACGAATATTTTTGAGCCTCTCCTGTAAGTCAGACCCTGCTCTGGGGCACAGGGTGATGACAAAGATGGACTAAGTCTCCCCAGGGGCTAAGAATTTAGGCCCTTGCAGAGTATCTCCTCCAAGTTATTGAGCTGCCACTGAGATATCTGTGGCCACTTTGCATCCTGTCTGCATCCAGCAGGGTGGCAGCCCAGGCCTTTACAGAAGCAGACTGGGCATGAAGACGTTTCTTGTGAAAAACCAGCTTCCAGGCCTCCTTCCTGGGAGGGACTCTGTGAGGGCCACCCTCAGGGCCCTGCAGCAGGTCATGTGCAGATGCCTCTAATGATTCAAAGCTACCAACAATACCGTAAGAGGCCCCTTTCCTGCCGAAGACTACGTGGAGATCCCTTCTGGGTTTTTCTTTTTCTTTTTCTTTTTTCTTTCTCTGTGAAGTGTACTTAAAAAAACAAAAGGTCATTGTAAAACAGGGTATTATGCTGTTTCTTCTAAAGCAGGAGGGGCTGTAGGTGCTCACAGCTGATTTCTCATTTCTGAAAAACCCTAGTTCCAGGCCTACCTTGAAGGGAGGGGCTTCCCGAGAGGGAGATAAATAGTCATATGAGGCCCTGTCCAGACACTGACACACCAGACAATCCAGCAACACTGCGAGTCGGGAGGACCCTGCTGAACAGGTCACAGCCAACAGCTCCAGGTGGCTGCATCTTAGCACCAAAGCCCCAGCCCTGCACTTGCTCGTTTCAAGTCTGGCTTCAGGAAGACTCAGGAGACAAGAGCCCTGACTACAGAGGTGCAGAAAGGGGCACCCGCAGCCCCAGGCTTCCAGCCACCAGAATCAAGTGCTGGGACTTCCAGCTTCCCCACAGTCAGAGCCTGACTGAATTTTCAGTCCACAGCTGAGTAATTTACAGCCTCAGTTTTTCTCTTCTGAAAAAAAGAGTATAAACCACAGGATCCATCTCAAAGAAGTGCTATGAGGAAAAAATGACACAATGCATTTAAAGTGCTGAGAAGACACCAGCTACGCTGTGGCAGCGGAGTATGGCAGAGCCCTTCCAGAACGGCTCTTTAGTGCTATCAAGTTTCCCCAGCATCCTGACCAGTCACTACCAAAATGTGATTTCCTGCGAACATTGTCACCCAAGCAGTGTGGTCAGGCAGGCAGAAGCCAGCCTGAAGTTTAAAAATGTCTCTCTTCAGCCAGGGCAGAGCAGGTGAGGCCCTGCAACACCTGCACAAGGCTTGTGGTTCAGCCAGGGAGACAACGTCCTACTTCTTTCTGAGTGACCACGTTCTTCCTGGACGCTCATTTCCTCGTGACACCCATAGGCGGCAGCTTTTCCCTATGGGGGTCCCTGGCCTTCAGCGCAAGTCCTGCCCTGTCTAGAGCCTTCTCCTCCTGGAGGAGCACACACGATGGCACCAAGCTGCTCTGACCCTGCCAGGAGCCAAAACGGTCTCTGGAGCTCTGAGGGGAGCCCCAGGCTCAGGGTCATCTCCCACACCTTCCCTTCCCATCCCGAGGCCTGCAGAGTCCTCAAGAACTCAGTGGCGCTGGCTCAGCTGGACACCAGCACAGACAGGGAGACCTCTGACCTGCACCCAGAGCCTGCCTCCCAGGGCTTCCTCATCCCAGTGTCCTAGGAGGGGGTGGCACAGATGGAGAGAGGCCAGAGGCTGCCACTCAGAAGTGTGTGAGTCAAGACTTGCTCAGGAGTTAGGGGCAGAGGTGGAGGTGCCCAGGGGGCCAGGAGAAAGGGGAGGAGAGACTGGGAAATGAAGCCCTTCCGGGGCTGCCAGCTCCCCTCTGCAGCTTTGGGCCATGCCAGGGGGCCCTGAAGTGAGTCAGCCCCTACAGAAAGCCCAGGCTCTTCTACCTTCTTTTCACATTCTTTTAAAACAAAATTTTGTAGGTGTATATATTTATGGGGTATATGAGATATTCTGATACAGACATACGATGTACAATAGCCACATCAGGGTAAATGGGGTATCCATCACCTCACACATTCATCATTTCTTTGTGTTACAAACCCTCCAATTATACTATTCCTGTTTTGTTTTGTTTTGTTTTGTTTTGTTTTGTTTTAAATGTGAGATGGAGTTTCGCTCTTTTTTTTTTTTTTTTCTTTTTGAGACAGAGTCTTGCTCTGTCACCCAGGCTGGAGTGCAGTGGCACGATCTCAGCTCACTGCAAGCTCCGCCTCCCGGGTTCACACCATTCTCCTGCCTCAGCCTCCCGAGTAACTGGGACTACAGGCACCTACCACCACGCCCGGCTAATTTTTTTGTATTTTTAGTAGAGACGGGGTTTCACCATGTTAGCCAGGATGGCCTCGATCTCCTGACCTCGTTATCCACCTGCCTTGGCCTCCCAAAGTGCTGGGATTACAGGCGTGAGCCACCATGCCTGGCCGGAGTTTTGCTCTTGTTGCCCAGACTGGCCAGGCTGGCATGCAGTGGCGCCATCTCGGCTCACTGCAACCTCTGCCTCCCGGGTTCAAGCAATTCTCCTGCCTCGGCCTCCTGAGTAGCTGGGACTACAGGCGCGTGCCACCACGCCCAGCTAAGTTTTGTATTTTTTTTAGTAGAGATGGGGTTTCACCATGTTGGCCAGGATGGTCTCAATCTCTTGACCTCGTGATCTGCCCGCCTCAGCCTCCCAAAGTGCTGGGATTACAAGCATGAGCCACCCAGCCCACTATTCCAGTTATTTTAAGATGTACATAAATTATTATGTTATCATACACTAGATTTTATTGAATCTACCATTTCACATTCTTATTGAGAGAGTGTAGCCTCTTGAAGCCTACTGGTGCAGGAGGGATTTTGCAACCTTCCTGTGGCTTTTGTCACCTATGGAAAACTACAAACCAGCTTGCCTATCCGGTGATTGGAACCAGGAGGATTGCTGGCCTTGGGTCTGGAAATCCTATCCCGTGTGTCTTCCTTCCTCCCTCCCTCCCTTCCTTCGTTCCTTCCTTCCCCTGGCTAGGCCCCAGAGGGGTGGGGAGGCCTTCCTGGGCCTGGCTTCAGGGCTCCTGGGCTCCCAGCCAAGTGTCCAGAGGACACTCCTCCTGGCATCTGGATCCTTCTTATCTTCCTGAGACATAGGAGGCTCCTGCTCTGGAGATGACTGAAGGGAAAACACCTGTATTTCCAGGGCCTTGGAAATAGCCTGCTCCAGCCGGCCTTCCCGGGAGAAACTGAGAAAGGATATTGGTCCGAAGCATTTCTTTCGGTTTGTGCTGCGCTGAGCCTGTCCTCCTGTGATGCGGCCCTCACCAACCAAGGACTGAACGAGAGAGACTCCATGCGAACCTGCCCAGCATACAGCAGGCGCCTCGTGGATGTTCTTCCCTAAGGCTCCAGGCCAGCCACGCACTGCATTAACCAGGTTCGGATGAACTTTAGAATGTACGCATCTGAGCTGTCATAGTTTTTTGTTTTCTTGTTTTTTTGAGATGGAGTTTTGCTCTTTCACCCAGGCTGGAGTGAAATGCCGCGATCTCAGCTCACTGCAACCTCTGCCTCCTGGATTCAAGCCATTCTCCTGCCTCAGCTTCCCAAGTATCTGTGATTACAGGCTCCTGCCACCATGTCCAGCTAATTTTTTGTATTTTTAGTAGAGACAGGGTTTCACCATGTTGGCCAGGCTGGTCTTGAATTCCTGACCTCAGGTGATCCACCCACCTCGGCCTCCCAAAGTGCTGGGATTGCAGGCATGAGCCACTGTACCCGACCCATAGTTCTTAAATTTAAAATCTTGATATGCTGGTGGATATGCAGCTTGATTTCTTTAAGCCAACATGGCCTGACTTTTTCAGATTCTCAGCCTGTGTTGGAGGGCTGTTGAATGTTCTTTCTATGCAGAAAGTAGGCCTGCCTTCCTCTGTTTTGTAATCGCCACCCCATCCCTGCCCAACACACACACCCACACAGCCACAGTTACGCCCAGGACCCAAGTGGAAGGTCAAGGGCTGGAGCTCCGTTTCCCTCCCCTTGAAGCCGTTTGGTTTGCTCTTGTCCCAGCCCCTGACTGAGCCGCCAGCCCAGAACGGGGGCAGCCCTCCCCCATGCAGTCAGGGCCAGAGGAGCATAATATTCCCGCCCCGGGTGCAGCCTTAGGTGCAGGAGCGTCGGGAATTTTCCATCTTGCTCTGCAGCCTGGCTTCTTAGGTCATCGTCCTGCTGCTGACATAGGCCTGGGTTGGGCGAGTTTCCTGCAGGTCAGCGAGGGCGCGGAGGCAGCGCCTGAGCCTGCTCAGGGCCTGGCTTCCTGCCTGCTGTGAGGAAGGGTGGAGGAGGGGTTCGAGGCCTCAGCCATCCCTCGGCCCAGAGCCTCAGGCCAAGCAGCCTCCGCCTCTGCCCAGGCCTGTCTCCTCCCGGCCTCCTGCTCTCTTGTTTCCTAAAGCTTTCCTGCTGGGTGGCTCCCAGTTCTTCCAGAAATCCCCTCCAGGAAATTTGCTTGTTGCCACAAAATAATGCAATTCTGTTCCTGGGGCCGCCCAGGCAACCTGCAGTCTCTGTCTCCCCAAGACCTGAGGAGGGAGGGCGAGGCAGGCCCTGTGCCTGTCAGGGTCCCTTTTCCAGCCACGAGGAGAAAGGATAAGCCTCACCTTCATCACCCTCTCATAAGCTGCAAGAGACAGGTCCAGGTTTTGCCTCTAAGGGAACCAGCTCCACCCAGGGAAAGGCCACACAGAACCCTCAAAGGCACCAAGGTCTTTTTTCTATTTAATATCTAAAACAGTCTGAATATATTAAAGTTTATGCTCATGTTTGGCATTTGTTTATCTGTTTCTTGAACTTCAACTCCCTGCCGTGTCTGGAGCAGAAAGTGAAGGCCCATGGATAACACTTCTGCGTGCCATAGTCCTAGCTGGTGACCAATGCAGGGATGCACAGGTGCCGTGTGGCCTTCTGCAGGCCAGGCCCCACGGAGACCCACAGTCAAGGTGGCCTGAGACCCTTGAACAAGTAGCTTGTGGCCAGAGAAAGGCTAAATGCAGCATCCCCACCCCTGTGGCCGGTGCCAGGGTCCCACCTGAATGCTCTGCAGTTGGGTCCCCCAGGCCATCTCCAGAGGAGAATGCAGGTGGGCTAGGGAGGGAACAGACCAGCCTGATGCAAAACCCTCTCAGCCCAGCGCAGCCCTCGTGTCCCTGGGCTGAGGGTCTGGGGAGAACATCACTTGCTCTTGCCTCTCTTCCTTTCTTGCTGCTGCTGCCTCCCGAGGTCAGGCTGTGACTATTCAGGAGAGGAATGGAATTCCAGGGCTCCCGCTCCTAATGAAGGAGAGGTGGGAGGGGCACACACCGAGCCGCTACCAGGTACCAGGCCCTCAGAGGTGCTTGAACACTACCTCCTCGACTCTCAATAGCAATCCTATGAGGTGGATGTTTTCTTGCCCAACAGATGGGATTCTGAGGCTCAGAGATACTGGTGACTTGCCCGAGGTCACACCAATTGTAGGCGGTGATTGAAAACCAGGTCTGTGTGCAGTTCAATGACCATGGAGTCTTGCCCTGTTGCACAGGGCTTCTTGTGTCATACACAGCCTTCACTTTGTGAAATCCAGCACAGTTGACCTACATTCTCACCGAAATCCAAACTCCAAGTTTCAGAGCTTCTTTGCACCCATAAAAGGGGGCTCAGAAGCCCCCTTGAGGCCTCAGAAAGGACATAGACCAAACAAAGGTTATGGCCTAATAAGAAGCAAATCAAAGTAACATTGCCTTATGATTTAAAAGTAGTATGTGGGCCGGGTGCAGTGGCTCCTACCTGTAATTCCAGCACTTTGGGAGTCTGAGGCAGGTGGATCACCTGAGATCAGGAGTTCGAGACCAGCCTGGCCAATATGGTGAAATCTTGTCTCTACTAAAAATACAAAAATTAGCCAGGCGTGGTGGCTTGCACCTGTAATCCCAGCTACTCGGTAGGCTGAGGCAGGAGAATGGCATGAACCCGGGAGGCAGAGGTTGCAGTGAGCCGAGATCACGCCACTGTACTCCAGCCTGGGTGACAGAGTGAGACTGTCTCAAAAAATAAAAAATTTAAAAAACAAATAAATAAATAAATAAAAGTAGTATTTGCCTCCTGGTGGATGGCATTATCCAGCTAATTTATTCACTGTGGTTGGCTATGTGTCTTACAGGGAGGGGTTTAGGGCTCTGGGGCTGGGCCTGTGGACCTGTCTCCCACCAGGCAGCGCAGCCCCTTCTAACCTTGTCACATGGCAACTTTCGTGGGATGCAAGGCCACAGGCCAGAGCTAGGATTGGGCTGGGCGGGGCAGGGGAGAGGATTATCAAGGGTAAACCTCTGCCTCCCACAAAGGATACTGAGCTACAGCGCAGGTGCAGTTCGGCAAGTCCCAACAGGCCTCATTGTGACCAGCTCCTCAACGAGGGCCTTGGGACGGCCCCACAGATAGGGCACCTCCACCCCATCCCCGGGCTGCAGTTCAGGACCTAGGAGACAGAAGGCTGCGGGTGACTAAGACCCTTAATTGAGCCCTGCAAGCTTGTGCGATGAGCCTGTCTAGCCGCTAACAAGCACCCTGTGCCTCTGCTCCGTCGGCCTCTGACCCTGGAGAGGGTGGCTGGTTGAGGGCAACATCCTTGACCTGCCTGAGCTCCTCCTTGGGCCTGCATTTCATGCTGCCCTTCCTCAGTAACCAGGTGTGCACCCCTTCCTTGGCATCTGCAGCCTAATATTAATAGTTGTGGGATGGGCAAAGAACGTGTGACTTACTGCCTCCAGGTTCTTAGCAGCTATAAGCTCTCTCTGTTGCCTGGTTGGTTTTAAGGGTTTCTTCTGGAATATTCATCTTTGTCCACTGACTGCATCGCCATAAGCTGTAACTGCTAAGAGGCCAAGGACTTAGGCACAGGTAAAATGCATTTCAGCCTTGGAGACCCAGACCGACCCAAAGCGATCCTCATGTCTGCTCTGTTTAGGGTATTTTCCTGGTGGAAAGAATGTGATTGCTGATTTGGGGGAGAGGGCCCTGAAGCCACTAGCACTGTCTTTGCTTCAGCTGTGGGAGCACAGGGAGAGCAGGTGGGATACAGGGGAAGACCCCTTTTGAGGTTTTGTGGTGGGGAAGGAGGAGGCCGATACTCACCAGAGGAACAGATCTGGGGTCTCTGGAGCTGCCATGCCCCACAGTGGGCCACCAGCTCCCAGCCTTCCCAGTGGTTCTGCACCAGCTTCCAGGGCTGTCAGCCCGCCAGGCACCTGCATCACAGCATCGCCTGGGTCATAGCCTGAGTTTGAGAACCATCGCCCAGCATGGCCTGACCAGCCCAGGCTAGCGGCAGCTCTGTGCAACGTGTCTACTTCCTCTTCCCTAAACAGCTCCTTCCCCACCGCATTTCTGTGTTTATGGCTAGAAATTCCGCAGCAGCTGCATTTCTCAGTATCCGGTGGATCTCTGCAGAAGAACAAACCTCTAGGTCTGAGGAGCAGCAGCCTCCTTCCAGGGCTCCCTCTCAGAGCCTGCCCCCCCTCCCCAAAACCTCAGCAGGACCCTGCTCTGTGGGACTTTGTCCAGGTTGACAGCGTAGGAAAACCCTGAGGAAGCCACAGAAGCAGCCGCAGAGGCAGTGGCGAGGAGGAGGTGCCACAGAAGGCTGGCATTTGCCCCTTGTGCTGTCCGGCTGCCTCCCACCACCACCCGGGGAGAGGCCCTGGGTCTACTCCTCGGCACAGACTCAGGCCTCTCCCCTAGGGTGCCCGCTGTACCTCATCCCGGTCACCCACTTCCTTCTGGTTCCCAGATCGGCCCCTCCTCCGCACCTCTGTGCCAGGTGGGCCTCCCCAGCCTGCAAATTTGGATTTATCTTCAAAACCAGCCTCAGCTCCTTCACATTTCCAGGAATCCTTCCTGCCACCCCAACAGAGAATTTTTTTTTTTTTTTTTTGAAATGGAGTCTGGTTCTGTTGCCCAGGCTGGAGTGCCTTGGGCGATCTCAGCTCATTGCAACCTCCACCTCCCGGGTTCAAGCAATTCTCCTGCCTCAGCCTCCTGAGTAGCTGGGATTACAGGCGCCCACCACCACGCCCGGCTAATTTTTGCATTTTTAGTAGAGACGAGATTTCACCATGTTGGCCAGGATGGTCTCGAACTCCTGACCTCAAGCGATTCACCTGCCTCGGCCTCCCCAAGTGCTGGGAATACAGGCGTGAGCCACCGCAGCAGCCATGAAAAGAGCTTTGAGGTTCCTTTCTGGAAATCTAAAATCCTTGTGAATTATGTTAGGGCAGGTATGAAATTCAATAATTGGTCCTGCCCCAATGTACTCATTTGACAGGTCATTTGCCCTCATGGTCTATATTTTTTCAGGTCAAATGCAGGTGCCACACTGACTTATGGCCTTGACTTCTGCAGCCTCATTCCACTCAGGATGAAACGTGATTGGTTCCTGAGGTGACCCTGCCTCAGTGATAGAAGTGAGTCCTCAGGCAGGGAAGGGGGTGGAGGCAAACAGCCTGGGGAGGGAAGGAGGCCTGGGCTTTCCCAGCCAGTGGCTCAGGACACCCTGCAGACCTGCTGGTCCCCTCCAGGGTGAGCCTTCATCCCCGTGACCCCTCCTCTGAGAAATGGCACCCCAGGCTCAAAGCCTCCCCAGTGCACAGGGCTGGTTTCTGATGAGCTGCCCCCTGAGGCTGGCCTGGCAAAACCAGGTACTGACCTGCACAGGGCCTTGGTGTGATTTGGAAAAAGGCAACTCATCGTCCAGATGGACACAGCCCGACCCCCACGCCTCAGCCCGCACCTGCATGCTGTACACAGCAGCCCTGACCCCAGGAAAGTCCCTAAGACTTGTAGGAAAAAGGAAAGACACACAGTACACGCTCCACCAGGCCCCTTCTCCAGGGCCTCCCCAGCGCATCCCATCTCTTCCTGGCGCCATCAGAACCCAGCTGGGTGAACCTTGGGCCCCTCATTCCCCTTGGTGAGACCCTGAATCCTGGAGGGGGCTGGACTTGTCCTTCATCCTGGGATTCTAGGTCAAGTTCTTAGCTCCTGGCTCCTCTTCAAGGCCCGGCTGGGTCTCCTCCTCCCACTCCGCCCCTCTGTCCCCTCCCACAGAGTCCACCACACAGGAGGCAAGGCCAACGGGCTGGGAAGTACCAGTGGTGGCTGGCAGCTTAGAGTAATCAGCCCCGCCTGCTCCCACAGAGGCAAGGCTGCCTGCCAAGGCCCTGCCTTCTACTGCTGTTGGCAGCTTCTAGGGCAACAACAGAACCTCCCAGCCTCCCTTCACTGGGGGAGAAGCATGAGCTGAAAACAAAAGAAGAAGGGATTAGAGCCCAGATGGAGCGGCCTGAGCTTGGGGAGGGGTCCCCAGGGGCACGCCCCTCGTCCTCAGCCCTTCAGCTCCTTGCCCTCGGCGGTCTCTGGGCGTCTCCAGCCAGCAGCTGCCTTGCTAGCCAGCGGTTTCTGTTGCAGGAGCCTCTTGTGCTCAGGGGCTGGCCACAGGGCCTCAGCTGTCCCGCATAATGTGTTTCAAGTGATTTTGCTTTTGAGGAACCTGCCCGCCCAGGACTTCAAGGGCCTCTGCTGACCCATGCGCGTCCCAAGGCCTCCGCCGCAGCCCTATTCGCCACACGGCCCCTGGCTGCTGCCCACTTATGGCTGGTCCTGGGCTCCCGTGGCCAAGGAGAGTTGGGCAGACGTTGGCAGATGTGTCTCCTTTGTCCCTGGAGTGATTCCAGGCTCAGCTGAAACTCTGAAAGGCGAACCCAGCCAGGGGTGTCTCAGAGGCCCAAGTGTCCAGCCTGTCACTCCCCAGCAGTGATTCCACAGGCCTCCAGTGCACACCATCTCCTCATATGTCCCCTAAGGACCCTGGCCTACCGAGGGAACACTGGCTCATAGCTTGTGACTTCAGCACTGTATGGAAGAGAACAGGAGCAGACCCGTCTCACTGTTGGGGCAGCTGTGGACAGTCACGGGTCTATCTTGGTTGCAGCCAGGCTCTCAGCTTGCACAGCCAGAGCACCAGGAACTGCCCGGGCCAGATTTTCAAACCCCTGAAGCAGGAGGAGCCAGCACCATCCTGTTTCTCCTCTGGGCCTCACAACCTCCCCTTGCTTCCAGCCTGAGAGTTCTGGTCCACTGGGGAATGTGACCTTTGAAAGTCTTGGCCCTGTGAGCATCTTAACCTCAGCAGCACGTTGTTTTGTTTTGTTCACATCATTTTCCCCCACCCAGCACAGGGCACGGCACATAGTAGGTGCTCAATAAACATTTGTTGGGGCAGGTATGGTAGCTCATGCCTGTAATTCCATCACTGTAGGGGGCTAAGGCAGGAGGATCTCTTGAGCCCAGAAGTTCAAGACCAGCCTGGCCAACATGCCAAAACCCTGTCTCTACTAAAAATACAAAACATTAGCTGGGCATGGTGGCGGGCGCCTATAATCTCAGCTACTCAGGAGGCTGAGGCAGAAGAATTGCTTGAACCCAGAAGGCGGCGGAGGTTGCAGTGAGCCAAGATCATGCCACTGCACTCCAGCCTGGGTGACAGAGCGAGACTCTGCCTCAAAAGAATAAAATAAAATAAAGTAAAAAATAAATAAATAAACGTTTGCTGAATAAATTAAGTGCCAATGCGTTTTTGAGCCCATGGCCCAGTCCTATCCCATCAGCCAGGAGCAGGCTTGGATCACTTGGTCCTCAGGAGATTCATTTGAAAATAGCCACTTGATTCTAGAGAGGGTCTTCTTACCACTGAGGCTGCTGTAGGCCAGGGACTTGCCCTCCATTTTTCTTAGAGGTGTGACTTTAGCAAGGAGCAGTATGGGGCTCCCAGGTGTTGTATGTCATCTGCGGGACACTGGAAGGGGCTGCTGACCACTCAGCCTGCCTTCCTGCTGAGAAATACCCCATCTGCACAGCACTAGTCTTGAGGTCAAGAATCAAGCTTCCCATTGGCAGCCCCTCTCCTCTTTCCCAGCCTTTCTGTGTGCATGAATGGGAAGGGCAGCCACTTCCTTTATGGTTTGTCTGACTTCTCCCTGAGGTCCAGTTCAACTTGAACTTTGGCATTCAAGGCAAGACTGGAGAGAGCAAGGGAGTGCTGATCTAGAATGTTCTGTTCTAGGGCTGGTCTCAGGTGGTGAGAAGTTATCCACCGGGCATCCTGAAAATACACTAAGGGTTACAAACACATGTCTGAAGAATGTTCTGGCCAGGGTCTGCCTGTGTGCAAGAAGTCTCAGGGACTGGAAGGAAGGACCTAATTCTTCCCGTTCTGGGGTACAGAATCTCCCCTGGAAACAGAACCAGAGGAGGCGGCATGCTGAGCTCTTGGTGCTGCCCTCTGTTCTGGTTCTGGGGTGACGCCCAGCCTGAGACACGGGTCCTGACCTTACAATGGACTCAACTCACCACCTCCACCCCCTCGGGAGGCAGGTGGCATCATCAAAATGCAGAAAGAAAACATTTCCTATCGTGAACTTCCTCCCTGGGGCCAGACTTTCCTGTCACTGCCAAAGGGACTGGTTAACCCCCAACCAACCCGGGTTCCCACAAGATCCTGCCAGTTTTCTCCTCGCCCCTCCATGAGATAAATCTTCCTTAGAACTCAAATTGTGTCACATCATTCTCTTGTTCAAAACCCCAATGCCCCAGTGGGTACAGTTCTGCCTTGTATGTAAAACCTCAACTCTTCAGTCTTACGTCAAAGCCTCTCCTTAGCTGGGCACGTTGGCTCACGCCTGTAATCCCAGCAGTTTGGGAGGCTGAGGCAGGAGGATCACTTGAGCCCAGGAGTTCAAGACCAGCCTGGCCAACATGGTGAAACCTCGTCTCTACTAAAAACACAAAAATTAGCCAGGCACGGTGGCATGCACCTGTAGTCCCAGGTACTCTGGAGACTGAAGTGGGAGGATCACTTGAGCCTTGGGAGTTCCAGGCTGCAGTGAGCTGTGATTGTGCCACTGCCATCCAGCCTGGGTGACAAAGACAGACGACCCTGTCTAAAAAAAAAGAAAAGAAAAAAGAAAAGCCTTTCCTGTGTAGCCCAAACCAAACCGTCTTTCCAATCTTGTCACCAGCTCCCCTGTACATTGGCCAATTTGTCCTTCAATGTTTTGTTTGTCCATCCACTCATTCATCTATATTTATCACAAATTGAGGCTGATAGGGATGAAAATCATCTTTCCTTTTGTGAAGCTACAGGGACAAGGAACAAGGAGGTGACCCACATACCCCTTGATAGATGCTAACACAGGCGGTGGCCTTGGACTTAGAACATTTGTAAGTATTTATTTTCTAAGATATTAGTTTTATTATATTGATGAACTTATAAAATAACATAGTTAAAAACTATTTTCAAAAATAAAATGATTTAAAATAATTATATGTGCATTAGAACAAATAAAATGTATTTATATTTTTATCTCAATATTTAAAAAGAAAAAAGAAAAACACTATTCTTGGTACATATATTCCTGTGCTTGAATCATTTTTGTTTGTTTTTGAGATGGAGTCTTGCTCTTGTTGCCCAGGCTGGAGTGCAGTGGCGCAATCTTGTCTCACTGCAACCTCCTCCTCCCGGGTTCAAGCAATTCTCTTGCCTCAGCCTCCCCAGTAGCTAGGATTACAGAAGCCCGCCACCACACTCAGCTAATTTTTGTATTTTTAGCAGAGACAGGGTTTCGCAATGTTGGCCAGGCTGGTCTCGAACTCCTGACCTCAGGTAATCCACCTGCCTTGGCCTCCCAAAGTGCTGGGATTACAGGCGTGAGCCACCACACCCAGCCTACTTGAATCACTTTCTTTCTTTTTTTTTTTTTTTTGAGATGAAGTTTTGCTCTTGTTACCCAGGCTGGAGTGCAATAGCATGATCTCGGCTCACTGCAACCTCTGCCCCCCGAGTTCAAGCAATTCTCCTGCCTCAGCCTCCCTAGTAGCTGGGATTACAGGCGCCGGCCACCATGCCCAGCTAATTTTTTGTATTTTTAGTAGAGATGGAGTTTCACCATGTTGGCCAGGCTGGTCTTGAACTCCAAACCTCAGGTGATTCACCCGCCTCGGCCTCCCAAAGTGCTGGGATTACAGGCGTGAGCCACCGCGCCCGGCCTAATCACTTTCTTAACCATATCTGACTCTAAATACCATGGCACTGATATTTTTCTGAAAAATTCATTACTTTTAAACATAGATTTATTATTTTTAATTTTTTATAAAATTGCCTGCAATCCTCTTTAAAGTTGCATTTTAAAGTTAATAGATTTGACGTTTTTGACACTTAAAGACTCTTCCCCATAGAACATAATCTGAAATGAGAATTTACCCTCTATGTAAGTGCTAAGATATCTGGTAAGAAGCTTGGAGAAAATTCTGCTAAATAGAGGATAGTCTGAATTCTAATTTTTAAATTAAATTTAATTTTTATTTTTTGAGACAGAGTCTTGCTCTGTCGCTCAGGCTGGAGTGCAGTGGCTTAATTCGGCTCACTGCAACCTCCACCTCCTGGGTTCAAGAGATTCTCATGCCTCAGCCTCTGGAGTAGCTGGGATTACAGGCACGTGCCACCATGCCTGGCTAATTTTTGTATTTTTGTAGAGATGTGGCTTCACCATGTTGGCCAGGCTGGTCTCGAACTCCTGACCTTAAGTGATCTGCTCGCCTTGGCTTCCCAAAGTGCTGGTATTACAGGAGTGAGCCACCATGCCCAGCCTCAATTCTAATTTTTTATATTGCAACTTATAAATCTTTCATGGGCTCTGAGTTTCTTGTTTTTATTTTATTTTTGTAGACACAGGGTTTCACTATGTTGCCCAGGCTGGTCTCAAACTCCCAGCTTCAAGCAATCCTACCACTTCAGCCTCCCAAAGCGCTGGGGTTCCAGGCATGAGCCACCTCGCCCAACATGCTCTGAGTTTCTAAAAGAACATTTAGCCGGGCACAGTGGCTCATGCCTGTAATCCCAGCACTTTGGGAGGCTGAGGCCGGCGGATCACGAGGTCAGAAGTTTGAGACCAGCCTGACCAACATGGTGAAACCCCGTCTCTACTAAAAATGCAAAAATTATCTGGGCATGGAGACACGCGCCTGTAATCCCAGCTACTCGGGAGGCTGGGGCAGGAGAATCGCTTGAACCCAGGAGGCGGAGGTTGCAGTGAGCGAGATCGCACCACTGCACTCCAGCCTGGGCAACAGGGCAAGACTCCGTCTCAAAAAAAAAAAAGAACATTTAGCAGCTGGGAGGGGTGCAGCAGTGAGAGTGCGGGGCTTGGAGTCCACCTTTGTTGGCTGTATGGCCTTGGTCAGGGAGCTTCACCCCTCTGAGCTTTAGTCCCCTCCTGTTAGGGTCGACTGCCCCCAGTCTGCTTGCATGGTGAGGGTTTAAGGACAATTGACACAGCAAATCCCACATAGTCTTGATACTTACAGATTCTCAATGCCTCGGTGTTACTGTTGTTCCCACGTGCCAGCCTGAACTTAGCACCCACTGCTGGCTTCCTCCTCCCCTCTCTCGGAATGGACCCAATGGGCCCTGCCTCCGCAGAAGCCATAGAAAGCTTTTAGGTTTCACACAGCCAGTCACAATTCACGTGTCTGGGGTTTATCATGTGCAGGGCGCTGTCCTAAACACTTTACATGGATTAACAAATTTCATTCTCATAACAGGCTCTAGGATCAATATGATTATTGCTGAGTGTTCCAGATCTTGATGCCTAAGGATACCCAGGTAGTCAATGGTAGAGCTGGGCTGTGCACCCAGGCAGGCTGGCCCCTCAGCCCACAGGCCTGACCAGAGGTCATCCCTCCCTCTTCCAGCTTTGTGCCCTGGAGGAGCTGCTGTGTGCACTGCATGGACGCCACCCTTGCCCTCTGGCCGCCTTTTCGTCATGGCCAGTGAAGAGCCCAGTGGGAGATCAAAGGGAGGGAAGGGGTGGGGAGTCTGTATTCATTCCCCCGCAGTCCTCCCTGCAGGGTCGCCCAGGCTGGGCTGGACCTAAAAGCAAGGTCACGGCCCCTCTCAGGCAGCCTCTGTCCCACAGGGTTCTGGTGCAGGGTTCTGGTGCGTAGTGTTCCTCTTGCTCCCATCTGCCCCGCGTTGCTGCACAATCCCCCTCGTGGCTTTGTAAATAGTGTCTTTGTAAATGAGCCAGCCACTCCCCCAGGCTGCCTCTCAGCTACAGGCTGAGCAAGGCTTAGCTTGTCCTTGAGCCTTACCTGCTTACTGTGTAATGCCCAACCTCATTTTTACTAACCCTGTTTTTAGACTCTTCCCTTTCCTTTAATCACCCAGCCTTGTTTCCACCTGAATTGACTCTCCCTTAGCTAAGAGAGCCAGACAGACTCCATCTTGGCTCTTTCACTGGCAGCCCCTTCCTCAAGGACTTAACTTGTGCAAGCTGACTCCCAGCACATCCAAGAATGCAATTAACTGATAAGATACTGTGGTGAGCAATATCCACAATTCCCAGGAATTCGTCTGATTGATAACGCCCAAAGCCCCGAGTCTATCACCTTGTAATAGTCTTAAAGCCCCTGCACCTGGAACTGTTTACTTTCCTGTAACCATTTATCCTTTTAACTTTTTGCCTACTTTATTTCTGTAAAATTGTTTTAACTAGACCCCCCCCCCTCCCCTTTCTAAACCAAAATATAAAAGAAAATCTAGCCCCTTCTTCAGGGCCGAGAGAATTTTGAGCGTTAGCCATCTCTTGGCTGCCAGCTAAATAAACGGACTTTTAATTCGTCTCAAAGTGTGGCATTTTATCTAACTCGCTCAGGTACAACAACTGCTTCTTGTATGTTTAATTTCATTTACTTATTTTTTGAAAAGATTTCAATGTGTACAAAAGGATTTGCAGTGAAAAGCCTCTTTCCCTCTCTCGACCATCCAGTTCTCCCCACAGGCAACTGTCAAAATAGTTTTTGGTGGGTTTTTAAAAACTGTGGTTAAATGTATATAGCATAAAATTTACCATTTTAGCCATTTTTCTTTTTTTTTAGACGGAGTTTCGCTCTTGATGCCCAGGCCGGAGTGCCATGGCGCAATCTCGCCTCACTGCATCCTCCGCCTTCTGAGTTCAAGCGATTCTCCTGCCTCAGCCTCCCAAGTAGCTGGGATTACAGGCATGTGCCACCATGCCTGGCTAATTTTGTAATCTTTTTTTAGTAGAGATGGCCTTTCTCCATGTTGGTCAGGCTGGTCTCAAACTCCTTGACCTCAGGTGATCTGCTTGCCTTGGCCTCCCAGAGTTCTGGGACTACAGGCGTGAGTCACTGCACCTGGCTTTTTTTTTTTTTGGAGATGGAGTCTCGCTTTGTTGTCCAGGCTGGGGTGCAGTGGCGTGATCTCGGCTCACTGCAACTTCCGCCTCCCAGGTTCAAGCAATTCTTCTGTCTCAGCCTCCCGAGTAGGGAGGCAGGCACCTGCCACCATGCCCGGCTAATTTTTTGTATTTTTAGTAGAGAGGGGGGTTTCACCTTGTTGGTCAGACTGGTCTCGAAATCCTGACCTCAGGTGATCCACCCTCCTCGGCCTCCCAAAGTACTGGGATTACAGGCGTGAGCCACCGCACCCAGCCCATTTTAGCCATTTTTAAGTGTACAGTCCAGGGGCATTAAGTCTATTCGCATTGTGTGCTACCATCGCCAACATCCATGTCCAGAACTTTCTCATCTTCCCCAATTGAGTCTACCCATTAAATAAACACTCTCTGAAATGGGTTTTTGTGAATCCTTCCAAAGACATTTTATGCACATTCAAGCAAATATGTAAATATTCTTCCTTTAAAAAACATTCAAATTATCATTTTAAAAAATATTGGAGGGGTTGGGGCCAAGCCTGGTGCCTGCTGCCTGTAATCCCAGCACTTTGGGAGGCTGAGGCAGGAGGATCACTTGAGCCCAGGAGTTCAAGACCTGCCTGGGCAACATAAGGAGAGCTCGTCTCTACAAAAAATTTAAAAATTAGCCAGGTGTAGTTCCAGCTACTTGGGAGGCTAAGGTGGGAGGATAGCTTGAGCCCAGGAGTTCAAGGCTGCAGTGAGCCATGAACACGCCACTGCACTGCAGCTTGGGTGACAAAGGGAGACCTTGTCTCAAAAAAAAAAAAAAAGAAAATTCGAAGCAACCCTACCAACAAGATAATTATTTTATTCAACTTGGATATCGTTTCACATCAATACATAATACAAATTCTCATCTTTCCGTTCAGCCTCCTCATCGTGTGGATACTCGTATGTATTTAGCCTTTCCCACGTTGATGGAAAGTGAGGGCATTTGCAATGTTTTGCTATGCTGATAGCCCCACTATCAATGTGGTTTACTTCTAACCTCCTGCTTCCTCTCCAGGCTCATGGCCCCGCCTCTCCTTGTGTTTCCTCCACTCAGCCTCCCTGCAAGGTAGACCCCCAGCCCATGACTTCAGGGCCTTGGGCCCTCAGGCTTTCCTAACCCTCTGCTGCCGGACTTGCTGTCCCCTCTCAGGAGACTCCGTGTCCCTTCATTTCTGGCTCTGCAGGCGGCCCAGCACGTGTCTCCTTGGGGCCCTGCCTCCTGGGCTATTGGCCTGTTTTCCAGATGTGACAAACCAGAGCAACACAGACAAGTGAAGAGGGCACCAATTGCCCGTGTATCCTTGGGTGCAGTCAGAGGCTCCTGGGAGTGCCCACAGGGTATCTACAGGGGCGGGGCTTGTCTCTTGTCCATAGAGACGAGGAGTCCAGCACTAGGTTTCCAAGCTTTATTCCTTCAGAGCTGAATTTGCTGGCACCTACCCTGGGAGTCGAGGTTGCTGATAGCCTATTTATCTTTCCTTCCACACCCTATTCTGTTTTCCTCTCCAACACTGCAACCATCATCCTCACCTTCTAATTAAAAAAAGAATTACATTCCTTCTGGTAAGAGACGGAAAAAAAAGAATTACATTAAAAAGAGAGAGAAAATGGGCTGGGTGTGGTGGCTCATGCCTGTAATCCTAGCACTTTGGGAGGCCGAGTCAGGCAGATCATGAGATCAGGAGTTCAAGACCAGCCTGGCCAACATGGTGAAACCCCGTCTCTACTAAAAATACAAAAAAAAAAAAAAAAGAAAGAAAAAAATTAGCCGGGCATGGTGGTGGGTGCCTATAATCTCATCTACTCAGGAGGCTGAGGCAGGAGAATTGCTTCAACCCGGGAGACGGAGGTTGCAGTGAGCTGAGATCAAGCCACTGCACTCCAGCCTAGGCGACAGAGCAAGACTTTGTCTCAGAAAAAAATTAAAATAAAAATAAATAAATAAAGGGAGAAAATTGTAGAGAAAACTCCCATCCCGTCAAGAAATATTAGACTCAAGATTTATGCTACATGAGGCAGGATCAATGACAATGAATAATGCTTTTCATGTAATACTAACAATAATTGATAGCCCATATGCTTTATTTTTTATTTTTATTTTTATTTTTTTTTGAGACGGAGTTTCACTCTTGTTGCCCAGGCTGGAGTGCAATGGCACGATCTCAGCTCACTGCAACCTCCAACTCCCGGGTTCAAGAGATTCTCCTGCCTCAGCCTGCCGAGTAGCTGGGATTACAGACATGCGCCACCATGCCCGGCTAATTTTGTAATTTTAGTAGAGATGAGGTTTCTCCATGTTGGTCAGGCTGGTCTCAAACTCCCGACCTCAGGTGATCCGCCCGCCCGCCTCGGCCTCCCAAAGTGCTGGGATTACAGGCGTGAACCATCGCGCCTGGGCACACATATGCTTTTTTTTTTTTTAGAGAGTGAGAAAAATCTTGCTCTATCATCCAGGCTGGAGTTCAGTGGTGCGATCATATCTCACTGCAGACTCAAACTCTGAGGCTCAAGCAATCCTCCTGCCTCAGTCTCTCAAGTAGCTAGGACTACAAGTATGTGCCACCACATCCAGATAATTTTATTATTGTTTTTATTTTTTATAGGCGTGAGGGTCTCACTTTGTTGTCCAGACTAATCTCAAACTCCTGGGCTCAAGTGATCCTCCTGCCTCAGCCTCCCACAGTGTTGGGATTACAGGCTCGTGCCACTGTGCCTGGCCAGCACATATAAATATGATCACAATGCCCATGGAGCTCGCCACCCTACAAAGTTGATACTGTTTCTTCGTCATTTTACTGATGAAGAAAGAGGCTCAGAGAAGCCAAGGGACCAGCCAGTCAGTGCCAGAAATGGGACTGGGTCTGCCTCCTGACCCCAAAGCTTCACGAATGCATATACTTCAGAGATGTGTTTGGCCAGAGGCCCCTAAGACAAGCCTCCTGGTGGAGCTCCGAGATGCCACCAAGAAGAGAAGGTTAACTGAATAGTTAGAGGAAGAACTAAGAACTGAAAAGTTCTTAAAGGAGTAAGGACTGAAGGCAGCAAGGTCCTGGGAGTAATCAGCACAGAGGCAAGGATGGGGCCAACACAGTAGGTCAGGCTGCAGAGTGAGCTCGTGGGGGATACACACATGCACTCATACACACACATACATGCACTCTCACAGATATGCTCACACATACATGTGCTCACACACACACACACGCACTCACATACAGACACACAGACACGCACACGTACATGTGCTTGCTCTTCTTGCCATTCCCTGCCTTAGAGAAGAGATATGAGAGTAGACAGAAGAGAAAAGGATAGAAAGAAACAAAGTCTTCTGGAACTCTGGGTTTCTGAATCCTGACTCCTTAGACGGGTGTAAAAGGTGCAAAAACAGATTTGGGAAGCTGCTTGATGAGAAATTGTGAGGTTTCCCAGAGAAAACTCTAGCGTTTTCTCTGCAACTAGAGAGTGGCCCTGGGCTTGGGAGGAGGGCAGAGCAGGGGTGTCATGAGAATGGGGCCCTGTATGACTTTCCTGGGAAGAGCCTGGTGAGTGGCAAAAGTCTAGGTGAGAAATGGCCGTGTGGTGTGTCCAGGCAGACGGAGCTCTGTATCATTGCAGGCTGCAGAGAGAGTCCTGTATCTTCAGAAGTGAACACACATGGACCACGTCTGTGGTCCCAGCAACTCCGGAGGCCGAGGCAGGAAGATTGCCTGAGCCCAGGAATTTGAGAACAGCCTGGCCAGCATAGCGAGACCCTGTCTCTGAAAAAATAAAAATACAAATAATTTCTTAACACTTGATACACATTTCTCAACCATAATTTAGAAATGCAAATTAAAACCACAGTGAGATACCATTTTTCACTGATCATAGAGGCAAAGGCTTACCATTTAATCAAGTCTGATGCTGGTGAGAGGGCAGGGAAGCAGCTTCTGTTGATGGCTGTTGACGGGAGGATGAGTTGGCACAGCCTCTCTGGAGAGCCATTTGGCAATATCTTTCCAAATTAAAGTACACATTTCCTTTGACCCTGCCATTCCAGTTCTACCCTGAAGGTACATCCCACGTGTCCACAAGGATGTTTGCTCAAGTAATGGCAAAAAAAGAGAAACAACTCAAATGTCCATTAATAGGGGACTGGATAATAAGTAAGTACAGTCATCCCTCTATTCTTGGGGGACTGGTTCCTGGAAATCCCTGACCCCTAGCCCTGTAGACACCAACATCCACGATGCTCAAGTCTCTGATATAAAATGGTGTAATATTTGCATATAACCTATGCACAACCTCCCCCACACTTTAAATCACCTTTAGATTACTTATAATACTTAATAAGATGTAAATGCTATGTAGATACTTGTTTATTGTATTATTGTTTTAATTTGTATTATTTGTTGTTGTATTATTATTTTTTAGTGTGTGTGGTGTGTCTGTGTGTGTGTTTTGAGACAGGGTCTTGCTGTGTTGCCTAGGCTGGTCTCAAAAGAATTTGAGTTTTGTTTTGTTTTATTTGAGTCGGAGTCTCGCTCTGTCACCGAGGCTGGAGTGCAGTGGTATGATCTCGGCTCACTGCAAGCTCTGCCTCCTGGATCAAGTGATTCTTCTGCCTCAGCCTCCCGAGTAGCTGGGACTACAGGCACTCACCACCATGCCAGGCTAGTTTTTTTGTATTTTCAGTAGAGACAGGATTTCACCATGTTGGCCAGGCTGGTCTCAAACCCCTGACCTCAGGTGATTAGCCCACCTCTGCCTCCCAAAGTGCTGGGATTACAGGCGTGAGCCACTGTACCTGGCCTAAAGAATATTTTCTATCCTGCAGTTGATTGAATCCTTGGATGCAGAACCAGCAGGTACAGAGGGCCAACTGTAATGACACATTAGTAGAATACATGTGGCCATTTCAAATGAAATAGATCACATAGGCTGAAATGGACAGATCTCTGAGAAACATTACTATTTTTTTAAAGTGAGGTGTAGAATACTATGTATAGTTGTTTTCCATTTGCATTTTTAAAAAAGAATCTGTATATAAATACATACATGTTTATGCACAAACTTTTTGTTTGTTTGTTTGTTTTTGTTTTAGACAGAGTCTGTCTCTGTTGCCCAGGCTGGAGTGCAGTGGCACAATCTTGGCCCACTGCAACCTCTGCCTCCCAGGTTCAAGCAATTTTCCTGCCTCAGCCTCCCGAGTAGTTGGGATTATAGGCGCATGCCACCACGCCTGGCTAAGTTTTTATGTTTTTGGTAGAGATGGGTTTCACCATTTTGGCCAGGCTAGTCTCGAACTCCTGACTTCAAGTGATCCACCTGCCTTGGCCTCCTAAAGTACTGGGATTGCAGACGTGAGCCACTGCGCCCGGCATACACAAACATTTCTAAAAGATCTCAGAGGTTAAAAAATCTATACCTAGGCTGGGTGTGGTGGCTCATGACTGTAATCTGAAGCATTCTGGGAGGCTAAGTCAGGAGGAGTGCTTGAGCCTAGGAGTTCCAGACTAGCCTGGCAACAGAATGAGATCCTGTCTCTAAAAAAAATAACAGACTGGGCGCGGTGGCTCGCGCCTGTAATCTCAGCACTTTGGGAAGCCGAGATGGGCGAATCACTTGAGGTCAGGAGTTTGAGACCAGCCTGGCCAACATGGCGAAACCTCGTCTGCAAAAAATACAAAAATAACCCGGGTGTGGTGTGCGCGCCTGTAGTCCCAGCTACTCGGGAGACTGAGACACAAGAATCGCTTGAACCTGGGAGGCAGAGGTTGCAGTGAGCTGAGATTGTGCCACTGCACTCCAGCCTGGGCGACAAAGCGAGACCCTGTCTCAAAAAAACAAAAAAACGGCCCAGCATGGTGGTACATGCCTGTAGTCTTAGCTACTTGAGAGGCTGAGGTGGGAGGATCATTTGAGCACAGGAGCTGGAGGCTGCAAGGACCCAAGATCACACCACTGGCACTCCAGCCTGGGTGACAGAGCAAGACCCAGTCTCTAAAATCTGTATCTCTCTATTCTCATGGAGTGATGTGGTGCTATTTGAATGGGTTAGCATCTGTTGCTGTTCTATCTTTCTGATGGCACAAAAGGGACAGGAATAAGCAGTAGCAGACACACAGTGGGAGGAACGCACAGCAAGCCCTTCTGCAGGTCCAGAGCTAGGGCTGCGGGCAGGTTTGTGAGGGGAATTGACACTTTCCATGTGGACGGCCTCAGATATCAGGGGCTGAGTCATAGCCACCCTAGAGGCTGTGACAAAAGTCCACAAGTTTCCAAAGACTGACGTGTTCTAGAGCAGTTTATCCTTAAGGAAGAAGCACTTGGGAGGCTCCAGGTGGGGCTGGGAGGGACCAAGGAGGAGGTGTCTGTAGGGAGAGGCAGAGAATCAGCCCTCTTGTCACTGGCTGTGTTGTTGTCACCCTGCCAGGTACCACAGGGATCATGACAACAACTCCAGATAGACCCACACTGCTCCAGAAATGGAAACTCCTATTTCTCAACAAAATCCACCTAAGCTCAAAGGTGAAATCAACAAAGATTTTTAAAGATCATTTTAGATTATTATGAAGAAAGATGCAAATGATAGCACAAGACTGAAAAAGAAATTCAAAGCCCGGTAACATATGAGTAATGAGGAAACTAAAATCACAAATTCAAAAAGAACCAATTCATGTTCAGACAAGGAGATCCCATTTTCCACTTATCACATTAGCAAAAATGTTAAGAATTGCTACTATTCAGTGTTAGTGAGGGTGTGGGAAAACAGGCATTCTCAAGCTCCCCACGTGTCATAGAGGAGTGAAAATCAGCCCAAACTTTTTGGAGAACAATTACTCAGTAATAACATGTCAAATGTGGGTTCACTCTGATTCAAAAATTCTATTTCTGGGAATCCACCCTCTGACATTGTCACACAAGGCATATGCAAGGATGTTCGCCAAGGTGTTGATTATCTAGTGAAATGCTGGAAACAACTTAGCTATCGATTAGAGACTGGATAAATAACTTACAGTGTATCCACACTGTGGAACCCTTAAGAGACTGAGGTAGATTTATATACAGTGACATGGAAGATCTCTAAGACACATTGACAAGTGAAATTAACAAGTCAAAATATGACACATTAGTATAATTATATATATATATATAATATGTATTTAAAGTCTCTCCCAAATGCTAAGTCTATATCATTCATAGAAACAGGTCTGGAGTCTGGGTGCGGTGGCTCATGCTTGTAATTCCCACATTTTGGGAGGCTGAGGTGGGAGGATCGCTTGAGCCCAGGAGTTCTAGACCAGGTAGGGCAATATAGAAAGACCCCATCTCTCTATTTCTAAAAAAATAAATCCATGAAACAATGTAAGAAGAAAAACAGGTCTGGAAGGAAATACACACACAATGAAGAGTAGTCACCTCGAAGGGGAAAGGAGAATTGGAAGGAGGTGATAAAGGGGGATTATAAATTTTACTCCATATATTTCTGTGTTGGATTTTTAATTTTATCTTATTTATTTATTTTTCATTTCTTTGAGACCAGATCTGAGCTCTGTCACCCAGGCTGGAGTGTAGTGGCATGATCATGGCTCACTGCAGCCTCAACCTCCTGGGCTCAAGTGATCCTCCCACCTCAGCCCCCGAGTAGCTGGAACTACAGGCGCATACCACTATGCCTGGCTATTTTTATTTTTTGTAGAGATGAAGTCTCACTACATTGCCCAGGCTGGTCTCGAACTCCTAGGCTCAAGGGATCCACCTGCCTCAGTCTCCCAAAGTGTTGGGATTACAGGCGTGAGCCTCTGAGCCCGGTCTATCTTTGTTTTTAAACAATGAACGTGCATTCATGCATTACTTAGTGGCAGTATGCACGGTCATGGTGTTCCGTGTAGACCCTAGTTACTAGGTGTGTAAGAAGTAAAGAAAAAAAAAAAAACTTCAATGTGCCTTACTCTTTTTCTACAAAAATAGAGCTAATATAGGCTTGTTGGGAAGATTAAATAAATTGATAGAAGCAAAATGTTTGAAATAAGTGTTCCAATTATTATGACTTGTGTAATTAAACATAAGCTGTCACAAATAGGCTGTGTCGGCTTGGATGAAGAATCCCACACTGGTAAGGCCAATGCTTACATGAGCACGAGCCTGAGAAGAGAGGGAAATGCTCGTTGTCCATGTCAGCATCGGGAGGAAATGCACATCCTCCTGGAGGGTAGGAAGCCAGGCTGGGAAGACACAGAGGAACCACTCTCCAGCCAGTACTGGGCTCTTCTGTGGGACATCATCACACTGATGTGAATTCACGTTGAGCTTTGCTGATGCTGTCGGCATCAGCAAATGAGGTGGCCGGCATCAATGACCACAGCAGGTGGAGCCCATCATCTCCAAGACACAGTTCTAGGAAGAAACTGAGGTGCATGTGACTTTGGAGGGTGGACAAATGTGTTCAGGCCCCTCCTGTAGGTTCTGGTCCAGAGCCTCTACCACCCAGCACCAGGAAAGAGATGTTGGGAGCAAAGTCAGCCAGGCTGTGGACCAAAAGCACATAACTCGTGTGCTTTAGTGACCCATATAGACTGCTGTGTTCCATTAATAACAGATTCCAATGACAACCTTAAGGACATTTCTAGTTGTTTGTAAAATTTGATGACATTTCCTCTTTCCATTGATAGAAATTAAGCACAATGTTTTTTTTTCTTCATCACAAACAAAATACTTCTGGAAAGAAAGTTCTTCAATAGGGGTGTAGCCCTCCCTGGAATAAGGATTTAGAAATACATGCAGAGTTGGAGTAAGAAAGATAAGCAACAGAAGGAGGCTAGAAGGGTCCGTGTGATAATGAATTAGACTTGGAGGCATTGGTAAGAACTCATATTTAGCTTAATATAGACAAAAATGAGGCTGGGCAAGGTGGCTGTCACCTGAAATCCCAGCACTTTGGGAGGCCGAGGTGGGCAGATTGCTTGAGCCCAGGAGTCCGAGACCAGCTTAGGCAACATAGTGAAACCCTGTCTCTACTGAAAATATAAAAATTAGCCAGGTTTGGTGGCGCTGGACCCAGCTACTCCGGGGGCTGAGGTGGGAGGATCGCTTGACTCCGATAGGTTGAGGCTGCAGTGAGCAAAGATTGTGCCACTGCACTCCAGTCTGGGTGACAGAGTGAGACCCTGTCTAAAAATATACATGTATATGGGCAAAAAATGGCTACATATAGAAATATGTATAGTTATGTGTATATACATGTTAGTAAATGCATATGTATTTCTTTACTCCATCACCCAAGAGGCTGATAAATGGCACCCTAGTAGCAACGAGCACATCTAGCACCCAGATCTTGGGTTAGCAATACCATTCTCCAAAGGTACCAGTCTCCTTTGAGAACCGGCTGATTCAAGGACCGGAGCAGGAAATACGCAAGATGAGCCTGGGGTATCTTGTAGTGCCAGAAGGTAAGAAAAATTGCTCAACAAATAAAGACATTGATGCGGTATGTCAAAGGGGCAGAGCAATAGAGTAAAAGAGACATATCTTCTGTGCAGAACAATTTATAAACAGAAATGCATGCAAAGTTCAGAAATGCTCATTTTCAGAATATATATGTATATAGATATATATAATATTACATTAAATAAAATACAGTTTTATATATTATATATAATTTTATATTATATTTAATATAATATACTGAGTAATATATTTTAACCTATTAAATACATAAATATATGTGTGGTCTGGTTTGGCTGTGTCTCGCCTCCCAAATCTCATGTTGAGTCGTGATCCCCACGTGTCACAGAGGAACCTGGTGGGAGGTGATTCGATCAAGGGGGTGGATTTCCCCCTTGCTGTTCTCGTGGTAGTGAGTTCTATCTGACATCGGATGGTTTGAAAGTGTGTGGCGCTTCCCCTTTCTCTCTCTGTCTTTCTCCTGCCACGATGTGAACAAGGTGCTTGATTCCGCTTCACCTTCCACCATGATTGTAAGTTTCCCGAGGCCTCCCAGTCATGCTTCTTGTTAAGCCTGAGAGTTCATTAAACCTCTTTTCTTCATAAATTACCCAGTCTCAGGTAGTTCTTCTTCTTCTTTTTTTTAGACGGAGTCGCATTCACTCTGTTGCCCAGGCTGGAGTGCTGTGGTGCGATCTTGGCTCACGGCAACCTCCACCTCCCAGGTTCAAGTGACTCTCCTGCCTCAGCCTCCCGAGTAGCTGGGATGACAGGCATCTGCCACCAAGTCTGGCTAACTTTTGTATTTTTAGTAGAGACGGGTTTCAGCGTGTTGGCCAGGCTGGTCTCGAACTCCTGTCCTCAGGTGATCTGCTCGCCTCGGCCTCCCAAAGTGCTGGGATTATAGGTGTGAGCCACCATGCCCAGCCTCAGGTAGTTCTTTATAGCAATGTGGGAATGGACTAATACAATGTGTTTGTGTGTGAATACACACACACACACACACACACACACACAGAGGTCTGTGATGCTAAACACCTGATGGAAAAAATGTTCTTAGTTCCAGCTACTCAGGAGGCTGACGTGTGAGGGTCGCTTGAGCCTTGGGGGCAGAAGTTGCCGTGAGCTGAGATCACCTCACTGCATTCCAACCTGGGCAACTGAGCGAGACCCTGTCTCAAAGAAAAAGAAAAACTGTTCTGTGACTGTTGCTGTGATGTTCTGTAGCACCACCACTTTAAAAAGTCTCCTAAGGACCAGTGAACCTGGATTCAAACTTGAACAGCGTCTATCCAGGACTCAGTCTCCATTGATGCCTAACGAAAACCCTCCCACAACTCATACATCCTATTCAAAGTTTCCCTTTCTATCACATAGCCACCCATATGACTATCTCAAGTGAGTGCAAGAAAGCCCCTTTGTACCTTTATATGAAGTGCAGGATTTTAAAAGGTCAAGCAGCACTCAGAAAATAGCTGCTTAAAAAGCAAAACAGGGCCGGGCATGATTGCTCACACCTGTAATCCCAGCACTTTGAGAGGCTGAGCCAGGTGAATCCCTTGAGGCCAGGAATTTAAGACCAGCCTGGGCAACATAGGGAGACCTCATCTCTATTTTTTTAAAAAAAAACAAAAAGGTTTTTCAGGGAGATGCTTGGATTTTATCTGGAGAGCCCAAAAATCTAGATACCCACACACCTGGGCTAGTTTACTTCCAGCCCCGTTCCGGAAAAGGGGGCTGAGCAAGAGAACTTCATGATTTGGTGGGAAGTTGAAGTGGGGCTGGGACCAGGGCTGTCATCCCAAAGTTACCACCTGAGGCGGCCCTGCCTTGTAAATAGGGGGCAGGCGCAGATGGAGCTGGCAGCGTTCTAGTGGCCACATTTTAAAAATAGGTGAAACAGGCCAGGCGCAGTGGCTCACGCCTATAATCCCAGCACTTTGGGAGTCTGAGATGGGTGGATCACCTGAGGTCAGGAGTTCGAGACCAGCCTGACCAACATGGTAAAACCCTGTCTCTACTAAAGTACAAAAATTAGCCAGGTGCGGTGGCAGGCGCCTGTAATCTCAGCTACTGGGGAGGCTGAGGCAGGAGAATCTCCTGAACCCAGGAGGCAGAGGTTGCAGTGAGCCAAGATCATGCTACTGCACTCCAGCCTGGGTGACAGAGTGAGACTCCCTCTCAAAAAATGAAAAAAAAAAACAGGTGAAATGAATTCTAATCTATTTTGTTTAATAAAAAATAATTAGAAGATTATTTCAACATGTAATTGATGACAATGACTGTTACTTATTTTACAGTCCCTTTTCCTCACTGAGCCTTTGAAACCCAGTGTCTATTTTATATTTACGGTGAATCCCATTTCAGACCATCCACATTTTGGTGCCCACTAGCATTATGTGGGCAGTGAACAGCACAGATCTAGAACTTTTATATCTCCTTTTCTTTTATTTTTTCTTTCTTTTCTTTTTTTTTTTTTTTTTTTTTTGAGACGGAGTTTTGCTCTTGTCACCCAGGCTGGAGTGCAATGGTGCAATCTTGGCTCACCGCAACCTCTGCCTCCCAGGTTCAAGCGATTCTCCTGCCTCAGCCTCCCGAGTAGCTGGGATTACAGGCACATGCCACAACAGCCAGCTAATTTTTTTTGTATTTTTAGTAGAGATGGGGTTTCACCATGTTGGTCAGGCTGGTCTCGAATTCCTGACCTCAGGTGATCTGCCCACCTCAGCCTCCCAAAGTTCTAGGATTACAGGCGTGAACCACTGCGCCCGGGCTTCTTTTATTTTTTCTTTACTTTTCCCTTTTTTCCCCTTCCTTCCTTCTTCCCTCCTTCCCTTCTTTCTCCTTTTTTAGAAAATCAGATCATTCTTTAGAAATTGAGACAGATGTCTACCTGCCAACAACATTCACCCAGGCAGATGATGCTGGGAAACCTTATTTTCCAGAATTCTCTGCTTTCCTGTCACTGCTCCCTCCTGGCTAACTGCAGGCACTTTTTGGGCTTCTGGCAGGCCACTGGTTAGCAGGGCACAAAGATCTCCCCTGGCGCATTCAGCTTCCCACAGGCTCATCCTGCATGGTTGTGGGGGTCCAAGGTGAACCTCTGTCTCCATGGAATGGTGAGGGCAGGCTCACGTGGGGCCTTCCTTCTTTTCCAGCAGTGGCTTCATTATTTGCCAAGACTCCCCATGTCTTTTTCATGCCTGGAGTTTCACTTAGCATGGGTGGTTGGTAGCCAGAAGGCCCTTCTACCTTGGAGAGTCCCTGCATCCATCTCTGGGCTTGAGGACAACTTTGAGCCCCAAAATCGGGCTCTCCTAGAAATAATTCCATTGTCACATGTCCTGCAGCAATCCTGGAACACCGCTCTGGGAAATAAGCTCCTGGAAAAAAAATTGGGGAGGAATTTTGAGGAGGTGTGTGGGCTAGAAAGATTTGGAATGAAGTAATTTTTTAGGCATAAATTTACCAGAAGCCAGTACTTCTTTATTTGCATTTCCTTTCATTATCAAGCAAAGTAACACACACACACACACGCACAGGCACACACGCATGCACACACGCGCGCACACGGACACACGTACACACATGCACACGCATATGACACATGCAGACATGCACGCACACACGTGCACGCACACACACGTGCACGCACGCACACACACACTTGCACACGCACGCACACACACACTTGCACACGCACACACACACCCTGCTTGCAGTTATGCAGTGGTTTGTGCAGTTGCAGTGAGCCCAGAAGCACTTGTCTGAGTGTGCACATCCGTGGCTTCCTGCACTGAGGGCAATGGGAGGCAGTGGGAATTTCTCAAATATTCACAAGAATGTCGAGAGGGCGTTCTGAGTAATCAAAACTCCTTGAACTTGTGGGAAAATGCAGTCCCAATTTCCTTTTCGAGACAATGGTCTTTGAAAGCTGTATGCCACGAGAGTTTTCATTTGTTTATGGTTAGAGAATATGGTAAAATGCATGTCTGTGGAAGGCCCCAGGAGTGAGAAATCCTGCCGCATGGATGGTGCGGCCCTAAGTGCAGGGCAAACTTGGATTCTCCAGCTGGCACTAATGCCTGCTGCATCACTGACCCACTCAGCTTCAGTGCTTTGGCCCTTAGTGTGATCAGCCTAACAAAACTGTTATGTCATTCTTGTTACCCTTTTCTCTCTTAAGAAGCCAACCCTCAGTGTCTTCCTCTGCTTCTGTTCTCTCATGCCCCTTGGTGGAGGCTCCCAGATGGATGCTCAGACAGGGAAGGTCCAGGGAGACGTGTGGATCTGCCGCCATGTGGGTGGACCAAGCTGTTGCCACCATTGGAAGCCTCTGTCCGGTGCCAAATCCTCCCTGGGTTCCAGTCCCCACCTGCCAGGTTGATAATTAGGCAATTTGATTTACTAAGGAGAAGGCAAAGAAATAAAAGGAGAAATATTTCAAGAAAAAAAAAAGACTGTGAAAAAGAAAAAGTGAAAAAATAGGGAATATAGAAAACAAAAACCCCAATCAGGAGAGAGAAACAAAGAATTCCAGGATGATGAGTCTGGATGGAGAAAGCCTCCGTTTCCCCACTCCAGAAGTCTGAGCCAAGTGAACTCCTTAGCATTAAGAGAGGCGTCTCTACAGAGGACTAAATATGTCTTGTGAGAGATGGGGCAGGTGGGAAGGCGGGTGGGGTGGAGTGCTATCCCAGTTAAGCCTTTAGGTACTAGGTACCCAGGAGGTCTCATTAATTCTGGAATCGTTTTGGAATTTTAGATACGCTCAAAGATGAGCTGTGTACTGTTTATCCTGCTGTACTATGTGGTCCAGATTCCAGATTCCAGAGCCCTTAGGCAAGCCCAGAACTATCCCCACAATCTCTGGGTGACAGCTGCCCCAACCATGGCTGTCCAACCTACAGGAGCAACTAAACATGGGATTCCCAGGCAGGGAGGAGATGCTGTAGGGTGGCGGAACCTGCAGCATGGATAGCCACCTACTCTGTCCACTCTGTCAGGACAGCCTGACCGAGGCCCACAAGTGGCTGCTCACTCCTCCTGGCCTGACTGCACCAGTCTAGACTGGGCTCTTAGCATCTGTCACCTGGCCTTTGTTGTTTTAAGGAGCACAATAATAATAACAATAATTAAAAAAAAAAAAAAAACTATTTTGGCCATGTGTAGGGGCTCACACCTGTTATCCCAGCACTTTGGGAGGCCGAGGTGGGCAGATCACTTGAGGCCAGGAGTTTGAGACCAGCCTGGCCAACATGGTGAAACCCTATCTCTACCAAAAATACAAAAATTAGCTGGGTGTGGAGACAGACGCCTAAAATCCCAGCTACAGATTCTGTCTCAAAAAAAAAAAAAAAAAGACAGGTGTGATGGCGCACGACCATAGTTCCAGCTACTCAGAAGGCTGAGGCACAAGAATCGTTTGAACTTGGGAGGCAGAGGTTGCAATGAGCCAAGATCACGCCACTGCTCTCCAGCCTGGATGACAGAGCAAGACTCTGTCTCAAAAAATAAATGAATAAAGATTAAAAATAAATAAAAAACTATTTTGAGCCAGGCATAGTGGCTCATGCCTGTAATCCCAGCACTTTGGGAGGCTGAGGTGGGAGGATCACTTGAAGCCAAGAGTTCGAGACCATCCTGGGCAACATAGTGAGACTCTGTCTCAATAAATAAATAAATAAATAAATAAATAAATGAAACTCCTTTGAGGATCTCAACCAACATGAGCTGTTTGTAATTCCAGAAATAGCCCGGACGCTGAGTGGCCCTACCCCCTCAAAGGATTCCAGGACAGCTCCCACCTTCTTAGAGGGAGGGAGAGCCAGCCCTGGGCATGTGACTTCTGTGCCCTCAGCCGCTGTTGGCTCACGCTGAGGAGGTCCAGCCTCCCTCCCACGGGTCACACAAGCATCCCTCCTCTTCCCCGAGGAGCAAGAACACAGGGAACGTCTACATCGAAAGGAGGAGCTTTAGGGTTTTGTGCCAGCTTCACTTCATTTCTTCTGTTGTTCGTTCATTCATCTAACAGAATTTATTGAAGTCCTAAGGGGTGGGGACACAGAACTGAACTCTCCTGGTCCTGGCCCCTGCCTGGACGGCTTGAATCCGGGAGGGCCAGGCCCACCTCCCGTGTGGCCCGGTTTCCCCTCTGGGAGGTGGGCAGCCTCACTCGGAAAAGTGCTTGTAGAGCAGTTTCGCCCCTTTGTGAATGAGCTTCGGCAAGCACAGGGGTGAGTCACGGCCTCGGTGACACAGAACACATGACTTCAAATTGCCCAGAAGTATGACTGGTGCCCCGGCCTGTGCTTCCCCACCCTGAGGGGGAGGCCACTGTCAGCTCAGAACAAGGGATCCAAAGATGACCTTTCTTGTTTTCCAAAGACCTGCTGTCAGCTGAGGCCTTTCAAGGCCCTGTATATCCACGGTGAATTCCTGGAAGGCAGCTTGAAGTAACCACCGAATGGGTTGGGTTTGGTTTCTTTTTTTTTTTTTTTTTTAACTATCTAAGCAAAGCACCTTTCTCCAAAAAGAGCAAATTCACTTGTGGGTCACTTCCTGTGGGAAGGTGGAAAATGTTCTTACTTGAGAGTGGATGGGGAGAGCAGGCCCAGCTCCAATAGCTTGCTGGTACCACTGAGATTCTTGAGCCTGGAGGATCCTGGCTGACTTGCTCCAGACCTGGCGGAGGGTCTGTCTCAGTCACGGTTCTCCCCAGCGACGACCGAGAACTGGTCCCAGTTCCTGACATGCTCTAGGTCCAGTGTGACCCACAATCTGCCTGGCCCATCCCCTCGGCGGGTGTACCTCTCCTAGCGTAGAATGAAGCAGAAATGGCGGAAGTCAGTGGGCGCCGCTTCTGTGTCCACCAAGTCAGCTGGGATCCATGCAGCTGGTGGCTTGTCGGTGGCAGGCCAAAGCCTGAGTCATGTCCCCATCACAGCCTTCAGTGGAGGGCTGACCCACAGAGGAAATTACACAGCATTCTGTGGCCCATGATGGAGTCAGGGGCTTTTCCAAGGGCATCAACTGGTAAGGCAGAGAGAAGTCATCACCCACGCTGGAGTCTAAGGCTTGGGGACCCCCACTTACTCCAGGGGAGAATGCCTGATGACCTCGGGGACAGCGAGGCCTGTGCACACCTCTTCCACAGCCCTCCACTGGCCAGCAGGGTGCCCACAGTCCCGACCCCTCTGTGACAGCGCTGCACGTTCACCAAGCCAGCCTCGCCCCACACAGTTCCTTGGGCTGCAGCAAGAAGTCCATCTGCAGCCTTTTACCCAGATCCACACCAGCCCCAACCCTCAGTCAGAAAACACAGCACCTCCAATGGAGCCAGAGGCCACCCCTCTCAGATAGCTGTGTGACTCTGGCAACTAAATTCAACTCTGTGGGCCTCAGTCTCTTCATCTGTAAAATGTGTCTTGAACACGGGGCTTCAGTCTCTTCATCTGTAAAATGGGTCTTGAACACCTATCTGACCAAGTTGTGGTGAAGATGAAATGAGACTATGCAAAGGCCTGGCATAGAGCCGGCACACAGTGGGTTCTCTGTACATGGTCCTCGCTCTCAGCCTGCTCTGTTGCAAAATCCAGGTTGGCACTACCCCCCAGGGCTCAGCCCTCAGCATTATCCCTTTCCTTCCCCATACCCAGTCTCCCAATCCTTCGTGCAAGTGTGTGGTGGAGGAGACTGAAGCTCCACATGCAAATGGAGGGGTTGACTCCTCTGTAGTGAGGGGTCAGCCTAGCTTGAGTCACTGGGAGACTGTCTTCCAGCCTCCCCTTGCCCACCCCAGACCTGACATCCCAGGGCCACCCTGCAGGGAGCCTGAGGTGGAGGGGCCTGGCTACCTGTCTGCAAATGTGGAGCGGGGGAGGTTCGTTGGCAGAAAGGAGGGACAAGTGACGAGGCGCCCCAGGCCCTGTGCCTGGAGTCAGAAGGGCCAGTTCTGGGAGAACCTTCACCCCCGTGGACTTTGCCGCAGAATGTTTGCCTGGAACCCAGCCCACTAGGGCTGACACCTGAGGCTGAGGCTGCCCTGTCATGCCCCTTCCATGCCAGGGGCTCTGTGCTGGGATTGCTGTGGCCGGTTACGGGGAGGCCTGCAAGTTTGGGCAGCCAAGGTCATGCTTCTCAAAGAGGAGCTGGATGAATATATCAAGTAGATGTGCATTTCAGCTTATGGTAGGGCCAGACACAGCTCTGTGTGTGTGCGTGTGTGTGTGTGTGTGTGTGTGTAAGGGGAGCAACATTCACTGTGCACCTACCATGTGGCAAGCTAGTGCTAGGCCCTGCACTTGTACTATTTCATTTAATGAGTTTAATTTGCATGGCTGCTTCTATGGCATTCCAGAGTGGCTTTTTACACATTCTTTGGCTGGGGTGGGGGTGGGGAGAACTGTATTTCTATTTTTATCTTCCCAAGGTGGGGTGCTCTGCTCATGGGGCCCCTTATCTCCCCCGGCACTTTCCCCTACATCCGGCTGCAACTAGAAGCTTTCGGTATGCAAAGGGAACTTGCAGCTTCACACCAGCCCCCTCACCCGCCTCCTCCCAGCCCTGCATGGCGGTCAGGCCACCTCTTCCCCAGGAGGACCCTTCTTTTTCTCTTTTGGGCTGGATGGAGGCAGGATCTGTGCTTCTCCCTCCAACCTGGGAACCAACTGGGAGGGGCATCTTCTGCTTTCACCCTCTTGCCCCAGCAGCTCAGGGGTTCATTTGGATGAATGGGCCCTCCCTGTAGCAGCCTGGCATGGGGGCAAACCAGGACTCCACATGGCTGAGGAGCTCCCCGGGCCCCTGCACTCCAGTGGGTTGACTTATTTTAACCCATTGCACTCCCAGCTGAGCATTAGAGGGTGAGGTTTGGGGTTAGCGGGTAGCCTTGGGGTTGGAGGTGCAGTCTCGCATAGTGACTTGACATCTAGGAAGAGCTCATTGTTCTGAATGTGATCTTTACAACCACCCTGAGGCTGGTCCCTAAAGCTATGCTCTGGAAATGAGTCCAAGTGTCCCCAGTCTGTTTCCTCATTCCTCTGCTTACAAACAAAGGTGCGCTTTTACTTGGTAGGTACAGTTGTGGGTAGTTTATTTGATTTTGTAAAAGCAAAACTCTGTAATATTTTATGACGTTGGGATGCGAAGTGTGTTTATTCTCATTTCTTTTTCTTTTGTTTCTCCCCTCACCCCAGAGAGGTGAATAGTCTCATTTTTAAGCAATGTGCAGCTACTGGTGCCTTCCTTCAGCTGGAACTGTGTACAAAAGTGGCCCGGAGAAGGATCAATGACAGGCAGCTTAAATTTCTAAGGGGTGTCAGGGTGGAACGTGTGATTCAGAGCTTGCGCCCACTCCAGGGGCTTTCCTGGACAGAGGGGCTGGGCTGCCCAGGCCTCCTGGGTGACCGCGGGGGCAGGAGAGCAAATGCCTGGGGACGCCCGCCCAGACTCTGCCAGAAAGAAGCCCACAAACCCAGCGGGGGACAGGACGGCTGGGCTGAGATTTTTTAACTCTTGAGATATCGGAATGCAGCTATTTTTCATTCGGTTATCTCTAAATTGCAAAGACAAAAGAAAACCACTTAAACATCAGCTAGCTGTGCCAGACATTTGTCCCTCTGGCCACGTCTTGGGGACAGCGGCGCTGCGGCTCTGGCCCGTGGGATCCCGGTTGGGCTCAGCCCCGGGAAAAACGCGGCGGAGATGGGCGGCGGAGGGCGAGCCGAGGTCGGGGTTTGTTTCCTGGACTCCCTACGGGCTCTCCACGGGAGTTGCGGGTCACCTGAGGTCCGCACCGCTCTAGCGCTGCCACTCCTCTTTCTTTCTCTCACTGGGCCGCTTCTGGGTTCAGGCAGGGTCCGGGCAGCTGCCGCGCGCCCAGGATCCAGCACTAACCCTCGTGGCTGCCCCACGCTGGGCCCTGGCCTTTGTAAACGGTTCCTTTATTAAACTCTCTCCAAATACCCACCGCATGCGTGTGACAGCGGACTCCTTCCTGCCCGTCACACTGGCGATGTGCACGAAAAGTATCTCAGACCCTCTCCTCACCCCAACTGATCCCGTCAAAAAGGCCTCCATGAACGCCACCCTCCATGCTGGGGTCTCGGGGCCTGGAAGATCCCAGCTCAGTGGATTTGAAGGAACTGATGGGCCTGGAGTCTGGCAGTGTGAATGAATACACTCTGGGAGCAGGCCCCGCTGCAAACTCCTGTTTCAGACCTGTGGATGTGCCAAGCACATTCCTCCCCAGGTGGGGCCTCCGGAGGCACCGGGGATCATATGTCCATCATGGATCCGACTGAGACCACCGCTGTACCAAGCCGGGTGCGGGGGCACCTGGGCACACAGGGCTCTGCAGGTGCTGCCGGGCTGCGGGGAGGCCCCTCCTTCCGCACCAGCTCCACCCATGGTAGGGCAGGGATGACACTTCTCAGCTCCTGGGCCAGACGCCAATAAGCGGACCAGGGGCCACACCCAGTCCTAGAAGGAAGAGGGGCGGCCGGAGGTCGGGGCGCACTAGGAGATGCTGCCTTTTTTGGCACACACCGCCCCGGGATGCTCACAGCCAGTCAGCTTTCGGAGAAACAGGAAACGTTCTCAGACTGGTCCACGCTTGGCACTCATGTTTTTTTCCAGGTCTAGAGAGCAGCATGAAACGCATCCTGTTACCGTAACATGAGTCAGATGAATCCTGTTGTGTCCTCCAGGTGTCCAGATGTACAGCCCGGGTTGGGGCGGGGACTGGAACGCAAAGGAAGCTAGACTTTGCAAGCTAGAGGAGAGGTTGGGGAGCTTCTGACCAGTTCTCTTATCACCCGAATTTCACAGACCAGGAAGGGGCCTGGGAGTTGGAACTTGCTCATGAGCTGCAGAGCCAGACCAGAACCCAGGAATTCCAGCTTGGTGCAGCGCCCTTCCCTCTAACCCTGCTCTCTTGGCACTCAGCATTCTCTGAGCAGCTTTTCTAAACCCTTTGCCAAAAGCCTGGAATCTCAGACCAAAGAGGCTGAGTTGAAAACAGGTTTTTCAGAAGCTGGGGAGGGATGATCCTTGGCATATTAAGAAAAGTAAATGCCACCTCCTCCTGAAGCTGAAACTGCTTTTGCAAAAAATTTAACAGTGAGGAAATGATGACAGTGAAAGGGATCTGACCTAACCAACTCCATCCTGCCTTTAACCTCCAAAGTGCCCCTGGTGATTCTTAGGTGTGAGCCAAGCTAACGCTGGGAGAAATTTAGTTTATAGTTTAAATGATAATAGCTCTTCTCCAAAATTAAACCACTTTTGTAAAATGAATGAAACGCCACCAGGTTAGGACGATGAGAGGGGCTTGAGCTCTGCTAAGATGTACACATAGTTCAATGATTACCAGCCATTATTCCAGAAGTCACAAGATTTGTAACTTCTCCAATTACTTTCTTATATCACATACGTCGCTATTGTAGAAACTGAGACTGGCCTTCTGAGATGGATTTTCAGCCATTTGCATTTCTGAAGGCCAGGCCTCTTGACCCAACTTTTCTGTGCCCCACACCCAGAAATGGACTCAGTGCAAGAGGACCGTTTTCCACACCACTATGATTGCATCCCCAGCCATTCAGCAATACTGATTCCCTAGCCCCCTGCCCACCAAGCTATACTTGAAAAACCCTGGCCTCCAAATTTTCAGAGAGGCTGATTTAGTAATAATAAAATTGTGGTCTCTTATTTAGTCAGCTCTTGGTATATTAAACTCTTTCTCTATTGCAGTTCCCCTGTCTTGATAAATTGGCTCTATCTGGGCAGCAGGCAAGAAGAACCTGTTGGACAGTTACAAAGCCCTCCCTGATAACCCCTATGGGAGTGGTGACCGTTCCCTTTTCTGAGATTCCATCTCTTGGGATCTTCCAAAGTAGGGTGGAAATATAGATATCAATCCACACTGACTGTGTGATGCCAGTGTTCCTTCTTCTTGCACAGCACACAGATTCCTGAGCAACTTTCCACCTCCCCATTCATGCCTAACTTGAAGAGTGTGTGCTGAATGTGGATGGACAGTCATTCTAGGAGAGAAGCCATGGAAATCCAAGGACTGGAGTGAAGAAGATCTAGGTGCTGCATCTCTAGGCTATCCGGCTGAGACAAGGCCTTCTGCAGCCCAGGTGGTTTGGGGGGTTGGGGTAGGGGGTGTTGACTCCGATTAGTGGGACCAACTGGGATTATTTTCTGAAATGGGGCAGATAAAAAATCTTCATAGTCTCCCCACTGCCCAATAACTAATTTTTTTTTTTGAGATGGAGTCTAGCTGTATCGCCCAGGCTGGAGTGCAGTGGCACGACCTCAGTTCACTGCAACCTCTGCCTCCCGGGTTCAAGCAATTCTTGTGCCTCAGCCTCCCAAGTAGCTGGGATTACAGGCATGCACCACCATGCCTGGCTAATTTTTGTATTTTTAGTTGAGACGGGGTTTCACCATGTTGGCCGGGCTGGTCTCAAACTCCTAACCTCAAGTGATCCACCCACCTCGGCCTCCCAAAGTGCTAGGATAACAGGTGTGAGCCACCACGCCCAGCCCCAATAACTAATATTAATGGTCACATTATTGAGAGCTTACCATGGGTCAAGGGTTTGGGTTACTTCTTTCCATACCACAGGTAGGAACTACAAAACCCTTCAATTGAAAGGTAAGCAAATTGAGAAACAGAAAGGTTAGGAGATGTGCTCAAGGTCCCACAGTTGGCAGGCAGTGAGGCCAGGAGGCCACCATGAACCACTGCGTTCTATTGCCTTCCCAGAAGTGACTCCATGGTGGCCTCCCTCCCTTGATGGAGTATCAGGGGGTCCTCTGAGCAGGGACTCACAAAGCCTGCCCAGGCAAACCGGGCCCCAAGAGCAAGGAAGTTTTTCTTGGTTATTCACAGTGAGGACTCCAACAGTGAACTGTGAGAAGGCCTTACTCAGACCAGATCCTTGGCTGCCAGTGGGCAAGAGGAGACCACAAGGAATGCGTCCAGCTGGACCCTGGGCCCACCCCTGTTGCTGCCTGCTGGAGGGCGGGTCATGGAATTCTCACCAGGAGCTGGGTTGTTCAGACTGCACAACAATGAGGCTGGGCCAGGCATGGTGGCTCGCGCCTGTAATCCCAGCACTTTGGGAGGCAAAGACAGGAGGATTGCTTGAGCCAAGGAGTTCTAGACCAGCCTGGGCAACATAGTGGGACCCTGTGTCTACAATGCCAGGTGTGGTGGCACGCACCTGTAGTCCCAGCTACTCAGGAGGCTGAGATAGGAGAATTGCTTGAGCCTGCAAGGTTGAGGCTGCTACAGTGAGACATGATTGCACCACTGCACTCCAGCCTGGGAGATGGCGTGTGACCCTGTCTCAAACAAAACAAAAACAATGAGGCTGGAAGGCAAGCCAAGGTGCAGGACTAGCAAGCCAGAAACAGTAGTAACTAGTGCCTTCCCCTCATCAGGATATTAGAGGCCTGGGGCACTGAGCAGTCAGAACTAAAACTTCCCATTAAGACAAAGTGGCCTTTTGAAGCAGACCATTTGGGCAGAAAGTCAACACTGTGTATACAGCTGGCCCTTCTTTTCCCAGGGAAGGGTCCCAGCCAGCAGTCTTTCCTGCATCTATGAATGGAGCCTTTAGCAAATAGAAAGGTCAGGTTCTGGACCAGGTGTGGTGGCTCATGCCTGTAATCCCAGAATTTTGGGAGGCCCAGGCAGGAGGATTGCTTGAGCTCAAGAGTTCAAGACCAGCCTGGGCAACATAGTGTAGACCTTGTATCTAAAAAAAAAAAAAGAAAAAGAAGAAAAAAGAAAGAGAAAGAGAGAAAGAAAGAGAAAGAGAGAAAGAAAGAAAAAGAAAGGAAGGAAGGAAGAAAGAAAGAGAAAGAAAGAAAAGGGAGGGAGGGAGAGAGGCCAGGCGCAGTGACTCACGTCTGTAATCCTAGCACTTTGGGAGGCTGAGGCAGGCAGATCATGAGATGGGCGGATCACGAGGTCAGGAGTTCGAGACCAGCCTGACCAACATGGTGAAACCCTGGCTCTACCAGAAATACAAAAATTAGCCAGGCGTGGTGGTGAGCGCCTGTAATCCCAGCTACTCAAGAGGCTGAGGCAGGAGAATTGCTTGAACCCAGGAGGCGGAGGTTGCAGTGAGCAGAGATTGTGCCACTGCACTCCAGCCTGTGTGACAGCGTAAGACTCTGTCTCAAAAAAAAAAAAAAAAAGAAAAAGAAAAAAGAAAGAGAGAGAGGCCAGTCGTGGTGGCTCACGCCCATAATCCTAGCACTTTGGGAAGCTGAGGTGGGTGGATCACCTGAGGCCAGGAGTTCGAGACCAGCCTGGCCAATATGGTGAAACCCCATTTCTACTAAAAATACAAAAATTAGCTGGGCATGGTGGCACGCGCCTGTGGTCCCAGCTACTCAGGAGGCTGAGGCAGGAGAATTGCTTGAACCTGGGAGGTGGAGGTTGCAGTGAACTGAGATTGTACCACTGCACTCCAGCCTGGGCAACAAGAGTGAAACTCCATCTCAAGAAAAAAAAAAACGAGAGACAGAAAGAAAGAGACAGGTTCTGTTTCAAAGCCCCCTGCGCTGCACCTGAAGGAGTCCCAGCTGTTAACACCTATGTCTCCCTACCTTCTGTGATATGACTAGGCTACTTTTTTTTTTTTTTTTTTTTTTTGAGACAGGGTCTTGCTCTGTCACCCAGGCTGGAGTGCAGTGGCACAATCTCAGCTCACTGCAACCTCTATCTCCCAGGTTCAAGCAATTCTCCTGCATCAGCCTCCCAAGTAGCTGGGACTACAGGCATGCACCACCACACCCAGCTAATTCTTTTAATTCTTTTGTATTTTTTGTAGAGATGGGGTTTCACCATGTGACCCAGGCTGGTTTCGAACACTTGAGCTCAAGTGATCCTCCCTCCTTGGCCTCCCAAAGTGCTAGGATTACAGGCATGAGCCAACGCATCCGGCCTGCACTCATTTCTCAATCAAGGAAAAATGAATATAAAAGGAGTCTTGGGAAATCTAGGAAGCTCATTACAGGAATTCCTCATAGAGGTGACTCAGCACTTCATTTCACAAGGAGAACCAGAAGTGTCGCAAACACAGTGTTCTTCCCTTTAAAGAGGCAGATCGAACCAAGATCTCCCTGCGTAACTCTCTGCAGGAGACCCGGGCTCAGTTACAAAAGACTCCGGGTTGGCAGAAACAGTGCTCCCACTTTTTCAGAAGTGATTGGGTCTGGAACGGCTGAATTACATGATGTGCTTCTGCGAGAGGATGGCAGACTAGCTGGGGCCAGGTAGCCAGGGCTACCTGAAACACCAGGAAATAACTATTAGTTCATCTCATGAACCAGAAGCAATAGTGCTAACAGAAAATTTGCCTCTAAATAGGTCGTAAAATCCCAGCCAAACTTTCGCACACAGCATGATCAATGGTGTCCTAGTTTTTTATTAATATTCATTATTAATTTAATATTAATATTATTAATATTCATTTGAGCTTATAAATGTATATAAAGGTATATGAACACTAATTATAGTCAAGAAATGGAAAGGATGGAATGTCTTTATAGTAGCTTGTTTTGCCAAATTACCTAAGGGTTTTTTTGTTTGTTTGTTTTTGAGGCGGAGTCTTGCTCTCTCGCTGGGCTGGAGGGCAGTGGCACGATCTTGGCTCACTGCAACCTCTGCCTCCCGGGTTCAAGCGATTCTCCTGCCTCAGCCTCCCAAGTAGCTGGGACTACAGGTGCACACCACCACGCCCAGCTAATTTTTGTATTTTTAGTAGAGCTGGAGTTTCACCATGTTGGCCAGACTGGTCTCGAACTGTTGACCTTGTGATCTGCATGCCTCGTCCTCAAAGTGCTGGGATTACAGGTGTGAGCCACTACACCTGGCCAAGTTTTCTTTTTTTTTTTTTTTTAAGTACTTTCCAGGCGGGGTGAGGTGGCTCACACTTGTAATCCCAGCACTTTGAGAGGCCAAGGCAGGCAGATCATGTGAGGTCAGGAATTCGAGACCAGTCTGGCCAACATGGTGAAACCCCATCTCTACTAAAAAGCTGGGCATGGTAGCACATGCCTGTAATCCTAGCTACTTGGGAGGCTGAGGCAGGAGAGTCACTTGAACCTGGAAGGCAGAGGTTGCAGTGAGCAGAGATCATGTCATTGCACTCCAGCCTGGGGAACAAAGAGCAACACTTCATCTCAAAAAAAAAAAAAAAAAAAAAAAAAAAGGTACTTTCCCAGATGTCATGCCTTCCTTACCAATGCTGTAATTTTCCTAATTTCACACATGCCTCACATATGGTATATTTCAGCCAGCGAGAGCTCAACCAACTGCAGAACATCCGGCACTGCATGTCACATCATGTCACCCACTTGCTGAGGGCAATCCTAGCATGGTTTGGTCTGAAGCTGACTGGAAGAGCTGAGAGTTCAAGACTTGTCAGTGGGTCCCAAAAAGGCCCTGTGAGCCTGGAGGCAGAACCCAGTCCTGTCTCAACCACCAAGCTCAGGACTGGGGGCTTTCCTGAGGATAGAGTCACACACGCGCGCGCGCGCACACACACACACTCATTCTGTTTGATGGTGGAGCTCCTTCCTTATGGAGAGACACTTTTCAATAAAAAGAAGATGTGCTCTCTCCTCCCTCTCCCTCTCCTCCCTCTCCTCCTTCTCCTCCCTCTCCCTCTCCCCTTTCTTCGGTCTCCCTCTGTTGCCGAAGCTTGACTGTACTGCCATGATCTCGGCTCACTGCAACCTCCCTGCCTCGGGCTCCTGTGATTCTCCTGCCTCTGCCTGCCCAGTGCCTGGGATTGCAGGCGCGCGCCGCCACGCCTGAATGGTTTTTGTGTTTTTGGTGGAGACGGGGTTTCGCTGTGTTGACCGGGCTGGTCTCCAGCTCCTGGCCTGGAGTGATCTGCCCACCTCGGCCTCCCGAGGTGCTGGGATTGCAGACGGAGTCTCGCTCACTCAATGCTCAATGTTGCTCAGGCTGGAGTGCAGTGGCGTGATCTCGGCTGGCTACAACCTCCACCTCCCAGCCGCCTGCCTTGGCCTCCTAAAGTGCTAAGATTACAGCCTCTGCCCCGCTGCCACCCAGTCTAGGAAGTGAGGAGCGTCTCTGCCTGGCCGCCCATCGTCTGGGATGTGAGGAGCCCCTCTGCCTGGCCGCCATCCCGTATAGGAAGTGAGGAGCGCCTCTGCCCGGCCGCCATCCCGTATAGGAAGTGAGGAACGTCTCTGCCCAGCTGCCCATCCTCTGGGATGTGAGGAGCGCCTCTGCCTGGCCGCCCCGTCTGGGAAGTGAGGAGCACCTCTGCCCGGCCGCCCCGTCTGGGATGTGAGTAGCGCCTCTGCCCGGCCACCCCGTCTGGGAGGTGAGGAGTGCCTCTGCCCGGCTGCCCCGTCTGGGAGGTGAGGAGTGCCTCTACCCGGCCGCCACCCCGTCTGGGAGGAAGTGAGGAGCGCCTCTGCCCGGCAGCCCCGTCTGGGAGGTGAGGAGCGCCTCTGCCCGGCCGCCCCGTCTGGGAAGTGAGGAGCGCCTCTGCCCGGCCGCCCCGTCTGGGAGGTGAGTAGCGCCTCTGCCCGGCCGCCCCGTCTGGGAGGTGAGGAGTGCCTCTGCCCGGCTGCCCCGTCTGGGAGGTGAGGAGCGCCTCTACCCGGCCGCCACCCCGTCTGGGAGGAAGTGAGGAGCGCCTCTGCCCGGCCGCCACGTCTGGGAAGTGAGGAGCGCCTCTACCTGGCCGCCCCGTCTGGAAAGTGAGGAGCGCTTCTGCCCGGCTGCCCCGTCTGGGAAGTGAGGAGCACCTCTGCCCGGCCGCCCCTTCGGGGAGAAGAGGAGCGCCTCTGCCTGGCCGCCCAACGTCCGGGAAGTGAGGAGCGCCTCTGCCCGGCCGCCCCGTCTGGGAGATGAGGAGCGCCTCTGTCCGGCCGCCCCGTCTGGGAGATGAGGAGCGCCTCTGTCTGGCTGCCCCGTCTGGGAGGTGAGGAGCGCCTCTGCCTGGCGGCCTATCGTCTGGGAAGTGAGGAGCGCCTCTGCCTGGCCGCCCATCGTCTGGGAAGTGAGGAGTGCCTCTGCCCGGCCGCCCCGTCTGGGAGGTGAGGAGCGCCTCTGCCAGGCCGCCACCCCGTCTGGGAGGAAGTGAGGAGCGCCTCTGCCCGGCAGCCCCATCTGGGAGGTGAGGAGCGCCTCTGCCCGGCCGCCCCGTCTGGGAGGTGAGGAGCGCCTCTGCCTGGCGGCCTATCGTCTGGGAAGTGAGGAGCGCCTCTGCCCGGCCGCCCATCATCTGGGAAGTGAGGAGCGCCTCTGTCCGGCCGCCCCGTCTGGGAGGTGAGGAGCGCCTCTGCCCGGCCGCCCATCGTCTGGGAAGTGAGGAGTGCCTCTGCCCGGCCGCCCATCATCTGGGAAGTGAGGAGCGCCTCTGTCCGGCCGCCCCGTCTGGGAGGTGAGGAGCACCTCTGCCCGGCCTCCCCGTCTTTGAAGTGAGGAGCGCCTCTGTCCGGCCACCCCATCTGGGAAGTGAGGAGCGCCTCTGCCCGGCCGCCCTGTCTGGGAGGTGAGGAGCGCCTCTGCCAGGCCGCCACCCCGTCTGGGAGGAAGTGAGGAGCGCCTCTGCCTGGCCACCCCGTCTGGGAGGTGAGGAGCGTCTCTGCCTGGCTGCCACCCCGTCTGGGAGGAAGTGAGGAGCGCCTCTGCCCGGCTGCCCCGTCTGGGAAGTGAGGAGCGCCTCTGCCCGGCCACCCCGTCTGGGAAGTGAGGAGCGCCTCTGCCCAGGCCGCCCTGTCTGGGAGGTGAGGAGCGCCTCTGCCCAGCCGCCCTGTCTGGGAGGTGTACCCAACAGCTCCAAAGAGACAGCGACCATCGGGAGCGGGCCATGAGGACGATGGCGGTTTTGTTGAAGAGAAGGGGAGGAAGTGTGGGGAAAGGAAGGAGAGATCAGATTGTTGCTGTGTCTGTGCAGAAAGAGGTGGGCATAGGAGACTCCATTTTGTTCTGACTAGGAGAAATTCTTCTGCCTTGGGATGCTGTTGATCTATGGCCTTTCCCCCAGCCCCCTGCTCTCTGAAACATGTGCTGTATCAACTCAGGGTTAAATGGATTAAGGGCGGTGCAAGATGTGCTTTGTTAAACAGATGCTTGAAGGCAGCATGCTCTTTAAGAGTCATCACCACTCCCTAATCTCAAGTACCCAGGGACCCAAACACTGCAGAAGGCCGCAGGGACCTCTGCCTAGAAAACCAGAGACCTTTGTTCATGTGTTAATCTGCTGACCTTCTCTCCACTATTATCCTATGACCCTGCCATATCCCCCTCTCCGAGAAACTCCCAAGAATGATCAATAAATACTTAATTAAAAAAATAAATAAATAAAAAGAAGATGTAGGTCGCTTCTCCTGCAAGCTGCACTGGCCTTCCGCTAGCCCCAGAACCTCTCCTAACCAGGCAGTCCCTCTCTGGGCTGGGAGTCACCAGCACTGTTCTTAAGAGCTCCCTGGCACTACTTTCCCCAATGACTGGAAGATCTTGACAACAGGAGCTATGACTGGCTTTTTGAAGTTTCTTACAGCACTTTTAAAGAAATATATACTTTAAAAAGTAACCCAATGAGCAGCAGACACTTTATATAATTTTAAAGTAGCTTCTAATCCTGATTTGTGCTATAGGCATGCATTTTTACAAAGTCTCGATTACGATGAACATCTTCCTTTGTATTTTAATTTCTGCCTTAGCATCCTACTGCGTCCACATTCCCATGTGTTTCAGTTACCTATTGCTGTGTAATAAACCACCCAAAAACTCAGTGGCTTAAAACAACCTTGATTGTTTCTCATGATCCTGTGGGTTGGCAGGGAGGTTCTTTGGCTTCACGAGTATTGCTCATGTGCCTGCACTGAGCTGGAAGCTCAGCTGAGCCACTCTGTTCTTCTTCCTGTGCTGGCTAGCCAGGACTTCCTTACCACATGGCAACCAGCTTGGAGGGAGTGATCTGAGAGAACAGACATAAGGTGCAAGTGCTTATCAAGTCTCATCTTGTGTCATGCCTCCAAAGAGTCCCATTGGCCAAAGCCAGTCACATGGCCAAGGCCAGCCTGACCAACCTGGTGAAACCCTGTCTCTACTAAAAATACAAAAAAATTAGCCAGGCTTGGTGGTTCAGGCCTGTAATCCCAACTACTTGGGAGGCTGAGGCAGGAGAATCTCTGGAACCCAGGAGGCGGAAGTTGCAGTGAGCCGAGATTGTGCCACTGCACTCCAACCGGGATGACAGAGTAAGACTCTGTCTCAAAAACAAAACAAAACAAAAACTAGTGATGGCTGAAAAGATGCAAGAATAAGGACAAGATACAGAGGGGCTCTCTGTGAAGACATGATAATTTAGGGAGTGAGGAGCTGCAGGAACATTTCCTTATGTGCAAATTTGGAAAGTAGCAAAGGTCTTGAAACATACCAGTTGTAATTGTCAGGAGGCTACTGAATTAATGCAACAAATCTTTTGCTGATATTAATAGAATTTAAATAAAAGAGGAAATTGGACTGGGTGTCGTGGCACACACCTGTAATCCCAGCACTTTGGGAGGCTGAAGTGGGATGACTGCTTGAGCTCAGGAGTTCAAGATCAGCCTGGGCAACATGGCAAAACCCCGTCTCTTTTTAAAAAAAAATGCAAAAATTAGCCAAGCATGGTGATGTGTGCCTATAGTCCTAGCTACTCAGGAAGCTGAGTCAGGTGGATCATTTGAGCCCAGGAGGTCGAGCCTGTGGTGGGCTGTGATCACACCACTGCACTCCAGCCTGGGCAACAGAATGAGACTCTGTCTCAAACACACAAACAAATAAATATAAAGGGAAAATAATTCACCCAGGGGCACCTCTCACATCTCCAGATTCTCTTTGTTTTTGTATGTTTGTTGTTGTTTTAAAAAGTTGAGGTCTTTCCGTGTTGCCCAGGCTGGTCTTGAACTCCTGGGCTCAAAAGATTCTCCCACCTCGGCCTCTCAAGTAGCTGGGACTACAGGATCATGCCACCTCGTCCAGCTCAGATTCCCTCTCTGAACACCCTCAAAGGAGAGAGCCACCCACCTGCCCTGCAGCAGCAGTCAGTAATTTCTTACAAGCCTGCCACTTGTGTATTTGTCCGAATTCTGTGGTCATAGTCCTGCATGATTTTATATAAGTGTAAGCATAGAGTACGTACATTTTATATTCACATCTGTCATCCACCTGTAATCCCAGCACTTTGGGAGACCAAGATGGGAAAATCACTTGAGGCCAGGAGTTTGAAACCAGCCTGGGCAATATAGGACACCCTATCTCTATTTTTAAAAAATTTAGTTGGTCGGGAGGGGTGGCTCACGCCTGTAATCCCAGCACTTTGAGGGGCCGAGGCGAGTGGATCACCTGAGGTCAGGAGTTCAAGACCAGCCTGGCCAACATGATGAAATCCCGCCTCTACTAAAAATACAAAAAATTGGCTCAGTGTGATGGCAGGCACCTGTAATCCCAGCTACTCAGGAGGCTGAAGCAGGAGAATTGCTTAAACCCAGGTGGTGGAGGTTGCAGTGAGCTGAGATAGCACCATTGCCCTCCAGCCTGGGCAACAAGAGTGAAACTCTGTCTCAAAAAAAAAAAAAAAAAAAGTAGCCAAGCATAGTGGCATGCACCTGTAGTCCCAGCTACTCAAGAGGCTGAGGTGGAAGAATCACTTGAACCCAGGAGTTCCAGGCTGCAATGAGCTATGATCATACCACTGCACTCTAGCTAGGGCAACAGAGCAAGACTCTGTCTCTTAAAAAAAAAGAAAAAGAAAAAGAAAGAAAAGAAAAAGGAAAAGCATCATATACACCTTTCCTTCTCCTAGGCTGTGTTTGCTTAACTCTCCCCCTAATGGTTGGTATATGGGCTTTCCAAACTGTTGCTATTGTAAATAGTGTTGCTATGAAAATCTTTGCAGTTCTTTTACGTTGGATTATTTCCTTGAAGATATAGCCTCTAAAATGGGCCAGGGACTATAAATATATTTCTTGTTGCAAATTTCCAAATAGTTCCTAGATCCACCCCATCAGAATAAACTCCAGATGGATTGGACTTAGGTGTAAAAAAAATAAACCAAAAACCATAAAATCTGGGCTGGGCGCGGTGGCTCATGCCTGTAATCCCAGCAGTTTGGGAGGCCAAGGCGGGCGGATCACTTGAGGTCAGGAGTTTGAGACCAGTGTGGCCAACATGGTAAAACCTCGTCTCTACTAAAAATACAAAAATTAGCCAGGCGTGGTGGCGGGTGCCTGTAATCCCAGCTACTCAAAAGGCTGAGGCACGAGAATCGCTTGAACCTAGGAGGTGGAGGTTGCATAAGCTGAGATCGTGCCACTGCACTACAGCCTGGGCAACTGACTGAGACTCAAAAAAGTGAGTCTAAAAAAAAAAACCACTATAAAATCTAAAGACAAATGAAGGAAAATAAGCAATGCAGTCACTAGAGACAAGAGGACTTTCTAATTATATAAGAAAAGATTGATAGATTTGATTGTAAAACATTCTGAGCCACAATGAGCTAAGAAAAGACTATTCCCCTCCCCCTCCCCCTCCTCTCCCCCTCCCCCTCCCCCTCCTCTCCCCCTCCCCCTCCCCCTCCTCTCCCCCTCCCCCTCCCCCTCCCCCTCCCCCTCCCCCTCCTCCTCCCCGTCTCTCTCTCCCTTTCCCCCTTCTTTCTTCGGTCTCCCTCTGTTGCCGAGGCTGGACTGTACTGCCGTGATCTCAGCTCGCTGCAACCTCCCTGCCTTGGGCTCCTGTGATTCTCCTGCCTCGGCCTGCCGAGTGCCTGGGATTGCAGGCGCGTGCCGCCACGCCTGACTGGTTTTTGTATTTTTGGTGGAGACGGGGTTTCGCCCTGTTGACCGGGCTGGTCTCCAGCTACTGGCCCCGAGTGATCTGCCCGCCTCGGCCTCCCGAGGTGCTGGGATTGCAGAGGGAGTCTCGCTCACTCAATGCTCAATGTTGCCCAGGCTGGAGTGCAGTGGCATGATCTCGGCTCGCTACAATCTCCACCTCCCAGCCGCCTGCCTTGGCCTCCCAAAGTGCTAAGATTACAGCCTCTGCCCGGCCGCCACCCCGTCTAGGAAGTGAGGAGCGTCTCTGCCTGGCCGCCCATCCTCTGGGATGTGAGGAGCGCCTCTGCCCGGCCGCCATCCAGTATAGGAAGTGAGGAGCGTCTCTGCCCGGCCGCCCCGTCTGGGATGTGAGGAGCGCCTAGGCCCAGTCACCCCGTCTGGGAAGTGAGGAGCACCGCTGCCCGGCCGTCCCGTCTGGGAGGTGAGGAGCGCCTCTGACCAGCCACCACCTCGTCTGGGAGGAAGTGAGGAGCGCCTCTGCCTGGCTGCCATCCCGTATAGGAAGTGAGGAGCCTCTCTGCCCGGCCGCCCCGTCTGGGAGGTGAGGAGCGCCTCTGCCAGGCCGCCACCCCGTCTGGGAGGAAGTGAGGAGCGCCTCTGCCCGGCCGCCCCGTCTGGGATGTGAGGAGCGCCTCTGCCCAGGCCGCCCTGTCTGGGAGGTGTACCCAACAGCTCCGAAGAGACAGCGACCATCGAGAACGGGCCATGATGACTACAGCGATTTTGTTGGAAAAAAAAGGGGGAAATTTGGGGAAAAGAAAGAGAGATCAGATTGTTACTGTGTCTGTGTAGAAAGAAGTAGGCATAGGAGACTCCATTTTGTTCTGACTAGGAGAAATTCTTCTGCCTTGGGATGCTGTTGATCTATGGCCTTGCCCCCAGCCCCGTGCTCTCTGAAACATGTGCTGTGTCAACTCAGGGTTAAATGGATTGAGGGCGGTGCAAGATGTGCTTTGTTAAACAGATGCTTGAAGGCAGCATGCTCTTTAAGAGTCATCACCACTCCCTAATCTCAAGTACCCAGGGGCACAAACACTGCAGAAGGCCACAGGGACCTCTGCCTAGGAAAACCAGAGACCTTTGTTCATGTGTTAATCTGCTGACCTTCTCTCCACTATTATCCTATGACCCTGCCACATCCCCCTCTCCGAGAAACACCCAAGAATGATCAATACTTAAAAACAAACAAACAAACTATATGACAGTTAAAACTCTGAACTTATCTGAAGCATGAAGATATTAATATAGTTGAATATAACTCACAGTAGTATAGAATACTATTATCTTTCAGGTCTGACATCAGGTAAACCATTAGGTTATAATTATCCTGGTTCTTAATACTGCATCATGGACAAAGAAACAGTAAATATGTGTGATTTGACTAAAACGGAATACATCAAGAACTGAGAAAAAATACCTATAACTTTAAACCTAAATTGCCATGTTAATTAGTAGAAATTATATTTTAATGTTCCTTATTCATATTTAGACTCTTATGCTCCCCAGACTGTACATTGTCTTCTTTAAGTCCTTTCATTTGAAAATATTTATTTTATTAAAGTAAAATTGTGGTTATTACCTTTAAAAAAAAAAAAGAAAAGAAAAGAAAAGATTATTCCCTATGGCAGTGAGGGAAACTGACCTGTAAGCAGAGGCCTCTGGCCTCTGCATTGCATTAAAGTGTAAACAATAAAATCTCTCAGGAATAACACAGGAGTAGTGTATACTATATGGAATAAAATATCCTCTGCTTGGAAAATAGCATGAGATGTCTGAGATGTACTATCATGACTAAATGTTTCAATTAAGTCAGATATTGTGATTATAAAGGTTTATTTATTTATTTATTTATTTATTTATTTATTTAGAGACAGGCTTTCGCTCTGTTGTCCAGGCTAGAGTGCAGTGGCCTGCATGATCATAGCTCACTGTAGCCCGGAACTCCTGACCTCAAGTGATCCTCCCATCTCAGCCTCCCAAAGTGCTGGGATTACAGAGCCACGAAGCCCAGCATAAAGTTGTTAAAAGACTTGGCCGGGCACAGTAGCTCATGCCTATAATCCCAGCACTTTGGAGGCAGAAGTGGGAGGATCACTTGAGGTCAGGAGTTTGAGACCAGCCTGGCCAACATGGTGAAACCCATCCCTACTAAAAATACAAAAAATTAGCTGGGCGTGGTGGCAGGCACCTGTAATTCCAGCTACTCGGGAGGCTGAGGCAGGAGAATCTCTTGAACCCGAGAGGTATAGGTTGCAATGAGCCAAGATTGTGCCACTGCACTGCAGCCTGGGCAATAGAGTGAGACTCCATCTCAAAAAAAAAAAAAAAATAAAAAGACTCTGGGCCAAGCACAGTAGCTCATACCTGTAATTCCAGCACTTTGGGGAGCTGAGGTGGGAGAATCGCTTGGACCTGGGAGTTCAAGACCAGCCTGGGCAACATGGTGAGATCCCATCTCTATGAAAAATTTAAAAAATTATCCGGCCGTGGTGGCACATGCCTGTAGCCCCAACTACTCAGGAGACTGAGGTGGAAGGATCACTTGAACCTGGGAGATCGAGGCTACAGTGAGCCGTGACTTCACCACTGCACTCCAGCCTCGGCAACAAGAACAAGACTCTGTCTTGGGGGAAAATAAAAGAAAGAAAAGAAAAGAAAATCTGGTAAAAGATATTGATAGACAAGATGACAAAGAGTTGAAATTCTTACTACATGATTAAATTCTAAAGAAAAATAATATTACTCCAAGATATGTAAAGAATGAGTAGAGAAATCACACATAAAAAAACCACAATTGATTATGAAATCTTTGAAAAAAATATAATCAGGCTGGGCGCGGTGGCTCACACCTGTAATCTCAGCACTTTGGGAGGTGGAGGCAGGTGGATCATATGAAGCCAGGAATTCGAGACCAGCCTGGCCAACCTGGTGAAACTCCATCTCTACTAAAAATACAAAAATTAGCTGGGTGTGGTGGCAGGCACCTGTAATCCCAGCTACTCAGGAGGCTGAGGCAGGAGAATCACTTGAACCCAGGAGGCGGAGCTTGCAGTGAGCCGAGATTGTGCCACTGCACTCCAGCCTGGGCAACACAGCGAGACTCTGTCTCAAAAACAACAACAACAAAATAAACGAAAATATATAATCAAATAAATATAGCACTTCAGGAGGCTGAGGCGGGTGGATTATCTGAGTTCAGGAGTTGAAGACCAGCCTGGCCAATCTGGTGAAACCCTGTTTCTACTAAAAATACAAAAATTAGCCAGGTGTGGTAGTAGGCGCCTGTAATCCCAGCTACTAGGGAGGCTGAAGCAGGAGAATCGCTTGAACCCAGGAGGGGGAGGTTGCAGTGAGCTGAGATTGTGCCACTGCACTCCAGCCAAGGTGACACAGCAAGATTCCATCTCAAAAAAAACAAGCTATAACCTTAAATACATAAGATGCTCTATAATCAACATTATCTCTAATACCAAAAAAATGGAAGTGGAAATAAAATATCTAATAGGGAAGTGATCAGAAAAATTACTAAATTCACTTGGCTATTATGCAGCCATTAAGACATGCTTAAATAACTTTTATAATATGGAAACTACTTATATTATAATATTACATATAAAAACGTATGCAGTGATACCTAGTAATCACTTCATTACCCGGGAGTTGGCCATTTGATTTATTCCTACTGGCAGAGGTGGGTCATTTATGGTCATTTCATTATATATATACATATACATGTATATATGTATATATATAATGAAATGACCATAATATACATATATATTATGTGTATACATATATACATATATATGTGTATATATATACACATATATACATACGTATACATATACGTATATACATATATGTACATGTACATATATACACATATATGTACATGTACATACACACACATATATGTACATGTACATACACACACATATATATGTACATGTACATATATATGTATATGTACATATATACACATATATGTATATGTACATATATACACATATATGTATATGTATATATATACACATATATACATATATATGTATACCTATATATATACATACACACACCCACATATATATACGTATATATATATATTTTTTGAGGCGGAGTTTCGCTCTTGTTGCCCAGGCTGGAGTGCAATGGCACGATCTCAGCTCACTGCAACCTCCACCTCCTCGGTTCAAGTGATTCTCCTGCCTCAGCCTCCCAAGTAGCTGGGATTACAAGCATGCACCACTGTGCCAGGCTAATTTTGTATTTTTAGTAGAGACAGGGTTTCTCCATGTTGGTCAGGCTGGTCTCAAACTCCTGACCTCAGGTAATCCACCCGCCTCGGCCTCCGAAAGTGCTGGGATTACAGGTGTGAGCCACTGCACCTGGACTCATTTTACATTTTTCAAATTTATGTTCAAATGTTCTCCAAAAGATCAGCATGACTGAAGATGTTGGATGAGGAGCAGAGAGCTGCAGGGAAGGGTGAAAGAGAGGGTAGATTTATAACCTAGAATGCAGGCTGGGTGCAGTGGCTCACATCTGTAATCCCAGCAATTTGGGAGACCAAGGTGAGAGGATTGCTTGAGTCCAGGAGTTCAAGACCAGCCTGGGCAACATAGTGAGACATTCATCTCTACAAAAAATTTTAAAAATTAGCCAGATATGGCCGGGTGCAGTGGCTCATGCCTGTAATCCCAGCACTTTGGGAGGCTGAGGCAGGTGGATCACAAGGTCAGGGGATCGAGACCATCCTGGCCAACATGGTGAAACCCTGTCTCTACTAAAAACACAAAAATTAGCTGGGCATGGTGGTGCATGCCTGTAGTCTCAGCTACTCGAGAGGCTGAGGCAGGAGAATTGCTTGAACCTGGGAGGCGGAGGTTGCAGTGAGCCGAGATTGCGCCACTGCACTCCAGCCTGGCGACAGAGTGAGACTCTGTCTCAAAAAAAAAAAAAAAAATAGCCAGATGTGGTGGTGCATGCCTGTAGTCCCAGCTACTCGAGAGGCTGAGGTGGAAGGATGGCTTGAGCTCAGGAGGTTGAGGCTGCAGTGAGCCAAGATTGCACCACTGCACTCCAGCCTGGGTGACAGGGTGAGACCCTATCTCAAAAAATAAAACAAAAATAAATACAAAACCTAGAACTCAAAAAAACGCAGGCCATGAGGGACACGGAAGGTGGGAAGGAAGCCGTGTAACTGGGCATAGATGTGACATTTCCAATAAAAATACTGAAAATGAGTCTTGAGTCGTGCAAATATTCCTTCAAAAATATTTCTCGAGCACCTAATTGGGAACACAGAGCAGAAAAGACACAGGTTCTGCCCTTTGAGGAGAGATGCCACATGGCTGACAGAAGAGTGGCCACTGCACAGCCTGTGGATCGCCCGGAGGGTGCTGAGCAGGAAAAGTGAAGGCCTGGAATGGCGCCTGGAGCCCGATGACACTGTTGTCAATGGGACGAAAACCAACACTGCCAAAGGCTGCACCAGGAACTGGTTGTGGAGGCATAGGTGTGTAAAAGAAGCTGGAATGGATTGGAAAGCGACACACCAAATTCAAGAAAAGTGCTACCTGCAAAAATGGGAGGGGAAAGGAATGGAACCAGGAGTGGTCATTAAAAGGGAAAAAGGATTGCAAGCAAATGTCACAAAATGTGATATTTCTGGGGGGAATAAATGCGTTGGTTGAGATATGTACAAACGTGCTGGGATCAAGGAGAAGGAGCACTTAGAAACCTGAGGAGAGACAGAGGGGACCTGCAGGCTGAGGAGGGGTTGGCCAGCTCCAGCGGGACAAGATGGCTGGTGGATGGGGTTCAGAGGCCTTTCAGGCAGAAGCACCCCAAAAGTATGGTTGTGCCTGTCGTGGGAAAGACTGTGGCAAGCAGGCGTGGCAGGTGCATGAAAGGCCCGGGCACCCTGGAAGGACATCAGGCTTCACACTGAGGGAGATGGGAAGCTTGTTCTGGGGCAGTATGAAGGGTAAACTGAGGGAGGGAGGGGCCTACAGAGCCAGGACCTTCCTCAAGAGCCCTGGAAGCTTGGAGGCCAACACACCCAGCTGCCATCTGCAGCGGCATTGGATGCAGCACAAATGGGGGAGAAGCCCTGGGGAGCAGTTTCAGGAGAGGAAGAGGGTGGGGGAAGGGCTCAGCAAGTTGGGGAAGCAGTGGAATGGCGACAAGGCCAGGTGGAGGCTGGCTGTATTTTGGGGGCATCCAGTGCCCCATCCTAAGAGCACCCTGACCTCCTTGGAGGAGATCGCCTTATGCCCGCTTCCCTCAAGGAGAGCCAAAGGGGTCACATCCTTCCCAGCCAGCCCCAACCTGGGACAGGAATGTGGCGTCCCCTGGCCAATTGGTCGTTCTTGCCTAGGGCTTTGGCTCCTGAGTGAGTGAGATGAGGACACTGGTGGTAAGAGGTCCTTTATAAAAGCAGGTGCGGCAGGAGTGGCTGCGGCCCCGGGGTCCTGGCCGAGACTGGCTGACCGGCTTCCGCCCCCAGAGCCCTCACTTCCTGACTTTCCCAAGCCTGGTTTCCCCCTGTCTATTGTCCATTTTGTGAGCTCGTCCCACTGTGGACTTCCATTAAATTCCCCTCTGCTTAAACTAGCCAGAGTCAGTTTCCTGCTCCCAGACACAAGCATGGGCCTGAGTCAGCCACTCAACTGACGTCCGTGGAGTCAGCCGGAGTCTCTGCAGTTTGCTCCTCACAGTGCATCTTGAACCTGATTCATTCCCCTGACCTCGCTCCAGATCTGCATTTTCTCACTCCTGGGCAGCTGCAGCTGCTTCCAGCCTGGGCTTCCTCCCAGCTCTCTACATCCTAAGTTCTCTTAAGTATCACTGCTGGACTTTGATCCTGCAGACACCCCTGCTCAAGAAGTTCATGTGGCTCCCGCCGCCCAGTTGTCCAGTCCAGCGTCCATAACCTTCGGTAGCCGGGCCCTGCCCCCTGCCCTGTGACTGGAGAAGTCCTGTGTTCTTGAGGGGCTCCAGGCGGGTCACCTTGCAGCCTTCTCCCGATGGAAAGCCTGTCCTAACCTTAGTGAGAGTTCGGGGTGGGGGATTGGCTCTCTGGATCTGTGCTCCAGGCAGCTGCCTTAGTTTGGGGCAGTCACTGACCCCCTTGGAGTTGCTGCCATCTATAGAAGGCCTGGGCTGGGTCAGGTGGCCGCTGGCCGTTCCTCACAGTGGAACGGATGCTCTGCAAAGGCCCTCCTGACTTTTGTTCACTTCGTCCCTTTGTGAGGCCCCAGCCCTGGCAGAAGTCATGGAGGGACCATCCAAAGGCCCCGCTTTCTCCACCTTCATCATTGCAATCCCATGAGACAGGTGGGCACAGGTGGCTTGCACTGTGGAACCTAGGAAAAAGGAGACAGGCATTGATGCCAGCCCCACAGAGGCACAGAGCTCTTCCTTGGCGCCTGCTGTGTGGACAAAGGCCTGGCCAGTGTGAGGAGTCTGGGGTTCTGTGATGTCACAGGCCCTGCCTCTGTGTGAGCTGCTGCCTGCAGGGCCTCCCTCACCCTGCAGCCTCATCACCTCCTGACCATTGCAGGCAACCGACCAAGCTCTCCTGTGAGGTGGGCACCCCCTGGGCTGTCTCTCCAGCTTACAAGAATGGCCCCCTTTCAGGTCATTGCCTTGAGCTGTCTAGACCCATCCGGGTTTTAGCACAAGGCTCTCAGGAGTTAAACATGCCGTGAAACATGCCCCACTTCCCAGGATATAATTAGACCAGAGTCCTCTCCCTGGGAGTGTGTGCGTGTGAGAGAGAGACAAAGAGAAAGAGAGGGAGGGAGGAAGGGAGGGAGGGAGGCGGAGATTGGCTGAGGGCCTGTCTCTGGTTCGGGGCCTGTCACCCATGAGCAGCTTGGCTCCCCGCTGAGCTCCCTCGCCTCTTGCCATCGGCAAGACACACGGAGGAAGGCTCCTGCAGAGAAGACAGACAGGCAAAGCTCCTCAGAGGGGAACTGGCCAGGAGGCCCAAGCCTCACCCACCCCATCATTTTCCTGGCTCTGAGGCCATCCTCACCCCTTGCTGCAGGGCTTACCCATCCCCACTGGGTTAGGCCGGGTGCCCGACTGGCCTTTTTCCTCTGGGTATTTGGGGCATGCTCACCTGTGGACTAATGTTTTTGCGAACAAATTTTAAATGTTAATAGCCTTATTTTTTTTTTCTGATAAAGTAATAGAGGAAAACATTAAAAAGAGAGTAAATCTCCCTGCTTTGTTTTGCTTTGAGGGTCTGGCTCTGTCGCCCAGGCTGGAGTGCAGTGGCGTGATCTCAGCTCACTGCAGCCTTGACCTCCTGGGCTCAAGGGATGCTCTCACCTCAGCCTCTGGGACTAAAGGCATGTGCCACGGCACTCAGCTAATTTTGTTTAGTTTTCGTAGAGACGAGGTCTCACTATGTTATCCAGGCTGGTCACAAACTCCTGGACTCAAGCAGTCCTCCCACCTTGGCCTCCCAAAGTTCTGAGATTACAAGCAGGAGCCAAGGTGCCTGGCCTATTGTTAGTTTTTTAAAGTGTGATTGTAGTGTTAAGTTATAGTTTTATTTTTGTTTTTTAAAGAAGGTGGGGGGAGGGAAAGTGAGGAAAGGGATAAAGGTTATATTTTTAAAGCATAGTCCTTCTGTTTTAGGGATAAGTACTAAAATAGGGATGACTTTACATGATATGATGACTGCTGCTTACTTTTGAAGCAGCTGTGTTGTCTGGGGTACATACCCTGGGGTTCTTTGTCTTGTGCCAGGAAAATTTAGGACACGGACACACACGAGGAGTTTAGGAGTGGAGGTTTAATAAGCAGAAGAGAAGAGAAAGAGAAACAGTACTCTACGAGAGAGAAAGGTCTCCCAGTGGAAAAGACAAGCGGGCAGCAGATGTGCCACATTTTAAAGGCAGGTTTGAGGAGACGGTGTCTGATTTACATAGGGCTCACAGATTAGTTCAATCAAGTATGACATTTACATAGCACCGGGAATGCTGGACGCCCTGCCCTAATCTTATTATGTAAATGAACTCTCCTGTTGACCAGTGCCATGTTGTCTGCTCCTTACTGTACACCTGGCGGATAAAGAGAAGAGAAGATGGAGCCGCCATCTTGAATATGATTGGCACAATTGCTGGCATCTATGTCCCTGCAGCTAGATTTTATAGGCTGCTCTTTGTTAGAAAGGAAAATAAGTTGGGGCTGCTTTTCATTAAAAGGAAAATTTACCGAGGACTTCCCTACCCTCACTATCTGCCTAAGTAATTTCTTCTTAACTCCTGTATTATTTTGAAATGGGGAGAGGGAGATGGATAAAAGTATAAATGAAATAAAATTGCTCTGAGGATACAGGAAAAAAACCAACCAAAGTGCTCCCCCTATTTTCTCACTAAACAACACAGATACTTCAGTGACCAGACGTGTAGGGGTATCTCCCCATACACCAAGCAAGCAGCAGAATTCAGCTCAATTCTGACACTGTCTACCTGGGAAACAGCCTCAGATCCTGCGGATTGGAGGCTTAGTCCCACAAGACTTCAGACGCCAATCGCGAGCCCCAGGTTGTTTTGCTTGTGCTTCTGACCGACAGCTTTAAATCTGGGTTCCCAAGACCCTCTCCTTGAGTTCAATTAATTTGCTAGAGTGGCTCACAGAACTCGGATAAACACTTTACTTATATTATCGGTTTATGATAAAGGATATTACAAAGGATACAGATAAAGGGATGCGCAGGGCGAGGCATGTGGAATGGGGCATGGAGATTCCATGGCCACCCCGGGCACATCACCCTCCAGAAACCTCCATGTGTTCAGCTGCTTGGAGGCTCCCTGAACCCCGTCTTTTTGGCTTGTATGGAAGCATCATTATGTAGGCATGATTGATTAAACCATGGCCATTGGTGATCAACTTGACCTTCAGCCCCTCTCCCTTCCCTGGAGGTTAGGCGGGGGTGGGACTGAAAGTCCCAACCCTCTGGTCCTTCCCTGGTCTTGCCAGTGACCAGCAAGCTGCTAGGGTTGGCCAGCCAATAGTCAACTCATTTGTATACAGAAAATGGCATGTCACTTTAGAGATTCTAGGATTTTAGGAGTTGTATGCCAGGAAACCGGATGAAGACCAAATATATACATACCTTTTAAAAAAAAATATGTAAGCCTTTATTTCCTTATTTTGCAAATAAAGCTGGCTGAGTTGGTTGCTTTTTGGTGGTTAGTCAAAGAGACCAAATCCCATATCCTCATCCAACTCCTCCGACTCCTCGTTTTCAAACTTAGTTGGGGCTGCTGCAGCAGCAGGAGCAGCCGTGGCGGTAGTGGCCGCAGGGGCAGCAGCCACAAAGGCAGATGGATCAGCCAAGAAGGTCTTGATCTTTTCAGCAGGTGGGAAGGTGTAATCAGTCTGCACAGATAGAGCCAGGCCTCCTTTGTACCCACTGATGATAGAATGGGGTACTGATGCAACAGATGGGTAGCCAGTCTGCAGACACACTGGCAACATTGCGGACACCCTCCAGGAAGCCAGAATACAGAGTTTCTTCTGTGATGTCAAGCACCTCAGGGTTGTAGATGCTACCATTGTTGAATGCCTGCTGGATGACCAGCCCAAAGGAGAAGGGAGAGATGTGCAGCATGTTCAGCAGTGTGGCTTTGCTGGCTCCCACTCTGTCTCCAGTCTTGATCAGCTGCACATCACTCAGGATTTCAGTGGTGCCCCTGGAGATTTTAGTGGTAATGCCCAAAGCCTGGAAAAAAGAAATCTTCTCGGACCCCTGACCAGTGTTCTGAGCTGGTACAGTGACTTCACATGGGCCAATGGCACCAGCATGGGCAGCAGCTGGCACCTTATTGGCCAGCAGCAGATCCCTGACCTCAGTGAGGTCCTCCTTGGTGAACGCAAAGCCCACATTCCTCTGGAGAGGAGGCAACAGTTTCTCCAGAGCTGGGCTGTTTTCCAGTTGTCCTTGGGTGGCCTTGCGCATCATGGTGTTCCTGCCCATTGGCACCACGGCCTTCCCTTGGAGGGACAGGTGGATCTACTGTGTCTGCTGGGAGCCCACAGTGTCTGCTCCCATGATGAAACATTTCGGATAATTATCCAAAAGCTGGACGATCTTAAGGAAGTAGTTGGACTTCCAGGTCGGCCTGTCTTCCCTGGGCATCACGGTGGTGCATCAGGGATGGTCACGCAGGCCAACACGATGTCACTTCCACGAGGACGCCTGGTGAGAGAAGGCCCAAATATATATTTCACAATATCACAATTGCCCGTGAGCTGATAACAAAGCTGGAGATGGTGTCTATTTTAATATTGTGTCTACATTTGTGTATATTTGAACTTCTAAATAATACCTTTTTTAAAACACCATAGAAGACAACCACCCAGCAATAACCACTGTTGACATCTTGGGACATTTGTCACCTGAACCCATTTCCTATGTTTAGGGGATGCACTGACTTAAAGCACAAATGCAAGACACTCACTTTCCCAGCCTCCCTTGTGTGGCATCTGACGGAGGTTGCCCAGACCTTGAATCAGAGGCTAACAATGGGAAAACCTGTATGCATTCTGGCACTGCATGGGGGTTGCAGGAGGTCGGCTGCAGGAGCGAGCTCAGCAGATCTCTCTTGCTCTCCAGGTCACCTGCAGAATCTTAAGGCTTCCCCAAATCCTCTTCACAAATCTCTTTTTGTTGTTGTTGTTGTTGTTGTTGAGACGGAATCTCACGCACAATCTCGGCTCACTGCAACCTCCACTTTCTGGGTTCAAGTAATTCTCCTGCCTCAGCCTCCCTCCTGAGTAACTGGGATTATAGATGCCCGCCACCACACCAGATAGTTTTTTGTATTTTTAGTAGAGATGGGGTTTTGCCATGTTGGCCAGGATGGTCTCGAACTCCTCACCTTAAGTGATCCACCCACCTTGGCCTCCAAAGTCCTGGGATTACAGGCATGAGTCACCGTGCCTGGCCCACAAATCTCCTTTCTGTCCAAAGTATCCAGCATTAGTTCCTTTGGCTTATAACCAAGAACCTTGGTGGGGAGAACACGTTGGCGTGGTTGTGTGTTTATTGGTAGGATTGCACCATTCTTTTATTTATTTATTTATTTATTTTTTTGAAAAGGAGTCTCACTCGGTCGTCCAAGCTGGAGTGCAGTGGCATGATCTCAGCTCACTGTAATTTCCGCCTCCTCGGTTCAAACCATTCTCCTGCCTCAGCCTCCCAAGTAGCTGGGACTACAGGTGCGTGCCACCATGCCAGGCTAATTTTTGTATTTTTGGTAGAGACAGGGTTTCACTGTGTTGGCCAGGCTGGTCTCAAACTCCTGACCTCAGGTGATCCACCTGCTTTGGCCTCCCAAAGTGCTGGGATTACAGGCGTGAGCCACCAGGCCCAGCCAGGATTGCACTATTCTAACGGTGTCGAGCTTTCCCCTTCTGCTGAATAGCAAAGCACAAGGAGGAGCGTTTGCGGGGATGCAGCCTTCCTCCCTCCCTCATTCTCTCCCAGCTAGTGCTGCCACTAGAGCGATGCTCTCTCCTTCCCTACCTTTCCCACCAGTGGTAGAAGAAAAGGAAAGCGTTTATAATAAAGCCCACTTTCTGCATTACAGAGGCAGGATAGAGAGGGCTGAGGGCCCAAGGTTCTGCCTGATTTGCTGACCCCCTCACAGAGGGCTCCAGGCAAGGCCCCAGGAGGGGGGGTTTGTCTCTCTCTTTAACCAGGTCGGGCTTCCCTACTGAGTCGCGTCCCCGTTACCGTCAGCGATCTGCCACCTGGCCCACTGCTGACCACAGGAGCAGAGGCTTCTCTCACCTTCCATGACTTGAGAGGACTCCCAGAGGTCCAGGGCCTTCCAGGCTTGCACCTGGGGTGGGCCCATGACAGCCCTCGGTTTCATGCCCCCACCTGGTGGGTCATGCCCCCCAGCCTCAAGGCAGCTCCTGTGGGTCAGGGCTGCGCTGAGCAGGTGTTGGAGGCTGGGAAGGGCCTGGTGAAGGGGGCTCCCCAGTGGCAAGGGACAAGGTCAGGGAGGGTGAAGAGGAAGACTAGATGTTCCAGTTTGTCCTTAGAGGATCTGGTTCCTCAGGTCCTGGCCACCCTATGAGCAGGGGAACAGGAAGTGCTGGCTTGCAGGGAACAACGTGCCTACAGGGAGGGCTGTCAGATGCTCTTCACATTAGTGATAATTAATCATCCTAATCGAAGCTGTCACCTACTGAGTGCCTACTATGTGTCTGGCACTTTGCCAGAGCTTTACAGACATCATGAGTTATAGCTAAGCTTCGCAGACACTCTGCAAGGCAGCTGCGGTCACCCTGCTTTAGAAATGAGGAATTGAGTCTCAGAGAGGTTAAGCCACTAGCCCAGGGTTACATGGTGTAGAGAGTAGGGCCTCCAGTGGGAGCCAGATTGGTCTGAACCTCCAATGGAGAATGATTGATTGCTCTGAAAGCTGTCTCTGTCATGAGAGCCACCCAGGGTGTTCCTGGTTGTTGGCCTTCCCAGGTCCCAGGCCTTCCCAGGACCTGGCCTTCCCAGGTCCCCCCTCAGACAGGCCTTGCAGGCGTCTTCATTCTATACCCATCTCCACCCCAGTGGGTCAGCTGGAAATGGGCTCAAAACTTAATCACACAATTACCTCAGCTGTGGCTTCCCTGCAGCCTCAGGAGGCAGAGTTTTTTTCTCCTTTGCTGGTGGGTTTCTGCTGTCAAAAACCATCCCAGGGCTGGGTGTGGTGGCTCACACTTGTAATCCCAGCACATCGGGAGGCCAAGGCAGGAGGATCACTTGAGGTCAGGAGTTCGAGACCAACCTGGCCAACACGGTGAAACCCCATCTCTACTAAAAATACAAAAATTAGGTGCACGTGGTGGCGGGTGCCTGTCATCCCAGCTACTCAGGAGGCTGAGGCAGGAGAATCACTTGAACTTGGGAGGTGGAGGTTGCAGTGAGCCAAGATTGCACCACTGCACTCCAGCCTGGGCAACAGAGTGAGACTCTTTCTCAAAAAAATAAAAATTAGCTGGGCTTGGTGACATGCACCTGGGATCCCATGCCCTCGGGAGGCTGAAGTAGGAGGATCATTTAAGCCCAGGAGGCCGAGGCTGCAGTGAGCCATCATTGTGCCACTGCACTCCAGCCTAGGTGACAGAGTGAGACCCTATCTCCAAAAAGAAAAAAAGAAGAAAAAATCCTCCTGGGATAGTATCCTGAGCTGGGACCAGAGCTGGCTGGAGCCTCTTTGCGAGCAGCCAGTTCTTAGGTGCCAAGACTGCACCTAAGGCTATTGCAATGAACTGAATGTTAGTGTCCCTTCAAAATCCATATGTTGAAATCTGAATCACCAAGATGATGGTGTCAAGTGGGGCCTTGGGAAGTGATTAGGTCATAAGGATGGAGCACTCATGAATGGGATTAGGTCCCTTATAGAAGAAGCCCCAGCAAGCTAGCTGGCCCTTTCCACCACGTGCAGACACAGCAAGAAGGCCTCATCTTCAAATAGAAAAGCTGGCCCTCACCACACACAGAATCTGCTAGCATCTTGATCTTGGACTTTGCAGCCTCCAAAACTGTGGCAAAATAAATTTCTTTATTTCTTTTTTTTTGAGACAGAGTCTTGCCCTGTCACCCAGACTGGAGTGCAGTGGTGTGATCTCGGATCACTGCAACCTCTGCCTCCCAGGTTCAAGCGATTCTCCTGCTTCAGCCTCCCGAGTAGCTGGGATTATAGGCGTGCACCACCATGCCCAGCTAATTTTTTGTATCTTTAGTAGAGACAGGGTTTCACCATGTTGGCCAGGCTGGTCTTGAACTCCTGACCTCGTGATCTGCCCACCTTGGCCTCCCAAAGTGCTGGGATTACAGGGGTGAGCCACCATGCCCAGCCGGATAAATAAATTTCTATTGTTCATAAGCAACCCAGTCTATGGAATTCGGCTGTAGCAGCCTGAACAGTATAAGACAGCTGTGCTCATGCCATTTCCTATGGACTTACAGCATCTGTCACTTACTTTTCACACACTCCTATGAGGTATCTTTTCAATGTTTCCTATGAGAAAATTTTACACAATAGAAACAGTAGCAAATGACTTCTCAGAGTAAAATAAGTTTATTTGATGGCCAGGGCCATGTAGGACTAACACCAGCTGCAGTGGAAAATGGCAGCTGTTGAGAAGCCTTGAACATCTTCAGTAAAATGAGGAGGCTCACCCTGACCAGTCTGGGAACAGAGCTTTGGAGCCGAAGGGAGCAGGTTTGAGTCCCAGAATGGCCACTTTTCTTGGTTTCATCACCTCAGACAAGTTACCAAGCCTCTTTGAACCTTGGTTTCCTCAATAATGTCCCCCTGTGATGATCACATATGCCTGGCATATAGTCATTGTTTCATAAATGGCACCTACTACCATTATTATTCACCCATAGCTGGATTACCTGGGTCCTCTGCAGTGTGAATTATAGTGTGATGGGATTGGAGCTAAGGCTTGTCAGTGATAGGTAGGTGAGATTCTAAAACAGGTAAGGCTTGTTTTTTTGTTTGTTTTTTGAGACCGAGTCTCGCTCTGTCGCCCAGGCTGGAGTGCAGTGGTGTGATCTCAGCTCACCGCAACCTCCACCTCCTGGATTCAAGCGATTCTCCTGCCTCAGTCTCCCAAGTGGCTGGGATTACAGGCACCTGCCACCACGCCCGGCTAATTTGTTGTCTTTTTTTAAGTAGAGACGGGATTTCACCGTGTTAGTCAGGATGGTTTCGGTCTCCTGACCTTGTGATCCGCCTGCCTCGCCCTCCCAAAGCGCTGGGATTACAGGCGTGAGCCACCCAGCCTGGCCCAAGGCGTGTTTTTTAATGCACCCCTCCTCCATGCTCCCTGTCCTGTTTAGCAGACCCCCAACATTGTCATGGGTCCATTTCCTGAATTTTTAACTTTTTAAATGTATTGAAAGATACTTGACATGTGTCCTAGCCCTCAGGTCTTTAGGCCTAATGACTAGTCAGATTGAGGCAGAAACTATTCCCTTCCACCCCCAAGTTGATTGTCTGCATTAACATGACTTTTTTTCTCCCATTGTCTTTGGTACAATAACTTTACTATTCCAAGAGTCTCTTGCCCAGGCAAATAACTTCATTGTTTACTACAGGAATTTCCCAAGAGGCCCAACAACTCTTTAATCGGAGAGCTTTATTTAATAGAAGCATCAACAGACATTTCACACCTAAGACATTTCAAACCCCTTGCCTAGCTGTTTCCACCAACCTGAAACTACTGTATCATGATCTTCCCCAATCCGAAGCAAGCCCCTGCGTCGAAAGGCCCTCCTTAAACCAATCTTGAAATTCTCAGTGAGATCCTAGACTCTCCACTTCCCCTGGCAGCCGCCATGGAGGCTCTGTGCAGGGGCTATTCTCTCCCCTCCATAAGCAATGAACTCAGCGCTGCCTTCCACCGTCTTCCCAGAACAGAAATTCTGGTGCGCTCCTTCCAGAAAGTCCTTTTGGTGTGACTGACCCAATCTGAGGAGCCGTGAAAGCCAGGAGGGGAGGTCCCAGGGCCAGTTTGGCTCTGGGTGTCCTTTCCATCCTTCCCTGTGTGTGGAGCTGGTCCCGCTGTGGGGACCATGGGTAGAGGGCAACGTGCACAAGAGCCCCTTGAGGACATCCTTGCTGCACACATTTCAGGCCTGGGAAGTTGTGCACACACAGACAGAGCCCTTCATGGTCAGTCTGCTGGGGGTACTGTTATTCCCGGTTCTAGCCTCTAAGAAATGAAAGCTTCCACTCCCGTTTGACTTGTAGATTGCAGGATATTTGTGTGTCTAAGGCTTGAGTCTCTCTTTCAAACCAAAGGTTTACTCTATGTTTTGAGAAAAGAATGACTGAATTTATGTACACGGAAGAATCTATAGAGCCAGCTGTCCAATAGCTAGGAAACATACAGGGGGCCACGTGGCAAGGTCCTGCCTTGGGAAATTGCCTCTCAATGACGGAGGTGGGAAGGCCTGCGAAGGAGAATGTTAAAAATCAACTTGAAACTGAGTTGGTACTAAAACACTTCACCTGAAAGAAGTTCATTCATTGATCCTTAAAAAGTTGCATTTGCGGCTGGGCGCGGTGGCTCACGCCTGTAATCCCAGCACTTTGGGAGGCCGAGGCGGGCGGATCACGAAGTCAGGAGATCGGAGACCATCCTGGCGAACATGGTGAAACCCCACCTCTCCTAAAAATACAAAAAAAATTAGCCGGGTGTGGTGGCGGGCACCTGTAGTCCCAGCTACTCGGAATGGCGTGAACCCGGGAGATGGAGCTTGCAGTGAGCAGAGAGAGCGCCACCGCACTCCAGCCTGGGCGACAGAGCGAGACTCCGTGTCAAAAAAAAAAAAAAAAAAAGTTGCATTTGCTTGTTTGTTTGGGGCATCCCCAGAGATGAATATTAAAATACTGTGAAGTTTTTAAAAGTCTGACCAAAATGTTTAATGTGGTGACTTTGGGTAGACCTGAGCCTCGGTGAGAACCAAACCCAGACCACACAACTGGAAACTCCTGGAAGTAGACGCGCCTCACTTCCTTTATTTAGCACCGTATGAAACAACAGTAAAGATTTCAGCCGGGCGCGGTGGCTCAAGTCTGTAATCCCAGTACTTTGGGAGGCCGAGGCGGGCGGATCACGAAGTTAGGAGATCGAAACCATCCTGGCTAACACAGTGAAACCCCGTCTCTACTAAAAATACAAAAAATTAGCCTGGCGTGGTGGCGGGCACCTGTAATCCCAGCTACTCGGGAGGCTGAGGCAGGAGAAGGGCGTGAACCCGGCAGGCGGAGCTTGCAGTGAGCCGAGATCACTCTGCTGCACTCCAGGCTGGGCGACAGAGCGAGACTCTGTCTCAAAAAAAAAAAAAAAAAAAAAAAGGTTTCAGAGGAGATGAAGTAGGATATCTGTCTGAGTCCCACAGGATTGTTCAGTTTACTGGGGCCTCCTGAGGTCTCAGATCTTGCATTTTCTGCATTATTATAAAGTTTCCATGAGACAGTATTTCCATTAACATAAAACATCAGAAATTCAAACCATCCTTTGTAATATTTGCCCAATTTTGGTAGTATAGCAACAGATACATAAGGAACATATTGACGATTGACGACCTGAAACACTTTTGTTAATTCCTGTGTGTGCTTGGTAGCTGCCTTTTTTTTTTTTTTTCCTGCCTGGGTTTTGCTCTGTTGCCCTGGCTGGAGTGCAGTGGCACCATCTTGGCTCACTGCAACCTCCACCTCCTGGGCTCAAGCAATCTTCCCGCCTCAGCTGCCCGAGTAGCTGGGACTACAGGTGCGCGCCACCACTCCCAGCTAATTTTTTGTATTTTTGCAGAGATGGGATTTCACTGTGTTGTCCAGGCTGGACTCGAACTCCCGGGCTCAAGCAATCTGCACGCCTCAGACTTCCAAAGTGCTGGGATAACAGGAGTGAGCCAGTGTGCCTGGCCTGGAAGCTGCTTTATCCCCAGGTTAGGAATATAGACCTAGAGCCTGGCTCTGCCATTTACTGGCTGTGTGACCCAGGCTTTCTTTCTTTCTTTTTTTTTTTTTGAGACAGAGTTTCACTCTTGTTGCCCAGGCTGGAGTGCAATGGCACGATCTCCACTCACTGCAACCTCTGCCTTCTGGATTCAAGTGATTCTCCTGCCTCAGTCTCCCAAGTAGCTGGGATTACAGGCACGTACCACCAGGCCCGGCTAATTTTTGTATTTTTAGTAGAGATGGGGTTTCACCATGTTGGTCAGGCTGATCTCGAACTCCTGACCTCTGGTGATCTGCCCGCCTCGGCCTCCCAAAGTGCTAGGATTACAGGCATAAGCCACTGTGTCCAACCTTTATTTATATTATTAAATAAATAAATACATAAACAGGTAGAGACAGAGTCTCACTGCATTGCCCAGGCTGGTCTCAAACTCCTGGGCTCAAGCAATCCTCCGGCCTCAGTCTCCCAAAGTGCTGGGATTACAGGCATGAGCCACCACGCACAGCCAATTTAAAAGTTTTTAAAAAGTTTATCTTGAAGGCCAGTCATAGTGGCTCATACCTGTGATCTCAGTCCTTTCGGAGGCTGAGGTGGGAGGATAGCTTGAGTCCAGGAGTTGGAGACCAGCCATGGCAACATGGCAAAACCCCCTCTCCACAAAGAATACAAAAAATAGCCCTGTGTGGTGGCACACATCTGTAATCCCAGCTACTTGGGAGGCTGAGGTAAGAGGATCACCTGAGCCTGGGAGGTCGAGGCTGTAGTTAGCCGTGATTGTGACACTGCACCTCAGCCTGGGTGACAAAGTGAGACTCTGTCTCAAAAAAATAAGTAAATAAAATAAAATCTTACCTTTAAGTAGCCGACTATTTTTCATATAGGTTATATTTAAGAAATTTTAAAAATATATGAAATGATAGCAATATTAAAGGGGAAATTGTTATTTACTTAAGATTTTCTCTGAAGCATTTTAGTCAACTGCTTGTTAAAGCTTCTCATATTACAGTATGGGCAGTGGGGACTCGGTCACAGAGAGGGAGCAGCTGCCTCTCCACTCCTCCCAGTTCCGATGCTTAGTCAGGGGCCAACCTGCACACCGCAGCAATCTCCTACCACAGGTAAAAATAAGCTCATTTTAAAACCAGGTTTCCGGCTGGTGCGGTAGCTCACACTTTGTAATCCCAGCATTTTGGGAGGCTGAGGCGGGCGGATCACCCGAGGTAGGGAGTTCAAGACCAGCCTGACCAACATGGAGAAATGCCGTCTCTACTAAAAATACAAAATTAGCCAGGCGTGATGGCGCATGCCTGTAGTCCCAGCTACTCAGGATGCTGAGGCAGGAGAATCGCTTGAACCCTGGTGGCAGAGGTTGCGGTGAGCCGAGATCGCGCCATTTGCACTCCAGCCTGGGCAACAAGAGTGAAACTTTGTCTCAAAAAAATAAATAAATAAATAAAACCAGGTTTCCATCCTTCAAGTCCATTTCCTTCAGGATTTTGTTCCTTTCTTGGAGCCCTGATGATTATGCCTTTGGCCTTGTACTGTGTCAGCCATCTCCCTTATTACATTTAGCTGGGTTTTTTTTGCTGTTTTCTTTTTTAAATATATATATATTTATATATATATGTATATACGTATATATATACGTATATACATATATAGTGCGTATATATGTACACACTATATATGTATATATGTATATACATATATATAGTGTGTGTGTATATATATACACATACTCTGTCTCAAAAATAAAAACATATATATACACACACATTATATATATTTATATATGTACATATATATATAATATGTATATACATTTATATATATACATATATGTATGTATTTATATATGTATATATTTATATATACATATATGTATATATTTATATATGTATATATTTATATGTGCATACATTTATATATGTATATATTTATATGTGCATACATTTATATATACATATTATATATGTGTATACATTTATATATACATATTATATATGTGTATACATTTATATATACATATTATATATGTGTATACATTTATATATACATATTATATATGTGTATACATTTATATATACATATTATATATGTGTATACATTTATATATACATATTATATATGTGTATGCATTTATATATACATATTATATATGTGTATGCATTTATATATACATATTATATATGTGTATGCATTTATATATACATATTATATATGTGTATGCATTTATATATACATATTATATATGTAGATACATTTTTATATACACATATTATATATGTAGATACATTTTTATATACACATATTATATATGTAGATACATTTTTATATACACATATATATTATACATATATAATAGTATAATATATATTATATTGTTATATATGTATATATGTATATATAATATGTATTATAATATAATACATATTATATTACATATTATATATGTATATACATTTATGTATACATATTATATATGTATATACATTTATGTATACATATTATACATGTATATACATATATACATATTATACATGTGTATACATTTGTATACACCTATTATACATGTATATACATTTGTATACACCTATTATGCATGTATATACATTTATATACACACCTATTATACATGTATATACATTTATATACACACCTATTATACATGTATATACATTTATATACACACCTATTATACATGTATATACATTTATATACACACCTATTATACATGTATATACATTTATATACACACCTATTATACATGTATATACATTTATATACACACCTATTATACATGTATATACATTTATATACACACCTATTATACATGTATATACATTTATATACGTACCTATTATACATGTATATACATTTATATACGTACCTATTATACATGTATATACATTTATATACGTACCTATTATACATGTATATACATTTATATATGTACCTATTATACATGTATATACGTTTATATATATGTGTGTGTGTGTGTATATGTTTTTATTTTTGAGACAGAGTCTCGCTCTGTTGCCCAGGCTGGAGTGCAGTGGTGTGATCTCAGCTCACTGAAGCCTCCCTCTCCTGGGTTCAAGCGATTCTCCTGCCTCAGCCTCCCGAGTAGCTGGGATTACAGGCATGCACCACCATGCCTGGCTAATTTTTGTATTTTTAGTAGAGATGGGGTTTCACCATGTTGGCCAGGCTGGTCTCAAACTTCTGGCCTCGAGTGATCCGCCTGCCTCAGCCTCCCAAAGTGCTGGGATTACAGGTGTGAGCCACCGTGCCCGGCCTTAATGTATTTTTTTTGTAGAGATGGGCTCTCCCTATATTGCCCAGGCTGGTCTTGACCTCCTGGGCTCAAATGATCCTCCTGCCTCAGCTTCTCAAAGTGTTGGGATTATAGGCATGAGCCCCCGCACCTGGTCACACTTACCTGGATTGCTGGCCAGTTTGTGGGCCTTGGCCCTATTTTCATGTCAGTGTTCGGGGTCCAGTCCTACTTTTCAATGACTCAGATTGGCTGATGCTGGGTCATGCTTCCTGCCCCCTGTGGAAAGGGTGCCTGCCACAGTCACTTGGGGCATGGGATAAGATAATATAGTACTGGCAGGTAAATAGCTAACTGGAATATGAGCTCTGGACCTGTCTCTCCCACCCCCACTCCGCACTGGCTTTCATCCCACCACGCCTTTCCATGTATTTGTCTGTCTCCCTCTCCACCTAAGCAAGGAGCTCTTAGGGCAGAGGCCATGGCTTATTCCTCTTCGAGTCTCCAGCCCTTGGCAGGAGGCCTGGAGAATAGTTCTTTTTGATACAAATGAAGGAATGGGATGGAGAGTCGTACTTCTCTAGGAGGGAAACACAGGTGAGGTCCAGTTTCAGTTTCTGTAATGCTCTCTTTCAATGGGGAAACAGCCTAGGATATTCTTGTCCAGGCACCAGAGGTTGGGGAATGTTTCTTGGGCATGTTTCCGACTGGAGTTCCACAACTCAGACTTTTCTTGCCAAATGAAATTTCAGCTACACTTAAGGCAAGTTAATGAAAATATTGGCAGAAAGTTGGGGGTGGGGGAATGGGTGGGTGCGGGGGTGGGAAGACGGGGGGGAAGGAAGACCCATCTGACAGACTTAATTCTGTCACCACTTAATCACTTCCAGTAGCAATTGAACTTTCCATGCAAATCCACCCAAGCTTCCAGCCTTCTGAATTTCCAGGCCCCAGGGGAAGGTCTTCAGATTGCTCAGACTAGTTTGTTCCCTCTTTAAAGAAAAATCCTTACTTTCTGGAAGGACTTGGTACACGTGGCCTCTACAGGAAACGTATCCTGATGGATAAGGCAGGCAGAAGGAATCAAGGAACTGAATTCAAGGAAGTTGCTGATGTGATGTATTATTTCCCCCTCATATCACTTCCCCTTTCTCTAGGCACTCTTAGTCCTACCTGTCCCCACACGATCTGTAACTTCTTGGAGGAAATCAAAGTGCATTAAAGAAGGCTCTCCATCTCCTGGCCTGTTTGCTTTGAGATCTTTTGCTCTTGTTTGCTTAGGAATTTGAAGATTTTCTACAGATTAGAATGTTTCCCTTCTAAAATTTTCCTTTAGGGAACTCCAGGCTCCAGTCACCCAACCAACAGGCAGGACAGAAAGATAATAAATTTAAAACAAAAAGAAAAAAGCAGGGAGGGCTGGGTGTGGTGGGTCACACCTGTAATCCCAGGACTGTGGGAGGCCGAGGTGGGTGGATCACTTGAGGTCAGGAGTTCGAGACCAGCCTGGCCAACACGGGGAAACCCCATCTCTACTAAAAATATAAAAATTGGCCGGGTGTAGTGGTGTGCACCTGTAGTCCCAGCTACTCAGGAGGCTGAGGCAGGAGAATTGCTTGAACCCAGGAGGCAGAGGTTACAGTGAGCCGAGATCGTGCCACTGCACTCCAGCCTGAGCAAGAGAGTGAGACCCTATCACAAATTAAAAAAAAAAAAAAAAAAAAAATGGGGGGATGAGAAATGGGAAGAAGAGCTAGAGAGTAAGGAACCGGGGCAGCCTTCAGTGCTTAACTGGGCCCAGCTACCTTGAGATTTATGCAGATGACAGAACCTTTTCCACAGTTTAGGACCTAGAAAGAAGAAAAGCTGAAGCCTAGAAAGGTGGGAGACTGGGCCCAAGTGGGTGAGAAGGGGCCCACCCTTGCTTGACCATGGAGGGTGACGCCCCATGCAAGAGCTGGGTGCTAAGGAGGCTGGGGATGAGGGGATGGCACACAGCTTTGTCCTGTTACTACAACCTAGCACAGAACTAGAGACAGTGTATGGGTGAATTGGCACAAATTTAACCCCTTTACAGAGGGAAGAAGAGTCACATTTGACTGAGTAGAAAGTACTAAGGGCATCGTTCCAAAATTGGGGAGCCAAGTTTCCAACCTTTGTTCTTTTGAGAATGAGGTGGGGATATCACCCCACTCCCATCTTACCTCTCCCACTTAGCTGAGAGCTGAACCTAACTGACCTAATTCCTGTGGTAGGTCATTTAACACCTGTGTTGAGGTACTTGGGGATGGACAAGGAATTTCAGTGAAGAACCCGGGCACTTTGACAGAGAATAAGACTGGTAGAGGGACCACCAGTGCTGGGTTCCAGATGGACTAAGGCTACAGAAATGGGGCAGAGCTGGGCGCAGTGACTCACGCCTGAAATCCCAGCACTTTGGGAGGCTGAGGTGGGCGGATCACCTGAGGTCAGGAGTTCAAGACCAGCCTGGGCAACATGGTGAATCCCTGTCTCTACTAAAAATACAAAAATTAGCCAGGCGTGGTGGCAGGCACCTGTAATCCCAGCTACTTGGGAGGCTGAGGCAGGGAGAATCGTTTGAACCCGGGAAGTAGAGGTTGCAGTGAGCCAAGATCGCACCACTGCACTCCAGCCTGGGCGACAGAGCAAGACTCCATCTCAAAAAAAAAAAATAAATAAAAAATAAAAAATAATTGGGGCAGAACTGGCTTTAACCAGTCTGTAGTAACACTCCTTATATGTGGAAAACCACTAAATATTGGCTCCTTTTTGGTCCAAGGTGACCATATTCTTTTGACATAGTTTGTGGATCAGGAAAGGGATAATGTAATAATTTTTTCTTAGGTATAAGTCAAAGACATGAATTGCATTTATACACTACTCTGCATTTTCTAGAATGCAGTAACTTTACTTTTTCCTTAAAAATGTTTTGGCTCGGTGTGGTGGCTCAGACCTGTAATCCCAGTGCTTTGGGAGGCCATAGTGGGTGGATCTCTTGAGCCCAGGAGTTCGAGACCAGCCTGGGCAACATAGAGAAACCCTGTCTCTACAAATAAAATTAGTCAGGCATGGTGGTGCATGCTTGTAGTCCCAGCTACTCAGGAGGCTGAGTTGGGAGGATCGCTTGAGCCCAGGAGTTTGAGGCTGCAGTGAGCTGTGATTGCACCATTGCACCCCAGCCTGGGCAACAGAGTGAGACTCTATCTCAAAAAAATTTTTTTAATAAAAATGTTTACAGAGTACAAATGCAGATTTTTTATATTGTATAGCGGTAAAGTCTGGGCTTTTAGTATACCCATCTTTATTCTTCTCTCTACCTAGGCAAGAGAGCCATTTTAGGGATGAAAACTCAAGATAGAGCATCTAAGCCAAGTTTCACATTACTGATTTCTTGTGACATTTGCTTCTGTAGAATCATTCAGTACAATCAGTAGACTGAACTGATAAGACCCTTCAAGCCTTTATTACTTTTCTACTACAGCCAATAACACATAGATTTAAGAGATGGAATGCTCTTAAAAGATGTTTAACTACCCCAAAACAAGCGCGTATGAAATATGTTAACCACCTACTTCTCCTGCAAGGTGACCCTGGACAGGACATTCTCTGAACTTGTTTCTCCTGGTATGACAAAGAACATTGTGTAACAGCTTGTTTTTCTTTAGCACTACATGCCTGCCACTCTGCTATGCATTTTACATGGATTGTCTTACGTAATTTTCACAACACCCCAGCTAATAAATGAGAAAACTGAGGCTCAGAGGTGAGCATCTGCTAACAAATGTCAGTGCAGTCCCATTTCTGAGCCGATGTCCTTAGGAACCTCCTGTATTAGTGAGATCTTTCCCAGCTCTATATGAATTCAGCATATTCTTCTTGGCCAAAATAATTTTCTCAACTGGCAATTAGGGTCCAGGAATCAAGGGGATGACAGAATGACAATGGAGAGGTCTCCAACCACAGGCCAAGCAGCACGCTTCCACCCCAAGCCTGAGACTGGTATTTCCTATAACCTTGCAACACCCTCCCTCCCACACACTGGGCCCAGGGTGCCTGCAAAGCTTTGCTGGAGGCTGGGTGTCAGGTGTGAGAAGCTGCTGGGAGTTCCCTCCTCCCTCACAATGCTCCACCTCCACCTCTGCCGGAGGATGGAACTTCAGAACAGGAGGCCCATGGCAGCCTGAAGAAAATGATCAGGATAACTCATTTGTAAAAATCTGTTTAATAAATATACATCATAAAAGTACCAAAATAATTACCAACAATACACTATGTACACCATTTACAGGAGGGTAACACAAACCTTGACAGATAGTAACTTTTCACCCCACATCACTAAAAGGCTTAACACTCCTGGCTGATACCACTGGGGTCAGTCACTCGAAGCATAATAAATATAAAATGTGGTCCTTCCACGAAATTTTTGATAACCTTCTCCAAAAACCCCACAAAGGTGAGGTTTAAAAGAAGTTTTCTTGGAATTTCAATGATCTTTCTCGTCCCCTACAAAAAGTTCACAAAAGCAACAAAATGAGGGCTGATCCTACCACAATAAAACGTTTTGGGCCAGGCAGTGTGCAGTGTGGATATAAGTACACCCTTTCAATTTTTTCTTCTTTTTTCTTTTTTTAGAAAAATAAAACTTTTTTTTGTACAAATATACAAGTCCATGTTCTTTCAGCCCCTTTGCGCTCATAACGTCAGACGCTGGCCTCCAAACACACAGTCATCATAGGGCAGCTGAAAACAAGGGGAAAAAAGACACGTTAAGCTTCCGGAGCTCTGCCAAGCTACTGGGATGGGGAGGCCACTACCAGAAATAACTCTTGGACTCCATTCTCCATAGCCCAAATATAATGAACTTTACAGGCTGAGGAAGTTTGCCTTTAATGCTTCTCTTTAAAAAAAGAGTAAGCTATTAAAAAAAAGGGGGGCAGGTACATTCTTGGGATACTGGTTATGCACAGAAATTTGAGACTCATTATGTAGATACCCCTCTGATAAGGAGCAGCTCTACGGGCCTGGGAGGGTGAAGGGAATGGCACCTCATTAGTTAGAGCGCCTAAGGAGTTCACAGACTCACCTCGTCCTCCGTGAACTCCGTGAACTCTGACTCTGTGTCATAGCTCTCCTCATCCTCACTCTCTGGCAGCATCTGAAGGTTTTCTAGTGTCAGCTGGCCCAGCTGCTGCTGTATCCGGGTGCTTGGGCGGCCCCAGGTGAGCTGGTAGGGAGAATAGCCCTGGTAGGTAACTCTGTTGACATCAGCCCCACACTTCAACAGGAGCGACACCAGGTCAGGATTCTGCAGGTCCACTGCGAGGTGAAGGGCAGTCCGGCCATTACAGGGCTCCTGAAACCAAAAGGAATTTGAGATGCTTATGGTTGCGTTTGGAATTTCTGCTCACAACATGAGCACGAGGAACCTGACTCAGTGCGTCAGAGGCAGGAAGCACCAACCTGAGCATTGACATCCGCACCCAAGGACACCAAAAGCTCCACGATGCCCAGGTAGCCATGGATAGAGGCTAAGTGTAGACACGTGTGGCCTGGAAGAACAAAAGGAAAAAAGTATAACCACCTGTTTCAACCCTCACTCCTTTCACCTATTCTTTTATACGACATAAATTCTTCTGAATTTTAAGAACCCACAGTCTGGGTTCTGAAAGAACTTTATAAAGGCATCCAACAGGCACTTTGCACCCATATTTTCTCAACCTTCCAAATGTTGGGAGTTTAAACTCTTGCGTGGACTCCTTAAGTTGGCCCACCTGCCCCTTCTCCACGTCACCTGCCCTCCGAGGGGGTGGGGCAGGGCAGGGAGGCAGACATACCATTGTAGTTGGTAGCCTTCAGGATGGAGTGGAGGTGCTGGGTGGTGCAGGACTGAGTCAGGACTCCCACACTGGCCAGGCAGCCCTGCTCACAGGCAAGGTGTAGGGGGGTATTTCCTCGAAAGTCTCGGAGCTCAGGATCACAGCCAGCTCCCAGAAGCGCCTCAGCAATTTCTGGCTGGTTGGTGATCACAGCCAAGTGGAGTGGAGTCTACGAATGCAAGAGAGACCAGAGAAAGTAAGCCATGGACCAAACCCACACCCCGAGTTCCCCTCAACCCGTGTCTCCTGGTTGGGTGCTGCTCCTCCTAGATAGGGGGGTGGGGAGGGCTGGCAAATAGCAGAGGCTCCAGGTGGGTCATAAAGACCTCACCAAATCAGTGGAATTTCCTTCACTCTCTAGGATGTGGGCTGATGTGAAGTAAAAGGTGAGGGTGAATAGTGCTCAGTGGCCCTGAATTCAGAAAGGATCTGGGGTGACTCTGCTACATCAGCTACGTCCCAGGGTCAGAGAGAGCCCGGGCCAGCAAGCGGCGCACCTGCTGCAGGTTGTTCTGGAAGTTGAGGAAGGCCAGGTCTCCCTTCACCTGGCGGATCACTTCCATGGTCAGTGCCTTTTCTTCATGGATGATGGCCAAGTGCAGGAACCTGTGGGGAAGAGAGGGAAAAACCCCAGGGGTGGTGAGTGCACCGCGTGGGGCCCAGGGAGGCGCGGGCTGCGGGGGATTGCGCAAGGCCGGGGTTTCTGGAGGCCGAGGCCGCGGTGTTTTCCGCGAGGTTATTATGAGCTGAGTGTTCCTGGCAGGCGCCCAGGGACTTTCCGCCCCTCCTCCCCCCGCGGCCCCGGCGGGCGCCGGCCAGACCGCCCCGCCCTCCCGCCAGCTCGGAACGCCCTGTACTTCCCCTCCCGGCTGCTCGGCGCCCGCCAGCGGCCAGAAACTCCCGCCCCGCCTTATGCAACAGGGGACTTCGCGTCCCCGCTGCCGCCCCGCCCCCGGCCTAGAGGACGGGTCTGGGGGGAGGGGGCGTGTGGCGACGCTGCCATCCACCAGGGCCCAGCCGCCGCCCCTCCGAGTCGGTGTCCGGCGCGGCCCTGCAGCCCTGTAGCGTTCGGGGCAATGCAGGAGCCCCGGGGCGCCGCGGCGCCCGCCCAGCTGCATCGCTGGTCCCCCGGCTAGGGCTCCAGGCCCGGCGCCTCCCACCCCCTGGCCGCGCGCGTCCCGCCCTCCCGACGACCCCCAGCCCCGGGCCTGCGCCACTTACGAGTCCCCGTCCTCGGTGAGCTGCTGCTTCCAGGGCTCCGCGCCGCGCGGCACCTCCTGCGGCTCGAGGCGGATCTCCTGCAGCTCCTTGACCATCTGCTCGTACTCCTCGTCCTTCATGGAGTCCAGGCCGCTGTCGTGGCGGTCGTCCAGTAGCCGCTCCTTCTTCAGCCCGTCGCGGGGGCCCTCCATGGCCCACTCCTGGGGGCGCTCGGCCGCCTGGAACATGGCGCGGGCGAGCTGCGGGCGCTGCTGCGGGTGCGCTGGGCCGCGGGCTGCGCGCTGCTTCCTCGCTGAGGCGCTGGCGGGCGGGACGGCGGCACGGACTGGTGTGGGCTCTGCAGCGCCGCCGCGGCGCCCTATAAACGCTGGCTGGGGATTTCTCTGGGGCGGGGTCAGGCTCGGGGAATTTCCAAGCCAGTCAGACCAGAAAAAGAGAACTGGCTTCGTCCTCTGCTGGGGGAAAAAGAAGCCTAAACCCTGAGCTGGGGTTCATCGGAGAAACTCCCTGCGATGAGCCACTGGGGTCACGGACAGGGAACTTTTTGATGAGCGCCGAGTGGCTGGAAAGTCCTTCCGACCAGGCCCCCTCCCCCCGGTACTTCCCTGCAGCCTGCACCCTGTAATCCTGTCCCTCTGCAAGTGAACCTTCTTTCCCTGGGGTTTCCCACGATCGATTTGAATTGGGGTCGTCGGCTGCTGAGATCCCAAGGACGCCGACCTGATGGGCGGTCCCTCTTTGGGGTTTGCCAACCTGCCGGTCCTTTCCGTTTTTTGATCTTTTGAAAACGCAAGAGTGGAAATGATGGCTGGGCGTAGGGATTTGCTTTCCCCAGACTTCTAAGGGGAAGGACGCATTGTGGTTAGGGGGCTGCAGGCCGCGCCGGTGTTTCTGCCAATACCAGGCTCTTTGCAGCATAGGAACTTTTAGCTTCGCCCCCTCCCACCCCCTCCCCACGCACCCCCGCCAGGTAGAAGTTGTGAAAGCTTTGGAGGAGTGAAAAGCCTAAATCCTTGGAGAACTCTCAAATCACTTCCTAGGGATGAACAGCCCTGTTGACTGGGGGAGGGGCAAACTCTCGTGTATGGGGAAACTGCTGAATAGGACCATGATTTTTTGTTGTTGTTGTTTCCCAAGTAAAGCAAAGTGTTAATCTTTGTAGTGGTGGTTGTGGATACCTTGCAATAACAGAATACCTATTGTGTTCATAAGTAGCTGTTCGTTTATGCTATCTGACCTACATTGTGCTGCCGCAGAGAATGGATCCTGAGCCTACTTCTGGGCACCCAAACTGAGCAATTCGAGGAGCACTTAGAGAAGGAGGCTGAAGAATGAGTTTAGTTAGTGCCTTAACCGCGATTGGACCTTAAGGACCGCTAAGAAAGTAGTTGCCAGGCATCCTGCAGGAGGCTCAAGGCAGTCCCATCCTGCCCGCCCCTCCTTGCTCCCTTGTCCTGGGGGACAGTAGCAGTTGGACCCATTCATGCCACCCGGGTAGAAAGGGGTTTCGGCTCACTATGCTCTTGTTTCACCTGCAGAAATATAATTTATGCTCTCCACTCCGCCTCCACCTCCAAGCCTGCAAGCCATGGACTGATTCATCTACTTGGTAGAACTGGTACAGGCAAAATAAAGCCAACTTCGGTCAGAGCTGTTTAGAATTAGTGCCAGGAGGCCTCTGTAGTTCTGCAGAGATTTCTGGTGATTATTGCAATCATCTTTACCTTGACTGGCCTTGTACTAACCAATCATTCCCCTCTCTTCAAATCTCCACCCCTCCCCTAATATTAGAATGTAAGAAATCTGACTCGATAGAGAGAGACCAAGTATGAAGGGAAAAAAATTAAAATCAGATAGAACCTCCAGGGTAGTAACGATCACATGTTACAATGAAAACTTCCCAGGGATAGACACCATTGTCTCTTATGTCAGGCTTATGATATGCAAATCTACAATGATTGAGGCAAGGTGAAACAGTGACTGCAATGGGACATCTCAGTTCCAGGTTCTGTCTTTACTTGACTGCACATTAGTTGGAGAGGTCAGTTAACTTTTTTGTGGTATACTTAACTTTTATAATAAGATTAGATTGAATGTTACTTAAGGTCTTTTCTAGCTTAAAAGTCATATTACTTGTCTACAAATGGCATGCCTAACTCTCCTTTGTAAGGGTGACCGTGGCTCTTGGAAATGTCAGGGTATAAATTTTTGAAAGAATTCCAGCGCCTTATGTGCCACATTGTTCTCAGAACTAATCTTGTAAGATAGATATTGTTCCTACTTCCCTAAAAAGAAACTGAAATGCATAGAAATTTACCCAGGAAGCCCTTGGCAGTATATTAATCATTTGGCCAAAGCAGTCTTAGTATTAACACTTTTGAAAACACGCTGTGAAAATCAGACTGACTACACTATAATTTGGAATATACTCAAACCTATTTTCTACTCCAACTGTTAGGGAAAATAAAGGGTGGGTGTCCCCCGACCCCCATCTGAGGATAGTCACTTCTTTTAAACATGTACAGAAACATCAAACTCTAAATGTCCCAATTATAGAGGATACATCAGAAGAAGATATTTGGCTTCAGGTATAAAAATGGTTATAAAAAATAAAAATATCTGAGGAATAAGTTTTTTTTGCACCACCTTCTGTGGTTTTATATTTCTGGTAGATCCTTCAGGATCTTGGTGTTTATTCCTGATTGTTTTGTGTGACACCTAGTGGTACGAGTAAGGCACAGGCGTTCCTTGATTTGTCATAGTGCCTTTTGAAAAAATTGGGAGGTGCTGAGCCTTGATGACTTGTCCCTACAGTGGAGATTCCCAAGGAGGTACCTTTTGTTTTCCGCAACTCTGGGAAACAGTTTTGAATAATGTGATCCAACAGGTTTTCTCCCCATCATCTATAGCGCTATATGGTTTAAGTCAACAAACATTACAACGTGGGTGAAAAAGAATATACACTTGGAAATTAGAACCATGAGCAGACTGGGCAGAAGACAACAAGAGGGTCTGGTTTTGATTTAGAAAGACCTTTATGGGCCGGGAGTTGTGGCTCACTGCTGTAATTTCAGCACTTTGGGTTGCTGAGGCAGGAGGATTGCTTGCCACCCAGGAGTTGGAGACCAGCCTGGGCAACAAGGCGAAACTCTGTCTCTACAAAAAATATAATTAGCAGAGTATGGTGGCAGGTGCCTGTAGTCCCAGCTACTCCGGAGGCAGAAGTGGGAGAATCGCTTGAGCCTGGGAGGTGGAGTTTGTACTGAGCCATGATGGCACGACTGCACTCCAGCTTGAGCAACAGACTGAGACCCTGTCTCAAAAAAGAAAAAAAAGAAAAAGAAAGACCTTTATGGACCCTTCAGCACTCAGATTTTTCTCCTCCTCATTGTCAAACATTCTAGCTAACCATAACTGTTAAAAAGAATGTTAAAACTGTAGGCTGTGCGCGGTGGCTCACGCCTGTAATCTCAGCACTTTGGGAGGCTGAGGCGGGTGGATCATGAGGTCAGGAGTTCGAGACCAGCCTGGCCAACATGGTGAAACCCCGTCCCTATTAAAGATACAAAAAATTAGTCGGGTGTGGTGGTGCAGATGCTGCTTAGGAGGCTGAGGCAGGAGAGTCACGTGAACCGAGGAGGCAGAGGTTGCAGTGAGCCGAGATCCCGCCATTGCACGCCAGCCTGGGTGACAGGGTGAGACTCCGTCTCAAAAAACAAAACAAAACAAAACAAAAAACTTTAGATAACTCATTTTTAATGTTATTTGGCCTTTTTAATGCATAAGGCAAAATAATAAGTTACACCTCAAAGCTGCTTTGTATTTTGGCCGAGGACGCAGCCGTAGGAAATGACAGGATGGCCAGTGATGCTCCAGGAGCACCCCCATGGGAAAAGGAGCATCACCAGGGCCTGGTTTGGCTGCAGGCACTTCAGGCACTCCTCCTGCATGGAACAAGCACAGTATGGACAAAACCTATTGCCTGAAGTGCCATGGAGAGAGTCTACAAGTTCAGCGAGGTGGCCCAAAATCCTCAGCTTTTCTTGATATCGTGGGCAGGGTGGCCTGTGTTAACTGGCCTGGCCAATTAAAACTAAATTGTTTTGGCTACAGCAAATTCAACTCTGGAATCAGGCTACCCATTGCTCAGTGCAGCTAGGCTGGAAGAAAGATGAGCCATGACAGAGTTCCTGAAGAGCAAGTCAGGTGCACTCCTGACTGGCAGCCCCACTGTGAAATTCTGAATATTCTGCTTTCAGTCTCAGGTTGTCTTTTCTTGCTATAGTGGTAGCAACTGTCTGCATCCTCTTCAGAACATGGAGCCCCCAAGCTATGGATCTTTTCCCATAGAAAAACAAGGCTGGGGGCGGTGGCTGCGGCCTATAATCCCAGCACTTTGGGAGGCTGAGGCGAGCGGATCACCTGAGGTCAGGAGTTCAAGACCAGCCTGGCCAACATGGTGAAACCCTGTCTCTACTCAAAATACAAAAATTAGCCAGGCATGATGGCACATGCCTGTAATCCCAGCTACTCGGGAGGCTGAGGCAGGAGAATCACTTGACTCTGGGAGGTGGAGGTTTCAGTGAGCTGAGATCATGCCATTGCACTCCTGCCTGGGTGGCAGAGAGAGACTCTGTCTCAAATTAAAAAATTGAAAAAAAAAAAAAAAAAAGGAAAAACAGCTGTCAGAACCTTCATTTGTAGTGAAGTGAAAATAAGACTGTCAAATCCTTAATGTGTTTCTTTTGCTACAAATTCTGCAATTTAATGGAGATCAAAGCTTTAAAGGATCTCAAACTCAAATACTTACACATAGGGAGCAGGCAGGTTTCACAGATAAGTGAAGCAGACCATTTGAGTCCGAAAGGAGTGGGATCTCCAACAGCTTAGGTCAGGGTGTGTACTTCCCTCATACTTAGCTCAGACAGCTTTTGTCGTGTAGCACCTTCAGTTCAGTAGTGACCTTCTATTGTTAAAGAAATAAAAAAATTGGCCCAGCTCCGTGGCTCATGCCTGCAATCCCAACACTTTGAGAGGGTGAGGCAGGAGGATCACTTGCGTCTAGGAGTTTGAGATCAGCCTTGGCAACATAGTGAGACCCCATCGCTATAAAAATAAAAATAAAAAAATTAACCAGGTGTGGTATACACCTGTAATCTCACCTACTTGGGAGACGGAGGTGGGAGGATCGCTTGAACCTGGGACGTTGAGGCTACAGTGGGCCATGACTGTGTCACTGAGCTCTAGCCTCGGCAAAAGAGTGAGACCTTGTCTCAAACAAACATAAAAGCATTATGAAGACTAAACACAATGCATTTCTGCATCTTTTGGCTAAACAGAGCCTATAAGCTCCGAGTTTACAACCTCTTTTACAGCCAAGGTATGATGTTTTAATTGTGCCTTGCGGGAGGCACAACCTTCTGCTCTTGGCATCATGGGGTCTCTGCTCCTGTGTAACAGGAGACTGGGACAAAGTGTGTCCATCCATGATACGCAGGGCTGCTCCTGCCAGGCAGGGTTAGAATTAGGGGCTCTAACCTCTGAAAAGTGAATTTTTCCTCCCTCAAACCAAGTATTTATTTGTTTTGTTTGTTTGTTTGTTTTTGAGACAAACCAAGAGTTTTGCTCTTGTTGCCCAGGCTGGAGTGCAATGATGTGATCTTGGCTCACTGCAACCTCTGCCTCCAGGGTTCAAGTGATTCTCCCGCCTCAGCCTCCTGAGTAGCAGGGATTACAGGAGCCCGCCACCGTGCCCAGCTAATTTTTTGTATTTTTAGTAGAGACAGGGTTTCACTGTGTTGACCAGGCTGGTCTCGAACTGTTTACCTCAAGTGTTCTGCCCGCCTCGGCCTCCCAAAGTGCTGGGATTACAGGTGTGAGCCACCACACCTGGCCGTGCCTGGCTAATTTTTTAATTTTTTGTAGAGATGGGTCTCCCTGTGTTGCCCAGGCTGGTTTTGAGCTCCTGGGTCCGAGCGATCCACCCACCTTCACTTTCAAAAGTACTGGGATTACAGGTGTGAGCCACTGCACCCTGCCCCAAAGCAATTTTTAAGCGCTACAGTGTAAAATAAGCGTAATAAGTCCAACAAAGTTCTGATTTTTCTCACAATGACTACTTACGCTGTTTTAAGGAATCAGATGACTTCACTAAACATCTCCTGAGGTGTGCCTGCTCTGCTGGTGCCCTAACTGCATGCCCATCTGGCTCTTGGGTAACCTGCTGCGAGGGAGGGAGGAGGCCTGCACGTGTCACCCGTGGCCAAAATTACTGGCTCTCCCTTTTTGTGGCTTGTTGGTAGTAACCAAGTAATATTTATAGGCGTGTAGCACTGTTCATGGTCTGTTGTGTTCAGGGAGAAGTAGTTGGATCAGGAAGGTGGTAGAGGCTTAAGGCAGTTTCCCCTGCGTGGTGGTGTATTTGCTATTTTGTCTTGGGTGTAAATTCATTCTGAGTTTAGTCAGGGTATGAGGATACTTAGCACTAGGGAACTTCCACACAAGAGCCTGGTACTTGGCAGGGGATGAGACATAAGTGATATGGGGCCCTTGTTCTTTGGCACTGAAATTAGGTGAGGAGCTCATGATCCTTCTCAGAGACGGCCTAAGCTGTATCCACCAACGGAAACCACATGAAGAGGTAGACCCTTTCCCCCCTACAGTCTAAGGTCTTGGGAATCATTTAGGAAAAAGGAAAACAGAATCAGAGCTGCTGAGAGATAGATTCATATTGCAGAGTAAGGATTTAGGAAGCTTGTTCCTGAGCCCTTTCTTGTAAGTGCTAAAATAATGCCTTTCTTAGACTTCCTTTTAGAGCCTCTATTATCTGGAGTAAAACCCCAGAGTGCTTGGATGAGTATTAGAAATTGAGATTTGTCTCTGAGGCTATTAGTGGGGAAGGGTACCACAAAAATATAGTTTCTGAAAGTTTTTATTAGGTTGATTTTTTTTTTTTTTTTGAGACAGGTTCTCACTCTGTCACCCAGGATGGGGTGCAGTGGCACGATTACGGCTCACTGCAGTCTTGACCTCCTGGGCCCAAGCAATCCTCCTGCCTTAGCCTCCCATGCAGCTGGGCTTACAGACACGTGCTACCACACCTAGCTAATTTTTGTATTTTTAGTAGACACGGGATTTCGCCATGTTGGCCAGGCTGGTCTCCAACTCCTGATCTCAGGTGATCCACCTGCCTCAGCTTCCCAAAGTGCTGGGATTATAGACATAAGCCACCACGCCTGGCCTGGCCAGGTTTGTTTGTTTATTTATTTATTTATTTTGACACAGAGTCTCACTCTGTTCCCCAGGGTACAGTGCAGTGGTGTGATCTTGGCTCACTGCAACCTCTGCCTCCTGGTTTCAAGTGATTCTCATGTCTCAGCCTCCCTAGTAACTGGGACTACAGGCGCCTATCACCACGTCTAGCTTATTTTTGTATTATTTGTAGAGATGGGGGGGTTTTGCCATGTTGGCCAGGCTGGTCTTGAACTCCTGACCTCAAGTGATCCATCTACCTTGGCCTCCCAAAATCTGGGATTACAGGCGTGAGCCACTGTGCTCAGCCTATTTTTTTCTTTTCTCTTCTTTTTTTTTTTTTGAGATGTTGTCTCACTCTGTTGCCAAGCTGGAGTGCAGTGGCGTGATCTCGGCTCACTGCAGTCTCCGCCTCCCAGGTTCAAGTGGTTCTCCTGCTTCAGCCTCCTGAGTAGCTGGGATTATAGGCACACGCCACCATTCCCGGCTAATTTTTGTATTTTTAGTAGAGACAAGGTTTCACAAGGTTGGCCAGGATGGTCTCGATCTCCTGACCTCGTGATCTGCTTGGCTCAGCCTCTCAAAGTGTTGAGATTACAGGCGTGAGCCTCTGTGCCTGGCTGCCCGGCCTGTTTTTAAACACTGAAAGCAAATGAGAAACAGAGTGAGAAGGATCACAAATAGGAGCCATGAGCAGAAAAAAAGGAAGAAATTGGCCTGGAACATTTTTTTTTGTTACCAGGTGTCAACTGTCAGAGTCCAGTCCCATGATCGTGACACAGTCCATTTGGATAAGCCACTTAGCTTGGCTTAGGAATATTCGTCATTTCCTATATCCCAGGGCTGTTCATAGGCTAACGTGTAGTAATTATTTGGCAAAAAAACTGATATTTTCAGAAAGTGAAGCAGATTAATGCATCACCAAATCTTTTAAATGCTAATATTTGAAAATTGGGCCAGTTTGGAAGAGTGTGAGAAAAGAGGGAATGGGGTGCCCCTGTACTCATTGATTGAAACTCAAGAGGCTAGGTGGAAATGGGTGAGGTTGACAGCACAGGTATGGGTTTTGCTAGAAATCTAAATGAACATCATGAATAGAGAGCAGAGAAGTACACAGATAACCCAGTCTCGATGTTGGCTCTTCCACCTTTAGGGATCAGGTTCATCTCCAGGTTGCCAAGGCATCAGGAAAGCACCTCACTGGATTTCAGGGCAGGAGGATGGGAGTCACAGGGAAAAGGGAAGAGGCTACACGCAGAGCAGGAGCAGGGGCTATGGGAGTTAGGGAGGGAGCCGAGGGGGAATTTTCCCTTCACAAATGGCAGGGCAGAACACCAACATGAGGAACACAGTATATGCATGGTGCTGTCTGCAGTGACATCTTCTGGCCATTTGTGGAAGAAGTTTTCTCTGAGGCATCACCGATTCTTGAGAAGAGGAATTTAGGAATGTTGAGTTGAGGATGTGCACTGAGACTGGATATGGAGTTGTGATTGTGGTACATCACTTAACACAGTCCCAAAGGAAAGACCCCCACTTTATCTGTGAGCGTCAATTTTCCTTCAGTGACTGTTGCCAGTCAGCTCAGTGCATCCTGCTACTGAAATGATACCCGGACCATCCTCTTCCTTCCATCTTCACTGTCCCCACGGTAGTGCGGGCTGTGTTGTACCACGGTAGCTTCTTGGTACTTTTTGTTATGGTTTTTGTTTTGAGATGGAGTCTTGCTCTGTTGCCCAGGCTGGAGTGCAATGGTGTGATCTCGGCTCACTGCAACCTCTGCCTCCCAGGTTCAAGTGATTCTCCTGCCTCAGCCTCCCCAGTAGCTGGGATTACAGGCACCCGCCAGCACACTCAGCTAATTTTTGTATTTTTAGTAGAAACGGAGTTTCACCATGTTGGCCAGGCTGGGCTCGAACTCCTGAACTCAGGTAACCCACCCTCCTTAGCCTCCCAAAGTGCTGGGATTACAGGCGCAAGCCCGGCAAAAATGAATTATTTTTAAAGTTGAAACATAATATCTTCCTGTGATTAAAAAAAACCAAGCAGTCTAAAAAGATTACAATTATACAATTAAATCTCTCTCTTTTTTTTTTTTTGACTTGTTGCCCAGGCTGGAGTGCAATGGTGCGATCTTGCTTCACTGCAACCTCCGCCTCCTGGGTTCAAGCAATTCTCCTGCTTCAGCCTCCCAAGTAGCTGGGATTACAGGCATGTGCCACCACGCCTGGCTAGTTTTTGTATTTTTAGTAGAGACAGGGTTTTACCATGTTGGTCAGGCTGGTCTCAAGCTCCTGACCTCAGGTGATCCACTCACCTCAGCCTCCCAAAGTGCTGGGATTACAGGCTTGAGCCACTGTGCCCGGCCTAAATCTCTTTTCACTGAGGCTTCTGATATGCATTTTCATTATATCATTTCCTGTAACAGAGCCTCTGTTGACCTTCCATGGCCTGCAGGAAACAGTCTGAATTCCTCAGCTGCATTTAAAGTCCTCCAGAGTCAGACTCTACCCTGCCCAGCCACTCCTCATCACCATTTCGTCCGAGCACCAACACTTTGTGCCAGCTGCTCTGGCCTTCATGCAGGCCTCTCCCTCCCTGTCCTAGGACCACCTTCTTTCAGCTTCCTTGCCAGGACCCACCCTTTCCAAAACTCCTTTTCTGTCTTCCTCTTCTTGCAGCACTCTGCCCTCTTCTAAATCCTTCTAGCTTTTACAGCTTGCCTTGAATATTGGGCCACATATTGTCTTATACTGCTTAGTTATTGCTTGTGTCATATTTTGATCCCTAGTTAAACACCGAATAGTGTTGGGTGGGGCAGGGGCTGCTGGGTGGGGAGGAGATATTCATTTCTTCTGTGTCTCCCTTACCTTGGGCTTCCCTTGCCATTGTTTCAGGCATGAGTATCCCCTTTGCTTCATACCTGTCATAATTTTTCTTGGGCCCTCCTCTTCTGTTAATACCTCACTTTGCATGCAATCGATTTCATTCTTTTCTATCTAGAAATTATCTCAAGAGGCCATTGGGTCCAGCTTCTGCTTTCAGGTGAGTAAAGTGTTATCATTCCCATTTTACAAAGGATGCAGGCACTCTGAAATAAAGGCTATTAGGAGGATGGGGGCACATCAGAGCCACCATATCCCATCCTGTCCTAGAGGAATTGAACGTGAGTAAAAGTGAACAGATTATAAATAGACCTAGATAGTGTCTTCCTTCTCTTCTTTTCTTTTCTGTTGCCTGAGAGTAACCTCTGGGGTGGAGCCCAGGGTAGGGGGGGAAGGTTCCTTTTCAAACCTTCAGTTAAGGAGTTAAGGAGATAGGTGATGTCCTGGAGGCTTGCTTAGTCCAGCTCCCCAGGGCAAGAGATCTAACAGGAAATTGGGGCAGAAGCTCTAGTTTAGAGGAATAGATGAGCATTTGCCTGGAGTATTCCCCATGTTAGAAATGCACTGGAGACATAGAATGGTGGGAAGGAAGCAGAATGAGAATGAGTGTTGTTGGTTGAAAGGCCATCTGACAAAGTGATGCATACTCAGACCTCTCATTGAGGACTGCAAGGCTAACGGCCCATGGACATATGACTGGCTGGCCCAGGTAGGGGTGTGGTGGCCAAGGCCCACCTGCTGCCCTTCTGGGGTGCTCTTTAATGGCTTTCAGAAGCAGAGGTATTTTCAACACCAAAATTTCATAAGCTCAAGATCTTTTTTTTTTTTTTTAATTTATGAAGTGTTTATTGATCATTCTTGGGTGTTTCTCGGAGAGGGGGATGTGGCAGGGTCATAGGATAATAGTGGAGAGAAGGTCAGCAGATTAACACATGAACAAAGGTCTCTGGTTTTCCTAGGCAGAGGTCCCTGTGGCCTTCTGCAGTGTTTGTGCCCCTGGGTACTTGAGATTAGGGAGTGGTGATGACTCTTAAAGAGCATGCTGCCTTCAAGCATCTGTTTAACAAAGCACATCTTGCACCGCCCTTAATCCATTTAACCCTGAGTTGACACAGCACATGTTTCAGAGAGCACGGGGCTGGGGGCAAGGCCATAGATCAACAGCATCCCCAGGCAGAAGAATTTCTCCTAGTCAGAACAAAATGGAGTCTCCTATGCCCACCTCTTTCTACACAGACACAGCAACAATCTGATCTCTCCTTTCTTTTTCCCACACTTCCCCCGCTTCTTTTCAACAAAACCGCCATCGTCCTCATGGCCCGCTCCCGATGGTCGCTGTCTCTTCGGAGCTGTTGGGTACACCTCCCAGACAGGGCGGCCAGGCAGAGGCGCTCCTCACCTCCCAGATGGGGCGGCCGGGCAGAGGCGCTCCTCACCCCCCAGACGGGGCGGCCGGACAGAGGCGCTCCTCACCTCCCAGAGGGGGCGGCCGGGCAGAGGCGCTCCTCACTTCCCAGACCGGGCGGCCGGGCAGAGGCGCTCCTCACCCCCCAGACGGGGCGGCCGGACAGAGGCGCTCCTCACCTCCCAGAGGGGGCGGCCGGGCAGAGGCGCTCCTCACTTCCCAGACCGGGCGGCCGGGCAGAGGCGCTCCTCACTTCCCAGACGGGGCGGCCGGGCAGAGGCGCTCCTCACTTCCCATACGGGGTGGCGGCCGGGCACAGGCGCTCCTCACTTCTCAGATGGGGCAGCCGGGCAGAGGCGCTCCTCACTTCCTCCCAGACGGGGTGGCAGCCAGGCAGAGGCGCTCCTCACTTCCCAGACGGGGCGGCCGGGTAGAGGTGCTCCTCACTTCCTCCCAGACGGAGTGGCGGCTGGGCAGAGGCACTCCTCACCTCCCAGACGGGGCGGCCGGGCAGAGGCGCTCCTCACCTCCCAGATGGGGTGGCCAGGCAGAGGCGCTCCTCACTTCCCATATGGGGTGGCTGCCGGGCAGAGGCGCTCCTCACTTCCCAGATGGGGCAGCCGGGCAGAGGTGCTCCTCACTTCTTCCCAGACGGGGTGGCGGCCAGGCAGAGGCACTCCTCACCTCCCAGACGGGGCGGCCGGGCAGAGGTGCTCCTCACTTCCTCCCAGACGGGGTGGCCAGGTAGAGGCGCTCCTCACTTCCCAGACGGGGCGGTGGGGCAGAGGCACTCCTCACTTCCCAGATGGGGCAGCCGGGCAGAGGTGCTCCTCACTTCCTCCCAGACGGGGTGGCGGCCAGGCAGAGGCACTCCTCACCTCCCAGACGGGGTGGCCGGGCAGAGGTGCTCCTCACTTCCTCCCAGACGGGGCGGCCAGGCAGAGGTGCTCCTCACTTCCTCCCAGACAGGGTGGCGGCCAGGCCGAGGCACTCCTCACCTCCCAGACGGGGCGGCTGGGCAGAGGTGCTCCTCACTTCCCAGACGTTGGGCGACTGGGCAGAGGCGCTCCTCACTTCCCAGATGGGGCAGCCGGGCAGAGGCGCTCCTCACTTCCCAGACGATGGGCGGCCGGGCAGAGATGTTCCTCACTTCCTATACGGGATGGCGGCCGGGCAGAGGCGCTCCTCACTTCCCAGACGGGGCGGCCGGGCAGAGGGGCTCCTCACATCCCAGACGATGGGCGGCCGGGCAGAGACGTTCCTCACTTCCTAGACGGAGTGGCGGCGGGGCAGAGGCTGTAATCTTAGCACTTTAAGAGGCCAAGGCAGGAGGCTGGGAGGTGGAGGTTGTAGCGAGCGGAGATCACGCCACTGCACTCCAGCCTGAGCACCATTGAGCATCGAGTGAGCGAGACTCCATCTGCAATCCCAGCACCTCGGGAGGCCGAGGCAGGCAGATCACTCGAGGCCAGGAGCTGGAGACCAGCCCGGTCAACACTGCGAAACCCCGTCTCCACCAAAAATACAAAAACCATTCAGGCGTGGCGGCGCGCGCCTGCAATCCCAGGCACTAGGCAGGCCGAGGCAGGAGAATCACAGGAGCTAGAGGCAGGGAGGTTGCAGCGAGCTGAGATCACGGCAGCACAGTCCAGCTTCGGCAACAGAGGGAGACCAAAAAAAGAAGGAGAGGGAGACCGAAAGAGGGAGAGGGGAGAGGGGAGAGGGGAGAGGGGAGAGGGGGCTCAAGATCTTGACCCAGTTTAACAGAGTATACATAAACCAATACAATCAATATTTAAAATGAAAAGCCCATTGGTGTACAAAGAATGATGTATGCTTTGCAGTCTGACTAAGGCAACATCTAGAACAATTTATTTCCCAGGAAAGTTTTCCTTGAAGAGGAAACCCTAGGCAGTTTAGATCCAGGTAGACTTCACATCTTGGACTTTGAGCACAGAGAACTTCATTCAAATGCTATTACGTATGAACATATACTAAATTGTTTTATAAAAGTAGTACTATTTGACGTATTGAGCCTCAGGGCATCACTGCAGCTTTCCATTGTTAAAGGCCTTAACCTTCTCACTTTGTCTTTTCACTCTCAACATTGAGTCTATCGATTTCTCAGCCCAGCTCAGCGACAAGACTGGAAATTAACTTAGAGGTATATGGGAGGGTTGTTGTCTTCAGGGTGTTGAACTGAGGCTAAAAATAGGTGGGGATTCCTGGGGCAGCCTTCTTCGTGGTCACAGGCACCACAAAAGGAAAACTAAGCAGGGAAATTTGCTTTCGAGCCCTGCCCACAAGGGAGGGTAAAAGCCCCCACCTCTGTTGCTCCCCACAGGAAAAGCTCAGGGTGACAGTGAGTTTGGTGCTTTCAAAATGTCAGGGCTCTCACAGACAGGCTGTCACCCCTTCCCGCCCCCAGACTTCTGATCAGAGGCTTTCCCTTTGGGTAAATTCACTTTCTTAGTTCAAGCTCAAATGTCTGTCCCTGACTGCCTGTAGCTATGTTTTGCCGCAGGCCTGATTAAGATAAAGGGAATGTGAAATATTGACACAACAGGGTTAATGTGGGGGAAAAAAAACTCTAAAGAAGCAAAGCACTGTAGGTAGGGAAAGCAAAACCCATTAATCTGTCAAGCATTTATTAAGCTCTTTTTTTTTTGGTGCCAGGCACTATGCTGTGATATGGAGCATAATAAAAATAAATTTTTATTTATAAAATAAAAATAAATATGGTTCCTGCTCTCAAGGCGCTTCTAGGCTGGTGAGAAGACCAGCAGGTAAATGAGTAGTTCTAGTAGGGAGTGATCAGAGATGTGGCCGAGGCCTGAACAAAGTGGCCTGGGAGCATGAGGCGGGGGAAGCCACACCACACTGAGAGGGATGGTCCAGGGCAGCTATTGAGAGACAAGTCAGAGTCAGGAGTGGGAAGAAGGTTGTGCAGGCAGAGGGTTAAGCCTGTGGTGGGGCTGGGAGGTGTGAAAGCAGCTTCACAGGGCTTGCTGTGTGGTAGAGGGATATGAGTAGGCAGGAAAGACACAGCACACAGCCATGTGACTGAGCCGAGAAGCTGGGCCTGCACCCTGAAACCTGTGGTGGGTCACTGATCAGGTGTATGCTTTAGAAGACAGTGTGGCAAATAAACTGGAGTAGGTTAGGCATGAGGCTGGTGGCCAGTTAAAGACAGTGACTGGAGGCCAGGCGCAGTGGCTCATGTCTGTAATCCCAGCACTTTGGGAGGTTGAGGCAGGTGGATCACCTGAGGTCAGGAGTTTGAGACTAGCCTAGCCAACATGGTGAAACCCCGTCTCTACTAAAAATACAAAAATTAGCTGAATGCGGTGGCGCATGCCTGTAATCCCAGCCACTCGGGAGGCTGAGGCAGGAGAATCACTTGAACCCGGGAGGTGGAGGTTGCAGTGAGCCGAGATATCGCACCACTGTACTCCTGCACTCCAGCCTGGGCAACAGAGCAAGACTCTGTTAAAAAAAAAAAAAAAAAGGACATGACTGGAAAGTGAGATGGCTACAGAGAGATCTAAGAACAAGGATTTCGAGGTCTGAGTGACTGATTGGATGTGAAGGAGACAAGGAAGAATCTAGGAGCTCTGTTTCTGACTTTGGTTATGTAATGGAAAAACAGGAGGAAGAGCAGGTTGAGGGGAAGATGATGGGCTCCATCTTGGACACATTAATTTCAAGATCCTGGTAGATACAAACAGCCAATTTAATGTGGAGAGTTCTAAGAGCATGCAATATATTGGAAGTCATTGACTTATTTGAGAAACGGACAAAGCCACCCAGGAATTCTGTGTAGAAGTCCAAACACCAAGACTGGGAACACCCAAAGAGGTGAGCTTGGCTGAGAAGCCAGCCAAGGAAACTGAGGAAAAGCATCCAGAGAGGTGTGAGGAAAAGCAGAAGAGAGGGCTGCCCAAAAGCTGAAGAACGTGAGAAGTACAAGAAAGTGGTCTTTGTAAACCAAGTGTCAAGTATGGCAAGATTGTGTGTCTATAGGAAACTGCACAGATATGCTAAAGCTCATGAATTCAGGCTAACTTGAGAAGAGAAAGGCCAGACTGAAAGAAAAGAAAGTTTTATTTAAGATATGATGTTTAATTACTTTTAAATACACAATTACAGGCTAACTAAAGGGCTCCTTCAGGGCTGTGATTCAAAGATTTACAATTATTTCATTAAAAGCACATAATGAAAACGTGGCATCTCTTTCATTTGATCAGTAAACAGATGGGAGTTGATGAAGTTAAGTGATGTGCTCAAGGTCACACAATTGAACAATTTGGACTAAAACCCAGATCTCTAGATATTGAGCCTGGTGCTCCTTCCTCTATATCAGTGGTTGGTTCTCAAACTTTGGCTTGTGTTAGAGTCACCTGGAGGGTTTGTTAAACCACAGCTTCCTGGGCCACCCCCCAGAGATTTTTATTCAGTAAATCTGGGTTGAGGCCTGAGATTGCATTTCTTACCAGTTGCAGGTTACCTATTGCTTTTGGCCCAGGACCACATTGAGGACCACTCCTCTGTATAAGCCTCTTTGTCTCTAACACTTAAAATACTCAAGGGTTCTAGAAGGCAGTTAGGTCTTTCAGGTTGCTTAATCATTTTCTCAGAAACCCTCCTTATATTATTAGTTTGCTTAAAAAGAATATTTTCTTCATGAAAACAGTCTCCTTGAACTTTATTCATTGACAACACTCAAGCTGTTTTAGATAGACACTGTTCTGGGCATTAAAGATATAGTAAAATACTTTGTCCTCAGAGGCCAGGCATGGTGGCTCACACCTGTAATTCCTAATCCCAACATTTTGGGAGGCCGAGGTGGGAGGATTGCTTGAGCCCAGGAATCTGAGACCAGCCTGGGCAACATGGTGAAAACCCATCTCAAAATAAAATACAAATAATACAAAAATTAGCCAGGTGTGGTGTCGTGCACCTATAGTCCCAGCTACTTGGGAGGCTGAAGCGTAAGAATCACCTGAGCCTAAGAGGTCGAGGCTGCAGTGAGCCGAGATCGCACCACTGCACTCTCCAGCCTGGGGGACGGGGTAAGACCTTGTCTCCAAAAAAAAAAAAAAAAAGGAAAAAGAAAAAACAAAGGAACAAAGGAACAAAAAAAACCTCTGTCCTCAGAGAGTTTACTTTGTGTAGGAGATACAAATGACACAAAAAATAAAAGAATATAATGTGTTAGTGAGAGCGCTAAGGAGGAAAACAGAAATAAAGGAAAAGTATGGAAATGTAGGGGCAGGAGAGCATGTTGACATTTTAGGTAGGGTGGCCAGAGTAGACAAGAAGGCAACCATGAAGTAAATACTTTTTTATTGTTGTTGTTGCCCGGCTAGAATGCAGTGAGGCGATCTCGGCTCACTGCAGCCTTGACTTCCTGGGCTCAAGTGATCCTCCCACCTCAGCCTCCCAAGTAGCTGAGACTACTACAGGCATGCATCTGCATGCCTGGCTAATTTTTTTTTTTTTTTTTGTATATTTAGTAGAGACGGTGTCTCACCAAGTTGCTCAGGCTGGCCTTGAACTTCTGAGCTCAAGCAATCCACCCGCCTCGGCCTCCCAAAGTGCTGGGCGTACAAGCATGAGCCATCATGCCTGGCTGAAGTGAATACCTGAATAAAGAGCATGAGCTGTGTGGCTGTCCAGGAAGGAGGGGCCAGGCGGTCTTCAGTGAGTGCAGAGGCCCAGAGAAGGACGCACCTTCAGGGACAGCAGGGGGTCAGCGTGGGGGACGTTGTGTGAGTCAGAGGAGTAACAGGAAATGAAATCAGAGGTAACAGAATGCCAGATCAATGCTGGGACCTTAGGAACTGATTTTGACAATATTTAGTAAATTCCCCTAGAAAATATCACTCCATTTCTCTTGCTTTAAAACATATTTTGAGGGAACTTTAGGTCCCAGCCTTGAGTGGGCCCCAGAAGCTCCCAATCCTAAAGGGTATAGAAGTTCCCTCCACAAAGTGGCTGATCAGTGTGCCAAGTTGCTTGTTTTCCCAAAGCAACAGAGTACAGACCCATACGGAGAGACATATATGGAAGGAAGTAGGTTTCTTTGGCCACGTTTTATGTATAAATGTGCCCTACTCCATCCTCCCCCAACCCATACGCCAACTCCTATCCTCAGCTTCTTCACTAAATTCCAAGTGAATTGCCCTGGCAATGTCTACCACATTTTTTCTGTATTACGAATTTCATCGTCTACACTTCTGGGAAAAATTAACCCCACCCTTATGAATTGTGAGCCGTGGCTCAGACCTTCAGTTCTTTTTATGGTCAAACTTTTGGGTCTTGGCCCACCCACAACCACCTGTAATGGGGGAAAAAAAAAACCTCATTAAAACATTAAAGGACTTTTTGTCATCCTGGAAGGTTACTAAACTTATATTCGAACAAATAGAAATCTTCAAAGTATAATAGTTGCCACAGTCAAAGGCAGATTACTAGGCTGAATAGATCATTGGTCTAAGAAAGTTGTGGAAAAAAAATCATGTCCTTTGCAGCGACACAGATGCAGCTGGAGGTCATTATCCTAAGTGAATTAGTGCAGGAACAGAAAACCAAATGCTGCGTGTTATCACTTATAAGTGGGAGCTAAACACTGGGCCACATGGACATAAACATGGTAACAGTAGACACTGAGGACTACGGAAGGGAGAAGGGAGGGAAGGGGGAAAAGACTGAAAAACTAGCTCCTGGGTACTATGCTCACTACCTGGGTGACAGGTTCCATTATACCCCAAACCTCAGCATCACTTAATATACCCTTGTCACAAACATGCACATGTACCCCCTGAATCTAGTACTTGACTATTTTGTCTTGGAACCTGGAGCTAGGTCCTGCAAAAAAAAACTTGGGACTATAAAGATGGAGTCCTGAACTCTAAGAGATTATATTCTAAAATAAAATGTCTTAGACCTCTGAGGATGTCGGGGTATTTATGAATATTAATGTTTTCCTATTGGTACATGAGAAATATTTTCTAGCAGAATAACTACAAAAAAATGCAAGCCTCCCTCACATTTTGGTTTTAAGCCTTCAGAGACTACATTTATTATCTTGAACAGAATATAATTTTGAAGTCATATTGGCAAATTGTCAAGTTATCTGTGGGTACAAACTATAAAATACTGGATATAAAACCAGACCAGATACAGTGGCTCTGGCCAGGCACGATGGCTCACACCTGTAATCTCAGCACTTTGGGAGGCCAAAGCGGGCGGATCACTTGAGGTCAGGAGTTCAAGGCCAACCTGGCCAACACCGTCTCTACTAAAAATACAAAAATTAGCCAGGCATGGTGGTGCTTGCCTTGTAATCCCAGCTACTTAGGAGGCTGAGGCTGGAGAATTGCGTGAACCTGGGAGGCGGAGGTTGCAATGAGTCCAGATAGTGCCAGTGCACTCCAGCCTGGGTGACAGAGCAATACACTATCTCAGAAACAAAACAAAACACAACACAACATATGAGATTTCACTGATGACTTTTCCAGACTTGAATTGGCTCTTGGGGACCCACATAGAGCAGAGGATGAATTTCTATAGGTGAACTTGCCAACTTCTCTAGAGCAGGCCCTGCTGCTCCATCTAGAATAACACATCACATGCGGGTTACTTCAAGATCCTAGCTGCTTCTGCTCCTAGGATCTGACAGCTGTTTGGGACAGGGACATTTTTTGCTGTTATTGATCTCTAAACTCTTAGACTGTAAGAGCTAGAAGTGACCTTTAAGGTCATTTAATCCAACTGTTCCTTTTATACTTAAAGCAAGTCTTTAACATCCTTGCCAAGGGCTCCAGCAATTTTGGTCAAACACCTCTATCTAGTGTTTACGCTTAGGAATAATCTTAGGTGAGAACAAATATCCTGATTCCATTTACTGAGGAAGGCTTTTGTGCAGGAGGTAAGTTTTGGTGTGGTTAATATATTCAATTTAAATGTAATTCAGTTCAATTAAAAAAGATGAAAAGGAAACTTGGCTAATGCTTTTTTTTTTTTTTGTCAAATGAAACAATATTGTGGATGAATAATCAATAATATTTCTTTGGAATACAGATAAATGGTAAACACTAATCCTAAATATCCATCATATTTGCCATCCTAATTTAAAAAATCCCAAATGCCAGACCACAATAGCAAAATGCTTAATAGTGCTGCCTACCCCAGTAAGCCATCATGGCTTGTCTCCACCCACACAAACAGATTTTATGGCCCAGTCTTTACATGAATCACTGTGAAAATGATAGCAAATGTAATAACCCCAGACAACTGCAATTATCTAAATGTCTCCCTATTAGCCATTTGAATGGCTGAAGCCTTATAATCAAATTAGAGTGAATGCTAATTGAAATCTAATAGAGCTTACATCCATGTGATTAGATATCAGAATTTGATTCCAATATTGTTAAATTACAGACAGGGCCCATCAAATCATACTAAAATGCAGTAACCTCAATGACAAAAGGAGATGGATTCTTTCAATAAAGAGATCAAGCTGGAACCAGTTTGTATGGTGTTACCGCCACCTACTGGGACTTAGTGGAACCGCACAGACAATTTTTCCTTTGACGTGGGCACAATTATTCTCTTTTATCTTTTTTCTTTTCTCTTTTCTTTTCTTTCTTTCTTTTTTTTTCTTTTTTTGACGGAGTCTCGCTCTGTCGCTCAGGCTGGAGTGCAGTGGCGCAATCTCAGTTCACTGCAACCTCCGCCTCCCTGGTTCAAGCGATTCTCCTGCCCCAGCCTCCTGAGTAGCTGGGACTACAGGCACAAGCCATCACACCCGGCTAATTTTTGTATTTTTAGTAGTGATGGGGTTCCAGCATGTTGGCCAGGATGGTCTTCATCTCCTGACCTCGTGATCTACCGGCCTCGGCCTCCCAAAGTGCTGGGATTATAGGCGTGAGCCATTGCACCCAGCCTTTTCTTTCTTTTTTGAGACTGAGTATCCCTCTGTTGCCCAGGCTAGAATGCAGTGGTGTGATCACAGGTCATTGCAGCCTCAACCTCCTGAGCTCAAGCGATCCTCCCATCTCAGCCTCATGAGTATGTGGGACTGCAGGTGTGTGCAACCACACCCAGCTAATTTTTGCGTTTTTTGTAGAGACAGAGTCTCACTATGTTGCACAGGCTGGTCTCAAACTCCTGGACACAAGCGATCCATCTGCCTTGGCCTTCCAAAGTGCTGGGATTACAGGCGTGAGCCACCGCACCTGGCCTACATAGAAACTTAAATATTTGCATACTGGATTTGGCCCCAAATTAGCCTGATTATTTATTTATTTATTTTTTTTTTGAGACAGAGACTCACTCTGTTGCCCAGGCTGGAGTGCAGTGGCGTGATCTGCACTCACTTCCACCTCCGCCTCCTGGGTTCAGTTGATTCTCCTGCCTCAGCCTCCTGAGTAGCTGGGACTACAGGCACACGCCACCATGCTCCGCTAATTTTTGTATTTTTAGTAGAGACGGGGTTTCACCACGTTGGCCGGGATGGTCTTGATCTCATGGCCTCATGAGCTACCCGCCTTGGCCTCCCAAAGTGCTGAAATTGCAGGCGTGAGCCACCATGGCCCACCAGCCTGATTTTTTAAAATTATAATTTTATTTTTTATATTTTTTTATTTCAATAGTTCTTGGGGTACAGGTGGTTTTTGGTTACATGGATAAGTTCTTTAGTGGTGATTTCTGAGATTTTAGTGCACCTGTCACATGAGCAGTGTACACTGTACCCAATATGTAGTCTTCCATCCTTCGCTGGCCTCCCAGCCTTCCCCCACAAGTCCCCAGAATTCATTGCATCATTCTTGTGCCTTTGTATCCTCATAGCTTAGCTCATGCTTTTAAGTGAGAACATAAATTATAATTTTCTTTACTCCAGTGTGTATTTCTAAACCACGCTGAATTGTTAATAAGGCAAGAATATAAACATATAAATGAAAAAGTTTGAATAAAACTTACTGGAAAAGCAAAGAAATATCATTTGAAACATTTAACAAGGGTTAAATACATCTGAAGTGATAAAAAGCTTACTTCAATGCCAGCATTATGGCTAGTGACAGGCAGAACAATGCGGCCCCCCGCCACCCCCTGCCCCCGGATGTCTTAGTCCTAATTCTCAGAATTTGTGATTTTGTTAGGTTATATGGCAAAAGGGAATTTAGGCTGCAGATAGAATTAAGGATATTAATCAGACGACCTTGAGATAAGGAGATTAGCCTGTCTTATCCAGGTGGGCCCAGTGTAACCATAACAGTACTTATAAACAGAGGAGGGAGGCAGAAGAAAAACAGGGAAATGGCAGTGTGAAAAAGACATGGCCTGATGTTGCTGGCTTTGAAGGTGGAGGGATGAGGCCACAACCCAAGGGATGCAGGCAGCCTCTAAAGCTGGAAAAAGATCAGGAAATTGAGTCTTCTCTAGAGCCCCCAGAAGGAGCACAGTTCTGCTGTCCCTTTGATTTCAGCCCAGTGAGACTCATTTTGGACTTCTGACCTTCAGAACTGTTACATAATACATTTGTATTGTTTAAGCCACTAAATTTGCGGTAATTTGTTATGGCAGCGATGGGAAAACTTGTACATGGATTGACAGAAGGGAGGCTGAAAGTGAAGAGGCAAGTAAAGATCAAGGCACTGTTACATACGGGCAAAGCAGTAGACATGGAATCAGAAATTCCCTGCTCTGCCAGTTACTGTTAGTACCTCTGTAACTCAGTTACTTAACCTCTCTGTGTTTCAATACTTTCATCTGTATGAAGGGCTGGTACTTCCTCAGATGGCTGTTGTGAGGAAGAAATGAATCGATGCGAACCCTTAGCACAGTGCGTTTGGAGAGCCCTAACACATGTGCACTGCTGTTGCTGCTGCCACATGCCGTCACTATGACTGCCACAGGGTTAATGGTGGTTTTTTATTGTTGTTTAATGAGTAGGTGTTTATTTACAAAATTATGTGTACCATATATACATAATTCAGACAAAATTCACAAGTGAAGGATTACAGATTAAAATTACATTAGATTTTTGCATATAACAAGGTTTTATTTAGCACATTCAATTAAACCTCTGCCTCTATAATCACATTGCATTTTTGGTGGTTCCTGCACAGTAGATGACAGGCCTTGGCTTACAGAAGTGAAAACAGACTATCTCATTGTAAGCAATTATTCTTGAAATTTTGATTGGCAACTTTGGCTCTAGGTTAGTAAAATTAAATTTGCTTCTTATTAATCATGACTATTGGGTACCAATTTAGGGTGTCAGTCTTTTATTAAGTTTTTGGAATGGGTCAGAATATGCAGAACTACACAATATTAAACATGGTGCTAGGCCAGGCTTGGTGGCTCACATCTGTAATCCCAACACTTTGGGAGTCCGAGGTGGGAGGATCACTTGAGGCCAGGAGTTCAAGACCAGTGTGGCCAACATGGCGAAACCCTGTCTCTACTAAAAATACAAAAATTAGCTGGGTGTGGTGGAGGGTGCCTGTATTCCCAGCTACTCAGGAGGCTGAGGCCAGAGAATCGCTTGAAGCTGGGGGGCAGAGGCAGCAGTGGGATGAGATTGTGCCACTGCACTCCAGCCTGGGCAACAGAGTAAGACTCTGTCTCAAAAAAAAAGAAAGAAAATGGTGCTAATGTTTGCAATTGAGAATCTCCACAATGTAAATTATTTACTTGATAGTTCTAATTAAAAGTGTCAGTTTTCATATTCTATATATAATTCCTATAATTATACATCATTTAAATTTTTTATTTAAAAAAAATTTATGTTCATAAGAAGTTGCAAAATAGTATATAGAGTTCCCCTATATCCTTCACTCATCTTTCTTCAGTGCTAATATTATCAAAACCAGCAAACTGATGCTGGTACAATGTTAACCATAACTACAGATCTTATTCAGATTTCACAGTTCTTACACATACTTTTTTTTTTCAGTATAAAAGTTCTATGAAATTTTATCATATGTATAGGGTTGTGTAACCATTACCATGATCAGGATACAGAATCGTGCTGTCACCACAAAGAAACTCCTTGTATTACCCCTCACAGTCACACTGTCCCCTGTCCCTAATCCCTGGCGCTGACTGATCTGTTTGCCATCATTATAATATTGTCATTTTGAGAATGTTACATGAATGGAATTATATTTCAACTTTTGAGATTGGCTTTTTTCAAGCCAATTCACTCAGTGTAATGCCTTTGAAATCTATCCAAGTTGCTATATGTGTTAATAGTTTGTTCCTTCTTATTAATGAGTAGTACACCGTTATATGGGGGTACCAGTTTATCCATTCACCTGTTGAAGAATATTTGTTTGCAGTTTTGGGCTTTTACAAATGAAACTGCTATAAACATTCATGTACAGGTTTTTGTGTGAATATAAGCTTCATTTCATTTCATTTCTTTTTTTTTTTTTTTTGAGACGGAGTTTTGCTCTGTCACCCAGGCTGGAGTGTAGTGGTGCCATCTCAGCTCACTGCAACCTCCCCCTCCCAGGTTCAAGCAATTCTCTGCCTCAGCCTGCTGAGTAGCTGGGATTACAGGTGCCCATCACCACGCCTGGCTAATTTTTTTGTATTTGTAGTAGAGATGGAGTTTCACCATCTTGGTCAGGCTGATCTTGAACTCCTGACCTTGTGATCCACCCACCTCAGCCTCCCAAAGTGCTGAGATTACAGGCGTGAGCCACTGTGCCCAGCCCATAAGCTTCATTTCTTTAGATAAATACCCAGTTTTGTAAGGTTTTAGGAGTTAAGATCATTGGTGTTAAAATACTTTGTAAATGGCAATGCTCACTTCAAATTTAAGGTGGGTTACTCTGAGTTATCTTAAGAATGATAAACAGTGACAAAAGGCTGAAAAATTTGGGGAGAATACGTGGTAAGTGTTGGTAGCAAAGGGAACCCAATTTTGAGTTTTTTACTTTGTAGAAAATAAAATGCTGTTAACGGAAAGTGTGAGACATAGGGGCAACCTTTTATACAGTGGAAATGTGGGATTGAACTAAAAACAAAAGACTGGAATATCTTGGTACATTGGCAGTGCACCAGCCACTGAAGGATGTACACAATTAGTGGAGAGAATATTAATTGGAAGAAAGATGAACAGAGACAGAAAGGCAGATTCATTAATTCATCTAGCCAATATTTACTGGGCCTCTACTATCGGCCATGCATTGTTGTTGACCCTAGACCCACCCAGGAGCAAGTCTCTGTGTTATGAAGCTTATATTCTAGATAGAGTGAAAGACAATAAACAAGGAATATGTAAGAGAACGTCAGAGAGTGATAAATACTATGCACAAATATAAAACAGGGAAAGGAACTGGAGAGAGACTGGAGATGCTATTTTAGAATATATAGTCAGGAAGGCCTCTGTGTGGAGGTGATAGTTTTAGAAGTTTCTGGGGAGCTGAGATCATAGGAAGAAAAGAATTGAGCCAAGACTTGGTTCAGAGGAAGTTGTTGGAAGACAACATAGGAAATTATGACATCTGAACATAAACAAGACCAAATGCACAAAATGTAAGGACAAATATTAAAGTACGTTAAGATGCAAAGCTTCTCTATGACAACAGTTACCTAAAAAAAAGAGTTAAGCTGGAGACTTTGGTGCTTTTTTTTTTTGAGATGGAGTTTTGCTCTTGTTGCCCAGGCTGGAGCATAATGGTGCAGTCACTGCAACCTCTGCCTCCCGGGTTCAAGCGATTCTCCTGCCTCAGCCTCCTGAGTGAGTAGGTGGGATTATAGGCATGTGCCACCACGCCCAGCTAATTTTGTATTTTTAGTAGAGATGGGGTTTCATTGTGTTGGCCAAGCTGGTCTGAAACTCCTGACCTCAGGTGATCTGCCTGCCTTGGCCTCCTAAAGTGTGGGGATTACAGGCTTCAGCCAATGTGCCCGGCCAAGATTTTGAAATGATATTTAGGAGTGTAAATTAACACAGTCAATTTCAAGACAATTTGTTATATACATTCATAGGAAGAAGGAAATTTTTGGTTTTGGGGGTCAGGGACCAAGTCATTATTAGGGTATGCTACATTTCTTTTACTTTATATAACTGTGTCTTTCTGTGTTCTACAGAGAAACAGCTTGAAAATGGGGTACTATCCAAATGTCAGTTAGTGTTATTATTGATGATTTTGTGACTCCTCCTGTGCCTCTCATGCACTATGATGATAAAATGTATCCATTCTCTAAAGAAAGGCACTATGGCTGCAGTGAACCATGGTCATGCCACTTCACTCCTGCCAACAGAGCAAGACCCTGTCCCAAACAAAGCAAAACAAAACAAAAACAAAACACTATCCTTATCCTTTTTCTTTTCTTTTGTCAATATAGGCAGATAATAATGTTCAAGTTTTCTTGGAAGATCAGGAAAAAAAATCGTGAAATAGATCATCTTTATTCCTGCATTATTTTTGTGCAGAGAGGGATGTTCCCATTCCACTGTCCTCTGCAGCTTTTCTCTAGACAGGATGTCTGCTTTTCTACTGACTCTCTTTTCCAGGGTGGGAGGGTAAGGCAGGGCTTTGGAAAGAGGTGAGCTTTAGGTCAGTTTTAACAAAACACAATATTATAGATACAATTGAGGCCCCTTTTGAAGCTCTTTGCAATCTCAATTCCCTGACTCCTTTGCCAATATGTATTCTTCCTATATTTTCATAATTTTGGTACATATGAATGTATCTGCAAATAATGGATATCAATACTATTATTAAGTCTTACATAAATGGTATCTTAAATGTATCCTTTTGCAAATTACTTTTCCACTCACCATTATGATTTGAGATTTACTCATATGGATTCATGTTGTTCATTCACATAACTTCATTGCTATATTCTACATTTATTCATCCATTTCCTTACTGGTGATAGACAATACTATGGTGAATGTTTTTTGTATGTGTCCCCTTAGGCACATATATGATGGTTTCTTCAGGGCAGTGATACTCAAAGTGTGGTACATGAACCAGCAGCATCAGCATGACCTGGAATTTGTTAGAAATGTAAATTTTTGGGGCTTTAACCCAGGCTTACTAAATCAGAAACTGAGGTGGGGTGGGGTGAGGTGGGGCCTACCAAATGATTTTAATAAATTCTCCAGTGATTCTGATGCACACTAAAGTTTGAGAATTACTGTTCTAGCTATAATTTTATAGAATTGCTGGGTTATAGGATATGTGTATTTACAAATTTATGAGATTTAGACAAATTGTCTTTAAAGTGATTGTGCTAATTTACACTCTTTTTTTTAAAAAAAGCTTAAGTAATGTTCTTGTTACTTTAATACATTGAATATTAATTTATTAAGCTGAAGTAACATCTCATCTGTCCATACAGGCAGCCCTTGAAGACATTTTGTTTTATTGTATTTTATTTTTGTTTGAGATGAAGTCTCACTCTGTTGCCCAAGCTGGAGTGCAGTGGTACAATCTCAGCTCACTGCAGGCTCCGCCTCCCGGGTTCCCGCCATTCTCCTGCCTCAGTCTCCCAAGTAGCTGGGACTACAGGCGCCCGCCACCACGCCCGGCTAATTTTTTTGTATTTTTAGTGGAGACGGGATTTCACTGTGTTAGCCAGGTTAGTCTTGACCTCCTGACCTTGTGATCCGCTCGCCTTGGCCTCCCAAAGTGCTGGGATTACAGGCGTGAGCCACTGCGCCCGGCCAATTTACACTCTTAAATATAATTTCTGCCTATAGATTTTAACTTTTTAAAAAAGTTGTGGGGAAATGGCGGCTTCAGGAGAGAGCGGGACTTCCGGTGGCGGAGGCGGCACAGAGGAAGCGTTTATGATCTTCTACAGTGAGGAATAAAGATGGCATACAGCATACCAGATATTCATTCCAACTAGCATTCCAACCCTGACAGTGACGCCAAGAATGTTTTCCTGGGGCTGCCTGGCGCTTGTTCTCCCTGGCGTTGTCTTCAGGTGAAACAAATAGAGAAGAGAGACTTGGTTCTAACATCCAAAAATCACATTGAAAGACTGACCCGTCCTGGTTCCTCTTACTTCAATTTGAACCCATTTGAGGTTCTTCAGATAGATCCTGAAGTTACAGATGAAGAAATAGAAAAGAGGTTTCAGCAGTTATCCATCTTGGTGCATCCTGACAAAAATGAAGATGATGCTGACAGAGCACAAAAGGCTTTTGAAGCTGTGGACAAAGCTTACAAGTTGCTACTGGATCAGGAGCAAAAGAAGAGGGTCCTGGATGTAATTTAGGCAGGAAAAGAATACGTGGAACACACCGTGAAAGAGCGAAAAAAAAAAAAAAGCAATTAAAGAAGGAAGGAAAACCTACGATTGTAGAGGAGGATGATCCTGAGCTGTTCCAACAAGCTGTATATACAGACAATGAAACTCTTCGCTCAGCTGGAAATTAAAAGGAAAGAGAGAGAAGCCAAAGAGATGCATGAAAGGAAACGACAAAGGGAAGAAGAGATTGAAGCTCAAGAAAAAGCCAAACGAGAAAGAGAGTGGCAGAGAAACTTTGAGGAAGGTTGAGATGGTCGTGTGGATAGCTGGCGAAACTTCCAAGTCAATACAAAGGGGAAGAAAGAGAAGAAAAATCGGACCTTCCTGAGACCACTGAAAGTAAAAATGGAGCAGCGTGAGTGACCACCCGGGATCACAGGCACAGAACCTTCCCCCTGCTGTCTCCCTTCCTGCTTCAAAGGACTCATTCTTTCCTCCCACTTCCACCTCAACATAGAGTAGTATTTGCTTTTTAGTCCATTTCGTTTTCAATACAATTTAATATCGATCAGAGTAATTCTTTTGTACATTGAAATGAGGGGACTGGTTTAAAAAAAGACCTTCCTCTTCCCTGCCCCTAGAACAACCAGGATTGGAAGGAGCCATCATTGGTGCTGCCTTCTCTTTCCACAGCCTGTAACTCAATGTTCTGTACTTCACTGAATTGTGATAGTTAGAAACTTCGTGGATAGTTTGTGGAAATCATCCAGTTAAACATATTGCTTAAAATGGTGTTGCTGTGACTTCAGAGACAGGCCTGGAAGAGGCACTTTGGAAGCCCCTTGGCTTCAGTTGCTCGCTTCTGGGTGTGCTCCCTTCGAAGGCCCAGATAAGACAGGGAACACCTGTGGGCACACAGAGCAGGCACCTAATGCCCTGATGCCCTGTGGTGCTTGGCATGTGCCCCCCGTCTACTGACCAATCAGCATGGCATGAGGCCCATGCCACCCAAACCTTTCACTTTCCGAAGAGCTAGCCGTCCTCCTCCCAGTACCATGGTGTCCTAGCCTGTCTGCCTTTGTTAGTAGTAATATTTTTTATGTATGATAAATTTTTATAACCACCCCTCCAAAAAAAGTGGTTAACTATTGTCATAGAAAAGCTTTACTTTTTGTTGTTTTTTAATAATTTCAGCTTTTATTTTAGATTCAGGGAGTATACGTGCAGGTTTGTCACATGCGTACATTGCTTGATGTTGAGATGTGGAGTACAAATGATCTTGTCACCCCAGATAGTGAGTATAGTACCCAGTAGGTAGTTTTTTAATTCTTGCTCCATTCCCCCCTCACCGGTCTAGTAGTCCCCATATCTGTTGTTTCCATCTTCATTTCCATGAGTTCCTAATGTTTAACTCCCACTTATAAGCGAGAACATGCCATATTTGGTTTTCTGTTCCTGCATTAATTCGGAGAAACTTTACTTTTTTTTTTTTTTTTTTTTTTTTGAGATGCAGTCTCGCTCTGTCACCAGGCTGGAGTGCAGGGGCTTGATCTTGGCTCACTGCAACCTCCACCCCCAGGGTTCAAGCGATTCTCCTGACTCAGCCTCCCAAGTAGCTGGGACTACAGGTGTGTGCCACCATGCCTGGCTAATTTTTGTATTTTTAGTAGAGGCAGGGTTTCACCATGTTGGCCAAGATGGTCTAGATGTCTTGACCTCATGATCCACCTGCCTCAGCCTCCCAAATTGCTGGGATTACTGGCATGAGCCACCATGCCCAGCCGAAGCTTTACATTTTAATGTAGTTTAATTTAATACGTGTGTTTGTTTTATGCCTTTCATCTTGTTTGTGTCCAGATGTCATAGGGAATCTTCTAAATTGTCTTCTAATTACTTTAAATTTTCATTTTTCCCAATTAGGTCCTTAAACATTTAAAAATTAATCCAAGTATAGTAGTGCTTTTTTCTGACCCAGCCTTGCTAAAGAGACAGGGCTCCTGACAACTTTAAAGAACCTGGATGGTCTACTAAAAGATAAATTCAAATAGTGTCATTTTAGGTGCAGATTTGTTGTTGGGGGTGCGGTGTGAGAGTGGTCATGGGTAATATGTGCATGGTAACAACAGCAACAAAAAATTTCAAGCCTCTTGCCATGTGGCCTGTTGTCCCAGCTACTTGGTAGGGGGTGGGGGGTGGGGGCTGAGGCAGGAGGATTGCTTAAGGCCAGGAGTTTGAGCCCTTGAATAACCACTGCATTCGGCCTGGGCAACATAATGAGACCCTTTCTCTTAAACCAAAACAATCAAACATCCAATAGGTTTACAATAATGAAAAACAAATATATTTTAAGATTAATAGGGGAGAAGTTAGCACTGTGTTTTCTACAGTTTTTTAATTTATAGTGTTGGGGAGTCTGTGACTTTTTGATTGATTGAGACAGGCTTTGTCACCCAGACTGGAGCGCAGTGGCTCAATCATGGCTTAATGCAGCCTTAACCTCACTTTTTGTAGAAACTGGGTTTCACTATGTTACCCAGGCTGGTCTTGAACTCCTGGGCCCAAGTGATCCACTTGCCTTGGCCTCCCAAAGTGCTAGAATTACAGGCATGAGCTACTGAACCTGGCCCCTTGTGACCTTCTCTATTTTAGTGCATCATAGATGCCATTACATGTGGGTCCCATTCAACACACAGGCTATGAAAATTGCACTATTTGAAAATACATTGCTTGCAGATATGGGATTCTTAGTACAAATTCCAAGAAAATAGGGCTTGGGGGGTAATTTGTAGTTTACTGGGAAAGAGCCTTCCAATATTTTCAGCTGATCCTAGACGATTCCCCATTCTAATCTTGTGGCTGGAACAATGCCGAGCACATAGGAAGTGCTTTATAAGTGTTGATTCACTGATAGATTATAGAAGGTGCTGAACTACCCAAACTTTTGACTTTGACATCTACCTAGAAGTGCTTGTCCTGCAGAGGAAAGCTGAGATCCTGGTATTAACATATACTATAGAGCAACAATTTATCAAGTCTGCCCACCTGCTATTTTAAGTATTTAAAAATTGCAACAAACATGGTGCTTTGGAATGATTTATTAATGTACAATTTGTACATTAATATGGTTAGGCATAGATTTTAGTTCAACATACTTTGCATTAAGTTCAGTTCAAAGAGTATTTTTGTGAACTTACTGTGTGCTTCACTAACCTCTGAGGGCACAATGATGAGCATAACACAGTCTCTGCTTTAACTTAATCAGGATGATGCTCCCTCTCTGTATTATAAATATGGAAAACAAGGCCTATCTAATCTTAGTCCATATTTGTCTGGCAAAATTCTACCTTATATTAAAAAAAAACACACAAAGTCTAATTGTATGTCTAAGCCCAAAACAATATTCCCAGTAGGCCTTATGGAATTGGGTAAAGGATTCAACAATAAGGGAAGCAGTTTCAGAGGGCAGAAGTGAGATGCATGTTGGTTTATGGAACATGAAGGAAATAGTAGGAAGCAGTTATTAATCTAACTACACCATTCCACATACAAAGCCTGGAAGGAGTCTCCCTGACTAGGGAGTGGTGTCGCAGGGCTCCCCTATCTACAGTTAAATGTGCTTGTGAAGGGCGTCTGTTGCCTTCTTTCTTCTCTAGCATGCACCAGCACCCTTCCACCCACCACTCAATTCTCCTTGTACTTTTGTTTTGCTTTGCCTGGCTCAATTTAGGGCTTTGCAATATAATGTCTAGAGGTTTAGTTTTGTCACTGTAGAATCAAATGAGCCTGGAGGTTATTTGGTTTTAATTATCATTTACTGAAACAATCAATGTAGAGGATTTAGTCATTCAAATGGTTACTGGAGGGACATTTAGGTAATTGCAACTGTTGAATGTTCTCTCTTCTGTTAATTGTTTTTATTGAATGAGATTTATATCTAGGTATTAAAGAGAAGTTGTAGCTGTGAGTATCACAGGCCAACATTTTGGAAGGAAGTGGTGGGAAGGAGATCTGGGCCCTAAGCTTGGCCCTGCTTTTCATTTTTTTTTTTTAATTTTTATTTTTTTGAGACGAAGTCTCACTCTGTCACCCACGCTGGAGGGCAGTGGCGCGATCTTGACTCACTGCAACCTCCGCCTCCCGGGTTCAAGTGATTCTCCTGCCTCAGCCTCCCGAGTAGCTGGAATTACAGGTGCCCACCACCATACCTGGCTAATTTTTTTTTTTTTTTTTTTTTTTTTTTAATTTTTAGTAGAGATGGGGTTTCCCCATGTTGGCCAGGCTGGTCTCAAACTCCCAACTTCAAGTGATCTGCTCGCCTCGGCCTCCCAAAGTGCTGAAATTACAGGCATGAGCCACCGCACCCAGCTTTCACTCTTTTATAAATGCCTCACTTCTAGGTTTTCAAAATGTCATGTAAGTATACAGTCTAGTGTCTGTCATCACAAACATGTACATTTGGTCATGTCTCTGTGCTTAGTTGCCATAACAGACACTTTTAAGATTATATAAAATAATATGCACTGCCCTAAATGGAATTTTCTGAGTGTAGTATTTTGATTGGCTTTTCCATTTCTTATGTAAGCACCTAAGGTTACCATTCTATTTAGTGCTCTTCAGGATGAAAAATATTTTGTCTTCCTACCTAGTTTCAGTGAATGAGGCCTGCAAATTTAACTAACTAAAGACAGATTAACAGGAAAAAGGGTATGATTTTTATTGATATTAATACTTTTAAATGCATGGAAGCTTCACAGAGATGATGTGAAAACTCAAAGATGTGCTCAGAACTTGCATTTTTTTTTTTTTTGAGATAGAGTTTCACTCTGTCGCTCAGGCTGGAGTGCAGTGGCATAATCTCAGCTCACTGCAGCCTCTGACTCCCAGGTTCAAGTGATTCTCCTGTCTCCATCTCCTGAGTAGATGGGACTACAGGCATGTGCCACCATGCCCCACTAATTTTTGTAATCCACCTGCCTCAGCCTCCCAAAGTGCTGGGATTACAGGTGTGAGCCACTGCACCTGGCCAGACCCTGGAGCTTGTATACCCTTCTTAACAAAAGAAGATGGGTTTGGGCTTCAAGGGACAAATATTGTGGGAATTGACTAGGACATATATGAAGGAAACTAATGGAAGATAAGGGTTATTTTAGTAGGGCTTGTTTATGAGGAGTCATCTTGGTGTGACATCTCTGGTAATGAGTCATTCTCATTTTCCTGGCATAAAGGGGTACCTTCCTCAAAGGAAAATTTATGCCCTGTTTTTAGGCAGATAAAGGGAGGGCAGAGAACTTTTCCTGCATCAGTTGCCTTCAGCTCAAAATAATCCTTATGCCAAAGTGGCATATTTTGGGATGGCATATCCTGATCGCTTTCAGTACCATCTCCCCATTTTTAGAAAGAAAGAAATGGAAGTATAGAAAGATGAAAGGATTTGGCTCTAGTCACATGGCAAATTAGTGGTTTAGCTGGAACCACAATCCCAATCTTCTGATCATGAGTCTTATAATTACTTTTATTATCTGAAGGTCAGGACCCAGCAGATGCTTTGGTTGGCAACAGAAGCATAATTCAGGGTACACAGACTTTAGTAACCAATTCCTCCTAGACAAATGAGTGTTTACATTTTCAGTCTCAATGAAGGTTAAATTTTAGCACCTAACTACATTGAAGAAGGGTTTGTATGTGTTCTCCTTTTTCTTTATTAAGGAAGTGTACACACACAAAAAACCTTTACAATCCCATGATTCTGAAATAATGCAATTCCCACTGAAATAGTTATTTTGAGTTATCTTTGAAAGGAATTTTTTTCTGGCTCAGTTATTTGTTCTCAGATAATTAGACCTCTTCCTCTACTTTTCAAGTGATTTAGTATCTTTTTTTCTGGATATGAAAGTTCTAAGTCCTCTGTTTATTAAAATTTCAAACATTACAGATATATACAACATGGTTATTAACAATATACTGTGTCTATCATCCTCAGAGATAATCACTGCCAATTACTTAGTGTATTTCTCTCTAGGTTTTTTTCTATGTACATACTAAAAAATATTTTTTTCACACAAAAATGGGATCATGTTATTCATACTGTTTTTTAAAAATTGAAGTAAAATCTATACAACATAAAATATATCATTTTAGCCGTTTTAAACTGTACAACTCAGTGTCTTTTAGTATAGCCACAATGTTATGAAACCAATTACCACTATTTAATTCCAGAATATTTTTTTCACCCCATAAACACCACCATACCCTATTCATACAGTTTTGCATCTTACTTTCTTACTTAATGCATCCTTCTATGTTAAGATATGTCACATTCTATTTCATAGCTCTGTAGCATTTCATTATAAGCACCATAGTTATTTAAACAACTTCAATTAATGGACAGTTGTGTTATTCCGGTTTTTTTGTTTTTTTTTATTTTTTAGAGGTGGGGTTTGTCCATGTCACCCATGTCACCCAGGCTAGTCTTGACTCAAGGAGCCCTCCTGCCTCGTCCTCCCAAAGTGCTGGGATTACAGGTGTGAGCCACTGTGCTTGGCCTATTCCAGGTTTTTAAAATATTATAAACAGGCTGGGCGCAGTGGCTCACGCCTGTAATCCTAGCACTTTGGGAGGCTGAGGCGAGTGGATCACCTGAGGTCAGGGGTTCAAGACCAGCCTGCCAACATGGTGAAACCCTGTCTCTACTAAAAATACAAAAAATTAGCCAGGTGTGGTAGTGGGCATCTGTAATCTCAGCTACTTGGGAGGTTGAGGCAGGAGAACTGCTTGAACCCGGGAGGCGGAGGTTGCAGTGAGCTGAAACCGCGCTACTGCACTCCAGCCTGGGTGACAGAGTGAGACTCTGTCTCAAAAATAATTAAATAAATAAATAAACAATCTATACTAAATGTCAAACATTTGCACGCTTTTGTGAGATAAATTATTAGAAATAAAAATGTTGAGTCAAAGGGCATGAACATTAAAAATGCAATAAAAATTGTTATGTTTCTCTCCAAAAAAGTTGTACTAATTAACAATCCCAGCAAGGGTATTTCCCCACTCATGTTTTCCAATCCTCTTGTCAACCCTGAATATTATAAATGTAAAAATTTTTTCCAATCTGATAGGCAGAAATAATTACATTATTGTTTTAGTTTTTGATTAACCATAAGGGAGGTTGAGCATCTCTTAATATTTCTAGCAATCTGTATTGTGTGTGACTTGTCTGTTCATGCTCTTTGCCCATAGTTCTACTGAGTTGTTTTCTTTTTCTTGTTGATTTTTAGTTAGTTAATAAGAAATGTTTGTTTTGGAAGACTTTTTTGGTTCTCATTTTAAATCAACTTTATTCTTCCCTGTGCAGAAACGAATTCTCTTTGAGTCATCTGTGTTAACAGCTTCCAGGCCATTTAGTTAATGAAACCTTTTCCTGCTGAAGAGGGCTTGGCTTGTGATGGTCAAAAGGACACTAACACCCTATTTTCCTTTCTTTTAGAGCTACCATCCTCCTTTTCTCTCACATTAATTGCTTTGTGTTTTCCCTGTTTGATGCATTTGACCTTAGGTTTTTCATGTAGTCCTTCCTTACTAATACCTGGCTAGTTTTTTTTTTTTTTTTTTTTTGGTCTTTTTTTTTTTGAGATGGAGTCTTGCTCTGTCACCCAGGCTGGAGTGCAGTGGCATGATCTCGGCTCACTGCAACCTGCACCTTCTGGGTTCAAGCGATTCTCCAGCCTCAGCCTCCTGAGTAGCTGGGACTACAGGTGCGCACCACCGCGTCTGGCTAATTTTTGTATTTTTAGTAGAGACGGGGTTTCACTGTGTTGGCCAGGCTGATCTCAAACTCCTGACCTCAGGTGATCCACCCACCTCGGCCTCCCAAAGTGCTGGGATTACAGGCCTGAGCCACTGTGCTAGGCCCTATCCAGCTGTATTATGTCAGAAGAAAATGAATTCCTTTGGAATTTGGAAGCAATGTATAAGGAAACCCCATTGCATTAGTATTCCTTTCAAGATTTGTCCAATTTTTGTCTCAACCAAAGAGTATTCTCTGATTTAAAGTTTGTTTTTTGGGCTGGGTGCGGTGGCTCACGCCTATAATCCCAGCACTTTGGGAGGCCAAGGTGGGCGGATCACGAGGTCAGGAGATCGAGACCATCTTGGCTAACAAGGTGAAACCTCGTCTCTACTAAATATACAAAAAAAAAAATTAGCCAGGTATGTGGCGGGCACCTGTAGTTCCAGCTACTCAGGAGGCTGAGGCAGAAGAATGGCATGAACCTGGGAGGTGGAGCTTGCAGTGAGCTGAGATCGTGCCACTGCACTCCAGCCTGGGCAACAGAGCCAGACACTGTCTCAAAAAAAAAAAAAAAACTTTGTTTTTTGGCCAGGTACAATGGCTTACGCCTGTAATCCCAGCACTTTGGGAGGCCGAGGCGGGCGGATCACCTGAGGTCAGGAGTTCGAGACCAGCCTGGCTGACATGGCAAAATCCTGTCTCTACCAAAAACACAAAAATTAGCCAGGCATGGTGGTGCGTACCTGTAGTCCCAGCTGCTCTGGAGGCTGAGGCATGAGAATCACTTGAACTCGGAGGGCAGAGGTTGCAGTGAGCCAAGATCACACCACTGCTCTCCAGCCTGGGTGACAGAGTGAGACCCTGTCTCAAAAAAAAAAAGTTTATTCTTTGGAGTCCACCTGCTCTAAATGTTTTTTGGACTCAGAGTGAAGCCCTCACCTCAAAGCCAATGACAGCCATTAATTCTTTGTCAGTGTCAGAATGCTTGCCTAAATTCCAGGTTAGTTGGTCGTATGTAGCTTTCCCGAGCTGCCTATAGTGGGAACCCTTTTCTGCTTTTTTTTTTTTTTTTTTGGGACAGGATCTCGCTCTGTCACTGAGGCTGATGTGCAGTGGAGCTATCTTAGTTCAATTACAGGCGTGAACCACTGCGCTCAGCCTCTACTTCTTTTTATAAATTATTTATTTGTTTGTTTGTTTGTTTATTTAATTTAGTAGAGACAGGGTCTTGCTATGTTGCCCAGGCTGATTTTGAACTCCTGGCCTCAAGGGATTCTCCTGCCTCAGCCTCCCAAAGTGCCGGGACTATAGGTATGAGCCACCAGGCCTGGCCCCTCCTCTCTTTCCTAATTCAAAGGACTATCCCGGGTTTCTGTGTGCTATCAGGTAGTGCTTTGCCCCAGAAGCAGCAGCAATGACCTCTGGGGCTAGATTGAGTTATTAATGAAGCCCTGTGGGATCCTTTGCAAAAGAAGAGTTGGTATAAATGGGAGGTGTGTCCTATATGGGTCTCAGGGGAGCAGAAAACAAACCAAGGATAAAAAAATGATGCCACAGCTGCTACCACCTGTGAGTAATGTGAGGGTGAAATGTTGACAACACACAGATTCCCCAGAGGAAGCTTGGGGTTGACAGAGTCACAATACTGCCATGCTTTTTTTTCATGGTCTTAGCATTGATTTTCAAATTACACATTCACTTAAAGCCTAACCTGACCACTCGGGTATGGGACTGGGTGGCTATGCAAGGCCCACAGCAGCTTTATTTTCTCCACTACTAAGCATCAGTGTGGGAACAAATCAGGCATTCTAGGTCCTTTTCAGCTACCAAGTGGCCAACGAACTTCATTCAGAGATGAGGCAAGCCAGCAAGGATTTTCCCTTCCATGCCTTTCACAATGTATAGAATGAAGTTTTGTTCTGTTTTCAAGAGAAAGAGCACAATATTACTTGGCACCTTTCTGTACTAGCTTCCACTTCCAAAGGGAGAGACCAAGTACTCACTTAGTTGGTTCTTTCATATGGCTAGTTATGCCACTGGTACCTTTAGAAACATTAGCACCCACGTTTATGGCTTCCTGAATGTTGCTAAGGTCTTTAACTGGCATGATCAATTTCTCAGGGGTCTTACATTTCATTATATAACTAACTTTTCCTCAATTACATACATTACACATATTGCTGGTAGAAAAATCTGGAAAAGTATAAAAGAATGAAAAGCAACTGCATTCTTCTTATCAAAGAAAACCACTATTATTATCTTGATATATATATCCTTCCATGTTGTATATACATATATAGTTGATTCTCATTATCTTGGTAGTCAAGCTTTATAAAGGCATTGGGAACAATGAATTAGCAAATAGCCATTGTTCCTAGGGGAAGTATAGAGTTAGGTTCCTGTGAACCTCTGGTCATAACATTTTCATCAACTGATCAATACATAACCTTGATTATTTGTGTATTTATGTTTAAATACACTAATCTATATTGTTGATTCATTAACATTGAACTCAAGGCTAACAGCACTATCACTCATTCCTGAATGAAACTTATCTTAACACAGGTATTTTCTCTGTAAAGCACATCACAGACTTTTTAACTGAGAAACACTTGACAGTACTTCAGCATTATGCTTGGGGGTATTTTATTTATTTATTTTTTGAGGCAGGGTCTCACTGTCACCCACGCTGGAGTGCAGTGGCATGATCACAGCTCACTGCATCCTCAACCTCCCGGCTCAAGAGATTCTCCCACTTCAGCCTTCCATGTAGCTACTACAGGGATGCACTACCACACCTGGCTAATTTTTTTTTTTTCTTTTAGTAGAGATGAGGTCTCACTATGTTGCCCAGGCTGGTCTCAAACTCCTGAGCTCAAGCAATCCTCTGGCCTTGGCCTCCCAAAATATTGTGATTATAGGTGTGAACCACTGTGCCTGGCTGGCTTTTTTTTTTTTTTGAGACGGAGTCTCACTCTATTGCCCAGGCTGGAGTGCAGTGGTGTGATCTTGGCTCACTGAAAACTTGACCTCCTGGGTTCAAGTGATTCTCATGCCTCAGCCTCCTGAGAAGCTGAGATTACAAGCATTCACCCCACACCTAGCTAATTTTTGTATCTTTAGTAGAGATGGGTTTCACCATGTTGGCCAGGCTGGTCTCGACCTCCTGGCCTCAGGTGATCCACCTGCTTCGGCCTCCCAAAGTGCTGGCGTTACAGGCATGAGCCACTGTGCCTGGCCCTGGCCAGCATTTTAAACAGTGACACAATCAACAAAAAGCACAAAACTGTGAAATACATGGCACTAAATAAACCATGAAAAGGAGTATTTATTTATGCTATAAGAGCTGAAACAAGAAGGCAGAGTATCGCCTTGTTTGGCCTCAGCTGGGAATGTGCACATCAGGTGACGCAAAATTTTTGGCACTCTGTGCAAGTCTGCAAATGACCACAAAAGTGCTGAAAGTATTGATTTTGGGGTCACAAATAAGTTTTAGTGATTAGATGAATTTACAAATGCAGAATCTGTGAATAATGAGGATCAACTACACTGTAACATACTTTTTCACTTACCAATATATGATTTTTTTTTTTTTTTGGAGACAGAATCTTGCCCTGTTGCCCAGGCTGGAGTGCAGTGGCACAGTCTCGGCTCACTGTATCCTTCACCCTGCAAGGTTCAAGTGATTCTTGTGTCTCAGCCTCCCAAGTAGCCAGGATTACAGGTGCCTGCCACTACGCCCAGCTAATTTTTGTATTTTTAGTAGAGACAGGGTTTTACCATGTTGGCCAGGCTGGTCTTGAACTCCTGACCTCAAGTGATTCACCTGCCTCAGCCTCCCAAAGTGCTGGTATTACAGGCATTGGCCACCATGCCCAGCCCCACTATATGAATTTTAATGGCTATATATTAGTCCAAGATATGAATGTGCTATGATTTATTTAACCATTTTCCTAATCTTGAACATTCCATTTGTTTTCAAGTTTTTACCCTTTTACTGTCATCCTTGAATGTAGATCTTGTTCATATCTGTTATTTATTTGGATATATTCCTACAAGATGAATTTTGGTTCCAGTCATTTTTTTTTCCTTTTTGTCTGGAGACAGGGTCTCACTCTGTAACCCGGGCTGGAACACAGTGGCATGATCACAGCTTACTGCAACCTCTGCCTCCCAGGCTCAAGTGATCCTCCTGCCTCAGCCTCCCAAGTAGCTAGGATTACAGGTGCACGTTACCATGCCTGGCTAATTTTGGTATCTTTAGTAGAGACAGGGTTTTGCCATGTTGGCCAGGCTGGTCTCAACTCCTGGGCTCAAGCAGTCCTTCTGCCTCGGCCTCCCAAAGTGCTGGGGTTAGAGGAGTAAGCCACTGCACCCAGCCCAATCTTTAAATACAGAGTGTTATATAGTTATGTTTTGAATAATCTATATGTAGTCCATATTTTTTATGTGCAAGTGTACTAAAGGGTTAACTCAGCAGGTGTAGGTATCCAAATCCTGCACATTCCAGACGTCTTCAGGACTGGCCTCTGACCAACTCCTGGGAGATAACCTCTAAACCCTTGGAATATCCTGCCTGACAAGAATGTCTTTTTGTGTTTTTCTTTTTTGAGACAGGGTCTTGCTCTGTTGCCCAGGCTGGAGTGCAGTGGTGCCATCACGGCTCACTGCAGCCTCGACCTCCCAAGCTCAATCAATCCTCCTGCCTCAGCCTCCCAAGTAGCTGGAACTACAGGTGTGTACCACCATGCCTAATTTTTGTATTTTTTGTAGAGCTGGGGTTTCACTAGGTTGCCCAGGCTGGACTTGACTCCTGGGCTCAAGAGACCTGCCCACCTCAACCTCCCAAAGTGCTGGGATTACAGGCATGAACCACTGCGCCTGGCCAAGAATGTCTTTGTATAGTGATCATAGGCCATGTCAGATAATTTACACTTGTGTGATTTATGGTGAACACCTGTTCTTGTTTACCTAGGGCCCAGAACCATACTGTATCAGTTAGGCATCTGAGGACCTGGAGACTGAGTAGCTAAGGTCAGTCACATAGGTGCTCTGTGTAATATACTGCCCTTTCCTCCCAAAAAAACCTTGGACATCAAGGCTCAAATGAGTCTCCCTGGTTAACGATACTTTGTACATATTGTCACATTGTAGCTGGGAGAATTCAGAGATCTGCGGGGAGAGTAGAACTCAAAGCTTGCACTTGGTTTCTCCTGGACTCTGCTTTATGCACCTTTCTCCTTTGGTGATTTTAATCTCTATTTTTTTCTGTAATAAGCCCTAACCATTAGTATAACAGATTTTCTGAGTTCTGCGGGTCATTATAATGAATCATTGAAGCTAAATGTGGTTTTGGGGACCACCCCCCAAAGCAGTCTATTATATATTTATACACACATGTAGGATTATGTGCACCAAAACATATATAAAGTATTTTATGGGAGATTTAAGAGGTTTTCAAGGGTAATTGGCTGTATTATACTTGATTTTTGCCTTACATTCTATTTTTAGAAACCAATCCTTATCAGCTGCAATTCCGCTATTAAACATCTTTTTAAATGCTTATTGGCCATTTGAATTTCTTACTCTGTGAATTGTCTATTCACGTTCTTTTTCTTGGCTGAGCCATTTTTGAATTTAGAAAAGAGTAAGCATATTCACATATACACAAAGGAAATCAAATTTTATTTCCCTGTTGGTACATACAGCTTGGGGTTTTCTATATGGTTAGCAATTTGCTTTGTCTAAATAATCCCTAAAATTGTTCACCCCCTCAGGAATACCAGCATTCTCCAATATCTAATTTTCTTATGTCTAGCCTCTATTTTTAAGTCATGTCAATATCTCTTAAGCCTTCTTTTTTTCTGGGCAAAACTTTCACTCACTGAATTTAGTTGATTTTCTTTTCTAATGTCTTTATACATTTTCCCTACATTGCTACCTTTCAAAATCAGACTTTCAGAATCTTCACATTTGATTAGTATAATAGTCTTCCTATGAATCCAGTAACTTCTACCCTTAAATCCATCCTGCAGATGTCAGCTTAACCTTTGTAAAGCATTGATTTATTGTACCACTTTCTTGCTCAAAATATTCCAAGATTCTCTTTAGTTTCCCTTATTATATATGGGAACCTTTGGGACCAGACCTGGAGATCTGGATGTTTTGAGCTTTGCCCACTTGATTTTCTCATGCAATCCACTCCCAAGAGAAAGATACTGTCTTAGTCCATTTGCTGTTGCTATAACTGAATACCTAAGACTGAGAAATTTATAAAGAAAATAAATGTATTTAGCTCAAGGTTCTGGAGGTTGGCAAGTCCAAGAACATGGTGCCAGCATCTGGTGAGGGCCTACTTGCTGCATTATAACGTGGTGGAGGGCATCACATGGTGAGAGGGCAAGAGTGTGCCAGCTCCAGTTTCTCTTCCTCTTCATATAAAGCCACCAGTTCTATCATGGTGGCCCCACCCTGGTGACCTTATTTAATCCTAATTATTTCCCAAAGGTCCTACCTCCAAATACCATCAACATATGAATTTGAGGGTTAAGTTTCCAACACATAAAATTTGGAAGACACATTCAAACTATAGCAGATGCTGAAATAGGACAGAGGTCCATTTCTGTGTGGTTAGTACAGATGTGCTGAGCCAGGAGGAAGATAAATTGTGAACTAGGAGGTTGAAGTGGTAGCAGACATTAAAGCTTGGCTAAGGTGGTTCTAAAGTCATTGTTATTTACTGGTAAAATCAAGCTTGAAGAAGGAAAAGAGTGTGATCCATAACAATAGAATTGTATGTAATGGATGCCAGGCCCTGATTACAGTATGCTTTTATGTTTGGCCTTTGCTTCTAGAGGCTTCACTCCTGTTCTGAACCCTTAGTCTGCATTGTGAATTGGAGGTGGACTCCTCTGGGTTTCTCCAAGTTCTTTCAAGGGAATTAGTGTTAGGAAGGCGATTAGGAATATGTGTAAGGCAGGCTGCAGATCTCTCAGGTATTACCCTCAGAGATTGACCCATTCTTGTGTATATTTTGCCTGGGTACACATGTATAGGACCCTGCAATGGGTGGACTGCTGTGGAGTATGTAGGGTTACTGGAAGACCTAGTAGACCAAGTATGCTCTCATAACCCCCAGTCCAGTCTGGAGTCTAGACTTTAATGGCTGGGACATAAAAAACAATGTTGCTTCTACAGGAGGCCTTAATGACCCACAGAACCATATCAGTAAAGTCACTGGAGAAGGAATATGATGAAAGCTGTAGGGGAGTAAAACTTTTCCTTAACCCTCCTAGGGTTCTTGGCTGGGCCTGAAAACTATATTGACAGGACAGATTAACATGAAAAGAGCAAACACATTTATTTAATATAAGTTTTACATGACATAGGAGCCTTCATAAGGAAAGGAAGACCCAAAGAATGATTAGCTTGAGGTTAAGCCAGTTCAGGTTAAGCCTGAGTACTTTTATATTTGATTTAATGAAGAGTGCAGTATTGTGGGAAAATGTGATAGGACAAAGGATATGAACTAAGGATAGTAAACTGGGGGAAACATAGCAAGGCCCATTCCCTCACATTCCTCTCAGCATCCTTCCATCTTCTGACATAAGGATGCTCCCTTCTCCAGTTATAGGGAGGGCACCTCTTCTGTGAGGGTCTTATGACCTGCTCTGGCGAGAAAGGGGAGGTTAGAGGTCCTTCCTGCAATGGCTGCTTCTCAAATTCCTTCAGCTTAAAATATTCAATATGCCAAGGTGCCATATTTTGGGGTAGCATGTTTTGAACCCCATCAAACCTAACAGGACCAGGCAGGGCCATATTCTTGTGAAATCTACAACTGGGGTGATACGGGTTTAGTTCTATAATCCATTTCTGGATGAGGATCCATTTGCCTGTCTTTCTTATCCCTGCCTTCTTTAGAAAAAGATTTGAGACTGCATCAGACATGGGTTGTTGGAAGAACAGGGCCAACTTTGACTGTTTTTGACTGAACTTGAAAGAACATCCCAGTTGGTAGAGATGTTTCAGATGTTATGGGTGCCAGGCCCCTCCCAAGCAGTATTGAAGTCAGCCATCACTGTAGGAGCTCTTTCACCCAGAAGAGCTGTGGTTTGGGGTTAAACAAAGAGATGCATTTACAAAAGAAGTATGTTTAAGCTACGAGAGTATTTGTCTAGAGCAGATTACCAGATTTTGTCCCTGGAAATTATAATCATAGATCTAGGTGTGGGTTCAGGAATCTGGGGTGTTTCTTCAGAGAGGCTTGGGAAATACTGGCCTAGGATTTGTTTGTGAAAAAATAGTCCTGGCTGAGGTTGGAAGTGTTGATCTTTTCCATAAAAAGGCATTGTGAGTTGAAGGAAATTAACATTATAGCATGAATGAAAAGTCTCTTTAATTTGCTGAAAAGCTTGACTTTATCCATCCAAGGAACTGGATGGATAATAGACCTTGAATAGATTCATCAGCAGGGTGGTCACATGGATGAAATGTGGGATGAATCCAAGGACCTTCTATACATCCTTAATGATTTGGGAAGGGGGATGCTACTTTAGGACTGTGGCAATCTTTGTTGGCATCAATCATCTGAACTTGGGTTAGCAGACAATATGTCCTAAGAACCTGTCTCAACCAGCTCCTATAACCATTTCTTCTAGAGTGTATTCACAGAGGGAGCACCCTAGATGATGTCAACTGAGGGTTTGTTATAATGTTAGATCTGGGGAGTAAATGTGTCATCCTTGGGGGATAGTACAGGCATATGTTCATACAAAAACATATCCTGGTTAAGAATCCTTGCTTTCGAGAAATCTGTGGCCTCAACTTGAGATTTATGGTAACCTGGCTACAGACTCAGCCTTGCCTGACTGCCCATAATTCTCTTCCTTTATCTCTCCTATTTCTCCTATTTCTCTAATGCTTTAGCAGACTGGCATCTGGATTGACCCTGTCCTTCATCCACTATGACTTGTATGGAGCATTTTGATATTCCTTTAGTTTGGGTTAGCCTAGCAATTCTGGTAGTACTTGCTCTCAGAAGCAGTCTTGACTGGATCAGTTTATTGTCCTAGGCTTTTCCCCCTTCTTCTATTCCAGTCTCAAGAAGCCAGGTCCTAGAAGGTTAAATTGGCATTCAAGATTGTATTAGTCAGAGTTCTCTAGAGGGACAGGACTAATAGGATAGATGTATATATGAAAGGGAGTTTATTGAAGAGTATTGACTCACACGATCATAAGATGAAGTTCCACAATAGGCCGTCTGCAAGCTGAGGAGCAAGGAAGCCAGTCTGAGTCCCAAAACCTCAAAAGTAGGGAAGTCAACAGTGCAGCCTTCAGTCTGTGGCTGATGGCTGGAGAGCCCCTGACAAACCACTGGTGTAAGTCCAAGAGTCGAAAAGCTGAAGAACTTGGAGTCTGATGTTCGAAGGCAGGAAGCATCCAGCACAGGAGAAAGATGAAGGCTGGAAGAGTCAGCCAGTCTAGTCCTTCCACGTTCCTCTGCCTGCTTTTATCCTAGCTGTGCTGGCAGCTGATTAGATGGTGCCCAGATTGAGGGCGGGTCTGCCTCTCCCAGTCCTCTGTCTCAAATGTTAATTTCAGGACTGGGTGTGGTGGCTCACGCCTGTAATCCCAGCACTTTGGGAGGCTGAGGTGGGTGGATCACCTGAGGTCAGGAGTTCAAGACCAGCCTGGCCAACGTGGTGAAACCTCCTTTTTACTAAAAATACAAAAATTAGCCAGACATGGTGGTGGGCGCCTGTAATCCCAGCTACTCGGGAGGCTGAGGCAGGAGAATCGCTTAAACCCGGGAGGCAGAGGTTGTGGTGAGCCGAGATTGTGTCACTGAACTCCAGCCTGGGCAACAGAGTGAGACTCCCATCTCAAAAAAAAAAAAAAAAGTTAATTTACTTTGGCAACACCCTCACAGACACACCCAAGAACAATACTTTGCATCCTTCAATCCAATCAAATTGAAACTCAATATTAACCATTACAAAAGTCTTCAACAGATCCTAATTTACCTAAGTTTTTTACCCACCAATCTCTCATGTGAAATCTTGGCATGCGAAGACTGGCTCAATCAATTGCACCCAGACAATGTCTAGCCCATTGTCATCCTTTTTTCACCACATATACTTAGAAATCCCCTTCCCCTTCTCTGAATCTATCTGCACTCCTCTGTTTTTTTGTTTTGTTTTGTTTTGTTTTTGAGATGGAGTCTTACTCTGTCGCCCAGGCTGGAGTGCAGTGGCATGATCTTGACTCACTGCAACTTCCACCTACTGGGTTCAAGCGATTCTAATGCCTCAGCCTCCCAAGTAGTTGGGACTACAGGTACATGCCACCATGCCTTGCTAATTTTTGTATTTTTAGTAGAGACAGGGTTTCATCATGTTGGCCAGGCTGGCCTCGAACTCTTGACCTCAAGTCATCTGCCTGCGTCAGCCTCCCAAAGTGCTGGGATTACAGGTATGAGCCACCATGCCTGGCCTCCTCTGGTTTTTAGAATAACTTTTGCTTTTCATTATAAAATTATTACATGTTTACTGTAGGTAATTTGAAAAACATGGAGTAAACAATCTATAGAAAAGATAACCTAGGTTAGAAAAAGGTTGTTTCTTCCAACCTTTTTTTCCTATGTGCACAAATGCAAATGTGAGATTAATAGCTACTGATAATATGAATATTTTGTGTGTGTATATATATATATATATATATTTTTTTTTTTTTTTTTTTTTTTTTTTAATGGAGATGGAATCTTGCTCTGTCGCCCAGGCTGGAGTGCAGTTGTGCGATCTGGGCTCACTGCAACCTCCGCCTCCCGGGTTCAAGCAATTATCCTACCTCAGCCTCCTGAGTAGCTGGGACTACAGATACATGCTGCCACGCCCAGCTAATTTTTTTTTTTTTTTTTTGTATTTTAGTAGAGATGGGGTTTCACCATGTTGCCCAGGCTGGTCTTGGCTCAGGCAATCCACCTGCCTTGGCCTCCCGAACTGTTAGGATTACAGGCGTGAGCCACTGCACCCGGCCTATATATTGTCTTTTTTTCAACTTAATAGTTCTTTAATCCTTCCTCTCCCTCTCCAGAACAACAAATTCCTCAATGAATCTCATGCAAGACATTTTAACCTCTTTCTTTAATACCTTAGAGGCTCCATCTTCTTCAGATATTATGCAAAAAAAGTTTGTGATGTAAAAAAATGCAGGCTGGGCATCGGGGCTCACACCTGTAATCCCAGCACTTTGGGAGGCTGAGGCGGGAGGATTACTTGAGCCCAGGAGTTCAAGACCAGCCTGGGCCACACAGTGAGACCCTGTCTCTACAAAAAAATTAAAAATTAGCCAAGTGCGGCAGCATGCACTTGTGGTCCCAGCTACTTGGGAGGCTGAGGCGAGAGGATTGCCTGAGCCCAGGAGTCTGAGGCTGCAGTGAATTGTGTTTATGCCACTGCACTCCAGCCTAGGTGACAGAGTGAGACCCTGTCTCCAAATTTTTTTTTTTTCAAATGCTAGCTCTCAAGAGAACAATACAATTTATCTTGTAATAATAGTACAGGTAAGAAGGGGAGTAATGCATAAATATATTTAAATTTTTTATTATAAAATAATTGTATGCTTTTTATGGACAATGGTCAATGTTAGGGGAGAGGAAACGGAAGAAAAAAATCTGTACAATGATCAACATTTTGAAATTTAGGAAAATTTATATTACATATAAGAATCCAGAGGCTGGGCACAGTGGCTCACACCTGTAATCCCAGCACTCTGGGAGACTGAGGCGGGTGGATCACCTGAGGTCAGGAGTTCAAGATCAGCCTGGCCATGGTGAAACCCCATCTCTACTAAAAATACAAAAAATTAGCCAGGCATGGTGGTGCGCACCTGTAATCCCAGCTGCTCGGGAGGCTGAGGCAGGAGAATCGCTTGAACCCAGGAGGCAGAGGTTGCAGTGAGCCGAGATCGTGCCATTGCACTCCAGCCCGGGCAACAAGAGCAAAACTCCATCTCAAAAAAAAAAAAAAAAGAATCCAGAAATGTTTTTAATGCTTTATTTCTATTTGATGGTCTGTTTTCTATACATTTAAAAAATAGAATGTTATTACACAGTTTATATCCTTTATTAGTAGTATCTAATGAACACTGAAATATTCTTTAAAAATGTAACTTTTCTTTTCTTTTTTTTTTTTTTAGATGGAGTCTCAGTCTGTTGCCCAGGCTGGAGTGCAGGGGTGCAATCTCAGCTCACTGCAACCTCTGCCTTCTGGGTTCAAGCTATTCTCCTGCCTCGTCTTCCCGAGTAGCTGGGATTACCAGTGCCTGCCACTACATTCAGCTAATTTTTGTATTTTTAGTAGAGACGGGATTTCACCATATTGGCCAGGCTGCTCTTGAACTCCTGACCTCAAGTGATCTGCCCGCCTTGGCCTCCCAAAGTGCTGAGATTACAGGTGTGAGCCATGGCGCCTGGCCAAAAATGTAATTTTCATAGTTATATATTCCATCATTTAAATTGAGTACTAAATATAATTAAATCATATTAATTGAAGGTAGATATCTAATTTTTTTTTTTTAACTCAGCACAGGTGTTTACTATTTGTATTTAAAATTGATTCGGCCGGGCACGGTGGCTCACGCCTGTAATCCCAGCACTTTGAGAGGGCGTGGTGAGCGGATCACCTGAGGTCAGGAGTGTGAGACCAGCCTGGCCAACATGGTGAAACCCCGCCTCTACTAAAAATACAAAAATTAACTGGATGTGGTGGTCGGCGTCAGTAATCCCAGCTACTGAGGAGGCTGAGGCAGGAGAATCACTTGAACCCTGGAGGTGTAGTTTGCAGTGAGCTGAGATTGCAAAACTGCACTCAAAAAAATAAAAATAAAAATAAAAAAATTGACTCAACATTTTCAGCGACAATATTCTCTTTGCTTGATCCTCAGACTAACATTCAATGTCAGATTTTTCGTCACTCTTCCCAGATGCAAGAATGTCAAAGCCAGTGGTGAACCCTTAGAGATCAAGCAGACCAACCTCTTCACTTAACAGATAAGGAAACTGGGATTCAGAAGAGTCAAATGGCTTCCTGAAGGCCTCATAGCTAGTAGTAACCCAGAAGCAAACTCTCTAAGATCTTGATGGGGCCTGGATCCAAACACTGCTTGTCTGGATCTAGAGAAGATACTATAGTTGCAGATAAAATCTAAAAAACATGTCCTGAAAATCTTTATATATATCTCCTAGGCCTGTGTCTTTGTATTCAAGATAGCTAAGTGAGATAGAAAACTATATTATCCCAATAACTTAATTTACTTTTTTATTAAAAAAATTTGGGGGGTATATAGTAGCTATATGTATTTATGGGGTACATGAGATGTTTTGATACAGGCATGCAATGTGAAATAAGCACATCATGGAGAATGGGGTATCCATCCCCTCAAGCATTTATCCTTTCAGTTACAAACAATCCAGTTGCACTTTTTTTTTTGAGATGGAGTTTCACTCTTGTTGCTTAGGCTGGAGTGCAATGGCGCAATCTCAGCTCACTGCAACCTCCACTTCCCGGGTGCAAGCGATTCTCCTCCTTAGCCTCCCGAGTAGCTGGGATTACAGGCACCTGCCACCACTTGGCTAATTTTTGTATTTTTAGTAGAGACGGGGTTTCACCATGTTGGTCAGGCTGGTTTTGAACTCCTGACCTCAGGTGATCCACCCGCCTCAGCCTCCCAAAGTGCTGGGATTACAGGCATGAGCCACCACTCCCGGCCTCCAATTATACTCTTTAAAGTATCTAAAAATGTACAATTAAGGCTGGGTGCAGTGGCTCATGCCTGTAATCCCAGCACTTCAGGAGGCCAAGGCAGGTGGATCATTTGAGGTCAGGAGTTCGAGACCAGCCTGGCCAACATGGTGAAACCCCCATATCTACTAAAAATACAAAAAATTAGCCAGATGTGGTGGCAGGTGTGGGCAATCCCAGCTACTCAGGAGGTTGAGTTATGAGAATTGCTTGAACCCGGGAGGTGGAGGTTGCAGCGAGCTGAGATCATTCCTCTACACTCCATCCTGGGCAGCAGAGTGAGACTCCATCTCAAAAAAAAAAAAGTACAATTAAGTGATTTTGACTATAGCCACCCTATTGTGCTATCAAATAGTAAGGTTTTATTCATTCTTTCTATTTTTTTTTGTATCTATTAATCATCTCCATTTCCCCCCCAATCCCCCATGACCCTTCCCGGCCTCTGGTAACCGTCTTTCTACTCTATATGTCCATGAGTTCAATAATTTTGATTTTTAGATACCATAAATAAATGAGAACATGCAATGTTTGTCTTTCTGTGCATGGCTGGTGTCACTTAACATAGCGTCCTCCATTTCCATCCAGTTGTTGTAAATGACCGGATCTCATTCTTTTTTTATGGCTGAACAGTGCTCCATTGTGTATAAGTACCACTTTAAAAAATCTATTTATCTGTTGATGGACACTTAGGTTGCTTCCAAATCTTGGCAATTGTGAACACAGTTGCAACAAACATGGGAATGCAGGTATCTCTTGGACATACAGGTTTAATTTCCTTTGGATAATAACCAGTAGTAGGATTGCTAAATCATATGGCAGTTCTATTTTGAATTTTTTGAGGAACCTCCAAGCTGTTCTCCATAGTGGTTGCACTAATTTACATTCCCACCAACAGTGTACAAGGGTTCCCTTTTCTCCACATCCTTGCCAGCATTTGTTATTGCCTATTTTTTTAGGATAGAAGCCACTTTAACTGGGGTGAGATGTTATCTCATTGTAGTTTTGATTTGCATTACTCTGATAAGTGATGTTAAGCACCTTTTCATAAGCCTGTTTGCCATTTGTTTTTTTTGTTTGTTTGTTTGTTTTTTATTTCAGTAGTTTTTTGGGGGAACAGGTAGTGTTTGGTTACATGAATAAGTAATTTAGTGGTGATTTCTGAGATTTTGGTGAGCGCATCACTCGAGCAATGTACCCTGTACCCAGTCTTTTATCCCTTTCCACTCCCCCCATTTCCCTCAAGTCCCCAAAGTCCATTGTATCATTCTATGCCTTTGTGTCCTCATATCTTAGCTTCCAGGATTTTTAACTTTTTAACAATACCTGAATAAGCCATTTATTTTCTATTCACCTCAGCTTCTCACCAGTTGATCTCTCCAAGATTATTTCTATCTCATTCTGTTTTTGATTAGTATAGCAGGACCTCCAATAATGTTATTTGGTTATAACATCGATGAGAAAAATAAATGGATTCCCAGCTGGGGCCGCTGTCTGTGTGGAGTTTGCACGTTTTCCCTTTGTCTGCATGAGTTTTCTCCAGATACTCCAATTTCCTCCCACATTCCGAAGACACACATTTTAGGTGAATTGGCATGTCTAAATGGTTCCAGTTTGAGTGAGTGTGGGTGTGTGAGTGTGCCCTGTGATGGAATGGCGTCCCGTCCAGGGTGGGTTTCTGCTTTGTGCCCAGAGCTGCTGGGATAAGCTCTGGCCAGCCATGACCCTGAACTAGAATAAGCAGGTTGGAAAATGAATGAATGAGTAAATACAAATAATAATAATAATTATTATTATGAGACAGGGTCTTGCTCTGTTGCTGAGGCTGGAATGCAGTGGTGATCCATCCCAGCTCACTGCAGCCTCCACCTCCTTCCTGAGATCAAGAGATCCTCTGACCTCAGCCTCCCAAGTAGCGAGGACACAGGCACATGCCACCATGCCCAGCTAATTAAGAATTTTTTTTTTTTAATAAAAATAGAGTCTCCCTATGTTGCCCAGGCTGGTCTTGAACTCCTGGGCTCAAGTGATCCTCCTGCCTGCACCTCCCAAAGTGCTGGGATTATAGGCATGAGCCATACTGCGCATGGCCCAAACTCTTTTGGTTACTATAGTTTTGCAATATAATTTAAAATCATATTGTGATGCCTCCAACTTTTTCTTTCTCAGCATTGTTTTAGCTATTCAAGGTCTTTTATATTTCCATACAATTTTTAGGCTTGTTTCTTCTATTTCTGTGAATGCCATTGGGATTTTGATAGAGATTGTATTGAATCTGTATATTGCGTTGGGCAGTATGGACATTTTAACAATAATTTAATTTAATTATCCTGCTGAATGGGCATGGGATACTTTTCCAAATATTTTTGTCATCTTCAATTTCTTTCATCAATGTTTTGTAGTTTTTGGTGTACAGATTTTCACCTCTTTTTAAAAGTTTATTCCTGAATATGTTGTTTTATTTTTTGATGCTATCATAAATGGGATTGTTGTCTCAATTTCTTTTTCAGTTAGGTCATTACTTGTGTATTAAGATGCTACTGATTTTTGTAAGTTGATTTTGTATTCAGCAAATTTACTGAATTCAGGTATTCTAAAAGGTTTTTGTGGAGTCTTCAGAGTTTTTAACATATAGGATATTGTCATCTGCAAATAGAGCTAATTTTACTTTTTCACTTCTGATTTGTATGCCTTTTATTTCTTTTTCTTATCTGTTTGTTCTTGCTACTACTTCCAGTACAATGTCGAGTAGAAGTGGTGAGAGTGGGCATTCTTGCCTTGTACTGAATCTTAGTGGGAAAGCATTCAGTTTTTCCTCACTGACTATAATGTTAACTGTGGGTTTTTCATAAATGGCCTTTATTATGTTGAGGAATTGTCCTCTATACCTAAAAGATCAAGAGTTTTTATCAAGAAAGGATGTTAGACTGCAAAATGCTTTTCTGTGTCAGTTGAGATGATCGCATGGTTTTAATCTTTTATTTTTTTAATGTGGTGTATCACATTGATTTACATATGTTAAACCAGCCTTTCTTGCCAGGGATAAATCCTACTTGGTCACGATATATAATCTTTTTGATATGTTGTTCGACTCAATTCAGTTTGCTAATATTTTGTTAAAGGTTTTTGAATCAATGTTCATCAGAGACTGGCCTATAATTTTCTTTATTTATAATGTCTTTGTCTGGCTTATAATGAAGGTAATGCTGGCCTCATAAAATGTGTTTGGAAGTATTTCTTCTAGCTCTACTTTTGGAAGACTTTAAGACTTTTTTTTTTTTTTTTGAGATGGAGTCTCGCTCAGCCACCCAGGCTGGAGGAGTGGTGCGATCTCAGCTCACTGCAACCACCGTCTCCCAGGTTCAAGTGATTCTCCCGTCTCAGGTTCCCGAGTAGCTGGGATTACAGGCACCTGCCATCATGCCTGGATAATTTTTGTATTTTAGTAGAGATGACGTTTCACCATGTTTGCCAGGCTGGTCTTGAACTCCTGACCTCAGGTGATTCACCCGCCTTGGCCTCCCAAAGTGCCAGGATTACAGGCGTGAGCCACCGCGCCTGGCCTTGGAAGACTTTAATAGGTATTGCTATTAATTATTCTCCAAATGTTTTGGTAGACTTCAGCTGTGAAACATCTGGTCCTGGGCTTTTCTTTGTTGGGAGATTTTTTTTTTTTTTTTGAGACAGGGTCTCACTCTGCTACCCAGGCTGGAGTGCAGTGGTGCCATCATGGCTCATTGCAGCCTCGACTTCCCAGGCTCAAGCAATCCTCTAGCCTCAGCCTCCTGAGTAGCTAGGTCTACTATTAGGAACATGCCACCATGCCTGGCTAATTTTTTGTTTTGTAGAGACAGGGTTCCACTGTGTTGCCCGGGCTGGTCTCGAACTCCTGGGCTCAAAGAATCCTCCCACTTCAGCCTCCCAAAGTGTTGGGATTACAGGCAGTGAGCCACTGTGCCCAGCCCATAATAGTCCTTTATGATCCTTTTTATTTCTGAAGCATCTGTTGTAATTTATTCACTTTCATTTTTGATTTTATTTGTTCTCTTTGTTACACTAGCCAAGAGTTTGATTTTATTTTTGCAAAACCTAACTCTTAGTTTTATTGATTCTTTACATGGTTTTTCTCTTGTCTGTGTATTTGTCTGATTTTTATTATTTCCTTCCTTCTGCTAATTTTGAGTTTAGTTTGTTTTTTTTTTCATGCATTGAGGTATCTTAAATTATTTATTTGTGATCTTTCTTCTTTATAAACTTCTCTCTTAGAACTGTGTTTGCTATATCACATAGGATTTGGTTTGTTATGTTTCCCTTGTTGTTTGTCTCAAGACATTTTCAAATTTTCCTTTTGATCTCTTCTTTGACCCATTGGTTGTTTATGAGCATGTTGTTTAATTTCCACATATTTATGAATTTTCCAAATTCCTCCTCTTATTGATTTCTAGTTTTATACCACTGTGGTCTGAAACAGTACTAGATATGATTTCAATTTTCTTAAATTTGTTACCACTTGTTTTGTGGCCTAACATGTGGTCTATCCTGAAGAATGTTCCATGTGCACTAGAGAAAAACGTGTATTCTGCTGCCGTTGGATGTGAAGTTCCATATATATCTGTTATGTCCATTTGGTCAAAAGTGCAATTCAAGTCCAGTATTTCCTTACTAATTTTCTGTCTGGTTGATCTATCCATTGTTGAAAGTGGATTATTTAAGTCTCTCTCTGTTGTGGTATTGCTATCTATTTCTCTCTTCAAGTTAATTAGTAGTCACTTTATATATTTAGGTGCTCTAAGGTTGGGTGCATATATATTTATAATGGTTATGTCCTCTCAATGAATTGACCCTTTTATCATTAAATTATTACTTTGTCTCTTACGACAGTTTTTTGTTTTGTTTTGTTTTGTTTGAGACAGGGTCTTGCACTGCTACTCAGGAGTGCAGTGGTATGATTGTAGTTCATGGAAGATTCAAACTCCTGGGCTCAAGCGATCTTCCAACCTCAGTCTCTCGAGTAGCTATGACTGCAGGTGTGCACCACCATGCCTGGGTAATTTTTAAATTTTTTTTGCAGAGACAAGGTCTTGCTATGTTGCCCAAACTGGTCTTGAACTTTTGGCCTCAAGTGATCTTCCCCCGCTGGACTTCCTAAAATCCTAGGATTACAGGTATAAGCCAGTGACCCTGGCCCTTATGAAAGTTTTTGACTTTTAGTCTATTTTATTAGATATAAGTATAGCTACCTCTGATCTCTTTTGGTTACTATTTGCATGGAATATCTTCTTCCATTCACTCACTTTCAGCCTGTGTGTCCTTAAAGCTTAAGTGAGCCTCTTGCAGGTAGCATATGATTGGATTTTCTTTTTAAAATTTATTCAGCCACTCTGTCTTTTGATTAGAGAATTTAATCCATTTACATCCGAGGTTATTATTGATAGGCAAGGACTTATTATTGCCATTTTGTTATCTGTTTTCTGGTTGTTTTGTAGTACCTTCATTCCTTTCTTCCTATCTTGTCTACCTTTGTGGTTTGATAATTTTCTGTAATGCTAAGCTTTGATTCCTTTCTCTTTATCATTTGTAGGTCTGTTGTAGTTTTTGTTTTGTGGTTACCATGATGCTTACATCAAACATCTTATAGTTATAATCAATTATTTTAAAGTGATAATAACTTAACAGCCACCACATACCCTCTCCACCCATAATTTATATTTTTGATGTCACAATTTACATCTTTTTATAATTTTTTTTTGAGACAAAGTCTCACTCTGTCACCCAGGTTGGAGTGCAGTGCCACGATCTTTGCTCACTGCAACCTCCTCCTCCTGGGTTCAAATGATTCTCCTGCCTCAGCCTCTCAAGTAGCTGGGATTACAGGTGTGTGCCACCATGCCCGGTTAATTTTTAAATTTTTTTTTTAGTAGACACAGGGTTTCACCATATTGGCCAGGGTGATCTAGAACTCCTGACCTCAAGCAATCTGCCCACCTTGGCCTCCCAAAGTGCTGGGATTACAGGTGTGAGCCACCACATCCAGCCTACATCTTTTTATATTGTGTATTTCTTAACAATGTATTGTACCATTAGTAATTTTTGACCATTTTGACTTTTAACCTGCATACTAGAGAAATGTATGATTTACACACAACCATTACAGTATTAAAGTATTCTGGATTTGACTATCTATTTACCTCTACCAGTGAGTTTTATACTTTCATATGTATTTATGATAGTAATTATCTTTCTTTCATTTCCGCTTGAAGAACTTTCTTAGGCATTTCTTGTGGGGCAGGTCTAGTGGTGATAAATTCCTTCAGTTTTTGCTTATCTGGTAAAGACTTTATTTCTCTTTCATTTCTGAGGGACAGCTTTACTGGGTATAGTATTCTTGGTTGACCTTTTTTTGTTTGTTTGTTTTGTTTTGTTTTGTTTTTCCTTTCAGCACTTTGACAATATCATTTCATTCTCTTCTGGCCTGCCATTCCTGGATCCTTGTTGCTGCTGCACCCAGCCTCACAGAGCCTGGGCTACTACCAGGTTCTACCACTGCAGGGTTCAGAGTCACCACTGCATGGTAACTCACCTCCAGAGCCTGAACTACTGCCATGCCCTGTTCATTCTCAGTCCCAAATTGCAGCTGTGCCCTTCTCCCTGGGCCTGAGCCTCTGGAACACCCCTTCTTTCCCGGAGTCATGCCGATGCTGTACCCTGCCCCCCAGGGTCAGAACCATAGCAACATTCTAGCCCCCTGGGCCTGAGTGGCTGGGGTATGCCTCAGAGCAACAGACCCTGGTTGAGTGGGAGAACTGCATGCATTTGGGCCTTGGAAAGTGAACCTGTGCCTCAAGTCTCAGGTGCTACAGTAGTTTCACAAGACCCTGGCTTGGGGGTGGTGCACTACTGGGTAGGTATGTTAAAGTGGCAGCAAACCCTCAGGGACGGAGGGGGTGCAATGGTTACCTACCCCCAGAACAGGATACATTATAGCAGTGGTTCCCATTCCAAGATGGTGCAGATTAATGGCAGCATGGGCCACATGGGGCCAGGGCACAGCATTGGCTCCTTCTCTGGGAGTAGCTCAGTGTGTGAATTCCAGGGAGCTCCCTCAGCTGGGCTTGATCCTGTGAAGACTGCTGGAGACTCCAGTAGTGAAGACTGCAGGTGTTTGCAGTGGTGATGGGGGCTGCTAGAGTCCTCTTGCTTAACTTTACCCCTGCAGGAAGAAGTCTCTTCTGGTTCCAAGATGATTCTGACTAGGGGTGTGGGGTGGAAGACCCAAGGTATTCCCTTCCCTATGGTGCTATCTTGGATTTCTGTGCTCTACAGGTTTTCTGCTGCTTTTTGCTGTTGCTGTTGTTCTCTGGAGCTCTCCTTGAGTTATTTTGGTCAATATGTATGTAGTTGTTTATTCACTGTTTTGGATTTTGTTGTGGTAGGGAGACCAATAGGAACTTCTAGTTGGCCATCTTGCTGATGGCACTTTGCTCATAAATTATTTTTTTAAAGTGATGCACTGCCACACCTCTTCTCATACATTGCTTCTCTGTGAGTCCTCATCAATATGAACTCAGTTCTTCATATGAGGTGGGGTTGGGGACAGCGAGAGGGGAGAATGATGAAGGGAGTTGGATAAACCTCCTGAACCGGGCAACCTTTGTGCTATGGTCTGCTGTCACTCTGCATTTACTCACTTGCATTTTCTGATGATAACTCTGACTGACTTAGAAATGTCAGAGGCAGCTGTGGTTGAATCAAACTAAATAGTGAGGCCTCTCTCAATGGCCTGTTTTTCTTGCTTTCCTCTAGGGAGACACACTTTAGATGTGCCTGAATTGCGTTTTTTGGCAAATTGTTACAGTAGAATATTGACTCTCTGATCTGAAGCCAGGCTTGTCCCAAAGATTGTCTGCTTTTCTAAGAGCTAATAATGAGAATTGATCAATGGTTGTGGTGGGGAGTGGAGGTGAAGGGAGGAAGAAGAAAAAACCCTGATCACTGTTCAGAGAACACTAGATTCTGAAGCTGTTTGGCAGTTTATTTCTACTATTTTGCCGTTTTTTTTCTAATCAGAAATAAGGCAAGTTTTTAGTGGATGTGGTACAACTGAATTAAGACAAAGCAAAGCAAGCAAAGTAAATCTAAATGCTGTTCTTTCCTTTCTGTGAATTTCCCTATTCTTTAGTTCTTATAATCACCATATCCACATAGGTCAAGTGATTACAACTAACCCTATAGGGAATTACATCATTTTTCAATATAATGGAATTTCATTATTGCAATAGGAAGCCTGGGAAGAAGGAAGATTGGATCTCAATTCATCCCCTGGGGAAAGCAAGATAAATACCTATGCTTCTGATTAATCATTATTCCCCATCCCAAAACAAAGAGCCAAAGGAAATCCATATGCAGAGAAGAGGACAGGTGAAGATGCAAAGGCATAATGATTTCTTTTTTAAATTGAAACTTCCTTTCTTAGATAAGTGTTCTCCTTCCTGTGAGAGTTTGGTCAGTTTTGCTTTGTTTTAAAGCAGTGCTTACCTACTGCCTGTCCAATGCAAGCCCCTTTGTTAAAGGTAACTCATCCCATCTGTCCTGCTGCTCACCCCCAAATTCTCATAGGGCTCTTTAAAGTGGTATGCCCCTTGTTGGGAAGCACTGCATCTTTTATGTATCACCACTACCTAAAATAATTTTCTTGAGCTTTACTTTCTTTACATTATGTGAACCATATGTTGCTTTCTTCCAGATATAAAATTATAATATTGTTGATCAAGTGCTTTTTCAAATTACACATGCTTCTCTTCTTTGCTAGCCATCCACATCCTAAGATGATGATAAGCCCGCCAGTATACTTCTTAGAGGAAAATACTGTCTTGAAGAAACTTTTTTTTGAGTTTGTATGTGTGTGTATGGTTTATAGACAAAGTTTCTGTTTTTATATTCTTCCTTGGAGTCTATGCCACACATACATACATATACAATACTTAAAACTTATTGGGTACTTTATATCTGTGTGCATGGAATGATTTAATTTAATTCAAATTAAATAATTGAATATTTAATTAAGTGTATTTAATCTAATACACATAACCATCCTAGGAGGTAGGTATTATTATTGTCCTCATTTTAAGATGAAGAAACAGGCACTCAGAAATAAACTCACTTACCCAATGTCACATAATTAGTAAGTGGTAGAGTCAGGACATAAACCCAGAGAGGCTGACCCTAGAGCCCATGCTTTTGACCTCTCTACTATCTTGTGTGGTCTACAACTAGGGAAAAATCCATTGTGCAGACACTAATAATTTAGATCAAATACAACAGCATAAATTACATTAAAAGAAAATTTTCTTTCTGACCAAATATTTCAAGATTAAGTTGTTGGCTAATACATTTCAAGCAGTATTAATTAAACACATTCCTGGTACAGAAAACATAATAAAATGGTTGGAAGTCTTTCAGAACTTCTTGAAGTGGAATTTGGTTATATGAATTATACTGTAACTTTTTTTTTTTTTTTTTTTGAGACAGAGTTTGGCTCTGCTGCCCAGGCTGGAGTGCAGTGGTACGATCTCAGCTCACTGCAACCTCCGCCTCCCAGGTTCAAGCAATTGTCCTGCCTCAGCCTCCTGAGTAGCTGGGACTGCAGGCTCATGCTGCCACACCCAGCTAATTTATTGTATTTTAGTAAAGACGGGGTTTCACTGTGTTGCCCAGGCTGGTCTTGAACTCCTGACCTCATGATCCACCCACCTTGGCCTCCCAAAGTGCTAGGATTACAGGCATGAGCTACCACGCCCAGCCTGTAACAATATTTTTGTCTTGCTCTGTCACCCAGATTGGAGTGCAGTGGCGCCATCAGAGTTCACTGCAGCCTCAAACTCCTGGGCACAAGTGATCCTTCTGCCTTAGCCTCCCAAGTAGCTAGAACTATAAGCACGTGTCTGGCTAATTTAAACAAAATTTTTTTTGTAGAGATATCTTCTTGCTATGTTGCCCAGGCTGATCTCAAACTCCTGGCCTCAAGTGATCCTCCCATTTCAGCCTCTCAAAGGATTACAGGCTGGATTACAGGCGTGAGCCACCATGCCAGGGCTCATATAAAATTTTACTGAAGATGTGATTATAGTAAAATTACCTGTACTTTTTTTTTTTTTAATTTAAGAGACTAAACTATTCAGCATTATGGTATTCACTCTAACGGGATTTTTTTCTTTTCTTTCTTTCTTTCTTTTTTTTTTTTTGAGACTGAGTCTCACTCTGTTGCCCAGGCTGGAGTGTAGTGGCGTGATCTCCACTCACTGCAACCTCCACCTCCTGGGTTCAAGCAATTCTCCTGTCTCAGCCTCCCAAGTAGCTGGGACTACTGGTGCATGCCACCATGCCCGGCTAATTTTTGTACTTTTCATAGAGACAGGGTATCACCATATTGGTCAGGTTGGTCTTGAAGTCCTGACCTTAGGTGATTTCCCCCACCTCAGCCTCCCAAAGTGATGGGATTACAAGCATAAGCCACCGCGCCTGGCTCTAATGGGATTTTAAAATGCCCAGTTACTTAAGCCTAGAAACCTTAAAATTTTGAAGTGAACAATTATTTTGGATTTAAACATTGAGTCGGTAAAATTTTATAAATAAATGATTAAAATAATGATTCAGATTTCATTATAGTTAAATGGTAGAAAGGATCACAGAGAACATGTGTGCATGTGGCTGAAGATTAGAGGGTTCACAATAAGAATTACCCTTTCACATCTGGCCCCATCTGCCTGGTTCCCACCCTGCACCTTAATCACTGTTATCAGTTTTCTCTGAATCTTTCCAGAGTTTTCACATATACAAATAGGTATGAATGTATATTCCCCTACCCTCTTTTTATATAAAAGACAACATTATTTTACACTGAGAAAAACAGGCTGGGCGCAATGGGCTCATGCCTGTAATCCCAGCACTTGGGGAGGCCGAAGTGGGTGGATCACAAGGTCAGGAGATTGAGACCATCCTGGCTAACATGGTGAAAACTCGTCTCTCCTAAAAGCACAAAAAAAATTAGCTGGGCATGGTGGCACACATCTGTAGTCCCAGCTGCTCAGCAGAATCGCTTGAACATGGGAGGCCGAGGTTGCAGCGAGCCAAGATCGCGCCACTGTACTCCAGCCTGGGAGACAGAGCCAAACTCCGTCTCAAAAAAACAAAAACAAAAACAAAAACAAACTTTATATATTCTGAAGATTTTTTTCATATCAGTATATACAGCTTTCTTATTGTTTTTGTATTTTATTGAAGATCTGCAAAATATCCCATTTAATAAATGTAGCACAATGTATTTAGTTAATTTACTATTAATGGACATTTAGATTGTTTTCCAGTCTTTTACTAATACATTGTTTCAGTGGATAATAACCTATGCGAGTATATGTATAGGATAAATTCCCAGAAGTGGATTTACTTAGTCAAAGGACTTATACATTTATAATTTGGATAGATATTGCAAATTGCCCTCCATAAGTGTTTTACTAATTTATTCTTCCACCAGCAATGTAGGAGAGTGCCTGTTTCCCCACAGCTTTGCCAACAGTGTGCATTTTCAAACCTAATAGCTGAGAAATAATTATGTCAGTGTAGTCTGATTTGCAATTCTCTTATTAGGAGTGAGACTAGGTATCCTTTTCCATGTCCAAAAAATGTTTTTATTTTCTGTGAGCTGTTCCCACTTTTAGCTCATTTTACTGTTGAATTGGGTTGATAGTCTTTTTCCTATTTCTACTTATAGGTGCTCCTTCTAGATAGGGGAGATTTGCCTTTTGTCTGTGTAAAGAATTATAAGCATTTCCCTCCAACTTATAATTGTCTTTCAATATCACATACAGTATTTTTTGCCATGTAGAATTAAAAAATATTTTATGTAGTTAAATTTATCAATATTTTCTTTAGTGACTTTTGGATTTCAATTGATAGTAAAAAGCGGCCTTCCCTACTCCAAGGTTATAAAGGAATTCTCCTTTCTTTATTAGTAGTTTTGTCTCTTCTTAAGTTTTATTTTATTTATAATTGACATATAATAACTATACATATTTATGGGGTACAGTGTGATGTTTCAATGCATGGATACAGTGTATAATAATCGAATCAGGGTAATTTGCATATCCATTACTTTAAACATTTGTCATTTCTTTGTGGTGATAACATTCAAATACCTCTTCTTCTTTTAGTAGTTTTGTAGTTCTTTTTTTCCTTTCCTTCCTCCTTTCCTTCTTTCTCTTTTCTCTCTCTCCCCTATTTGGGATATTCCTAGTGTATAGTATGGATAATATTTTAGGAAATCAGCTTGTTTCTATCCATGTGTTTTCTTTTTATACTTCCCCCATTTAAAGTAAATAGCTGGTTCAGGGTCTCTATAGAACAGAAGGCAGAGATATTATGCAAGACTTTCTGCTTTCTGTTTCCAAAAACCTAAGCCCCTGGGAAGATTTAGAGAGTTTGCAGAAAAGAAAAAAGGGAGAAGGAGATTTTCAGGTATAGGTAAGAGTGCCCTAGGGAAGTAAGGCAAGGAGGTGGGATTGGTAGAAAGTGAGGCTTTCCCCCACTACTTCTCTCCAACACACACACATACACACACACACACACACACACACACACACAGATACATACCCCCACCCCAACACCACGTCAAAAATATCCCCCTCAATAGGAGGAAAACAAGAGACAAGTCTGTAAGTTCTTGATATGGTTTGGATTTGTGTCCCTGCCCAAATCTCTTGTCAAATTGTAATTCCCAGTGTTGGAGGAGGGGCCTGCTGGGAGGTGATTGGATCATGGGGGCAGATTTCCCCTTGCTGTTCTCATGACAGTGAGTGAATTTTCATGAGATCTGGTTGTTTAAAAATGTGTGGCACCTCCCCCACCCCCCTTCCTCCTTCTTTGGCCATGTAAGACATGCCTGCTTCCCCTTCATCTTCTGCTGTGATTGTAAGTTTCCTGAGGCCTCCTAGCCATGCTTCCTGTATAGCCTGTGGAACTGTGAGTCAATTAAACCTCTTCTTTTTTTTTTGAGATGGAGTCTCACTCTGTCACCCAGGCTGGAGTGCAGTGGAGTGATCTCAGCTCACTGCAACCTCTGCCTCCTGGGTTCAAGCGATTCTCCTGCCTCAGCCTCCAGAGTAGCTGGGATTATAGATATGTGCCACCATGCCAGGCTATTTTTGGTATTTTTAGCGAGATGGGGTTTCACCATGTTGGCCAGGTTGATCTCAAATTCCTGGCCTCAGGTGATCGGCCTGCCTCAGACTCCCAAAGTGCTGAGATCACAGGTATGAGCCACCATTCCCAGCCAATTCTTTTCTTTCTAAGTTACCCAGTCTCAGGTAGTTATTCCCAGCAACGCGAGAACAGGCTAGTACAACTCTAGAGCATCAATGTCCCAGTTCTGGCTTCCTGGCAGCACCTAGACAGGAGTAGGATCTGTTGCCTCCAGGCATATGGGATTTAGTCCGTTGCAAAAAAAGATTCCCAAGTCCAAAATATGTTGATAAAGCAGAAGGAACTACTGATGCTGAAGGTGCTGTTTAGGCAACACAATGGAAGACTCAGGGATAACCTGTGTACAGAAGTGATTGATTGCTAGAACCAGCACACCCCAATTTGCCCCATGTCAAAATGCAAAAGATCAGAATCTTAACCTAACTCAGAAGAGACGGGTGAAGGGCTTTAAAAACTAACTTTTTTTTTTTTTTCCACTAGCCCAGGGGAATAGTGGAAATTCATTTTTACATAAAGTGATATTCTTATTTACCTGACCATACTCACTACATATTGTCTTAGTCTGTTCTGGCTGTTATAACAAAAATACCATAAACTAGGTGGCTTATAAACAACCCATTTATTTCCCACAGTTCTGGAGGCTGAGAAGTCCAAGATCAAGGCACCAGCAGATTTGGTGTCTGGTGTAACTTCCAAGTGAGTTCATTGTGCCTTGCTGCTCATACAGAGCTGATTTATCAAGGCAGGGGAATTGCAATAGAGAAAGAGTTTAATACATGTAGAGCCAGCTAAACAGGAGATCAGAGTTTTATTATTACTCAAATCAGCCTCACCTGAAAATTCAGAGGCTAGGGTTTTTCAAGGATAGTTTGGGAGGCAGGGGACTAGGGAATGGGTGCTGCTGATTGGATTGAGATCACTTATGGGATACGGAAAACAGTCCTCATGTGCTGAGTCCACCCCGGGTAGGGGCCACAGCAAAGTTGTTGGTCCAGATGGAGTCATCTGGTAGTCAGAAATGCAAAAATCTGAGAAGACATTGAAAAGGCCAGTCTTAGGTTTTACAATTGTGATGTTATTTACAGCAGCAACTGGGGAAGTTGCAAATCTTCCTGAAAATGCTATACCTCCAGAAAAATGGCTGGTAATCATTGAACTATGACTACATCTTAGCAGAATTTAGGCCCCTCTCATCCTCTGTACTTGGTGGCTTAGCATTAGGTTTACAAAGGTGGTTTAGTTTGGGGAGGGGCTATTATCACTTAAACTACAAACTAAATTTCTGCCAGCATTAGCTTGGCCCATGCCTAGGAATGACCAAGGGCAGTTTAGAGGTTAAAGGCAAGATGGAGTTGGTTAGGTCAGGTCTCTTTCACTGTCATCATTTTCTCACTGCTATAATTTTTGCAAAGCCGGTTTCACTGGTGGGGGTCTCCTTTCTGGTTTATGGGTGGTACCTTCTAGCTATGCCCTCATATAGTGGAAGGGAAGAACTCTTGTTTCTGTAACCCCTTATAAGAGCACTAATCCCATTCAGGAGGACTCTGTCCTCATGAGCTAATTATTTCCCGAAGGCCCCACCTCCTAATACCATCACCTTGGAGGGTAGGATTTCAACATGTGAATTTTGGCAGGCCACAAACATTCAAACCTTAGCATATATAGTATGGTCTATAATTTAGGTATGTACTGTTTGTGATTAAACTACTACCTCATTACTCACTAAAGCTGCCAACACTTAAAGTAAAAGATTAGAGATTCCACTTTTGAGACGTCATGAACTTGGTTCCAGCCTTGTGGGACCTCATATACCAATGTGTCCTTGAATGCTACTGGGTCACAGATTTGTATTTGTTTTTTATTTTTGGCAGGGGGAGGTGGGTGGTGAAGGAAAGATCAGGTGTACAGAACTGAATTAATCAGAATCATCACTTCTTGGCACACAGTTATGATTCTGTGTAACGTTGCTCTCCTGTTTGATTTTGTTATTTTTCCCTTCATTCTCTGTCTCATTCCCATTCTCTTCAAAGTTATCCAATCTAGAGGCTTTTCCCATGCTCACCCATAAAGCCTTGGAACAGCCCAACTGTCACGTAAAAAACCATCTGCTGTTGACTAATATAGATGTTTGTGAAACAAGAAACAGAAGTATAACAAGCAAGTTACAAAAGAGTGTAACGGGAGTTAGATAATTTTCTGGTGGACTTTCTTTGCCTATAAAAATGAAGTTAGTAATAACATGCTTTATATCTAACATAATAATATATAATAAAGAAAAAAATTATTTTGCACCAGGCACAGTGGCCCATGCCTGTAATCCCAACATTTTGGGAAGCTGACGTGGGAGGATTGCTTGAGGCCAGGAGTTTGAGACCAGCCTGGTCAACACAGTGAGACCCTATCTCTACAAAATTTTTTTTAAAAAATTAGCCAGGCAGAGTGGCTTACGCCTGTAGTCCCAGCTACTTGGGTGGCTGAGGCAGTGGGGGTGGGGGGCAGGGTGGGGCACAGGGGGATCACTTGAGTCCAGGAGTTCGAGACTGCAGTGAGCTATATGGCACCACTGTACTCCAGCTTGAGTGACACAGTGAGACCCTGTCTCAAAAAACAAACAAACAAACAAAAAACCCAAAATCCCTTTTGGCTCTCTGAGCAGCACCATGGCAGCTGGCAAGCACAACTACCTTACAAAAGCGGCAAAAAGGGAGCCAAGAAGAAAGTGGTTGATCCATTTTCTAAGAAAGATTGGTATGATGTGAAAGCACTGGCTATGTTCAATATATGAAACATTGGAAAGATGGTGGTCACCAGGACTCAAGGAACCAAAATTGCATCTGATGGCCTCAAGGGTCATGTATTTGAAGTGAGTCTTGCTGATCTGCAGAATGATGAAGGTGCATTTAGAAAATGCAAGCTGATTACTGATCATGTTCAGGCAAAACCTGCCTGACTGACTTCGTGGCATGGATTTCACCTGTGACAAAATGTGTTCCATGGTCAAAAAATGACAGACAATGATTGAAGCTCATGCTTCTGTCAAGACTACTGATGGTTATTTGCTTCAGTTATTCTGTATTGGTTATACTAAAAAATGCAACCAATAGATATTCACCACCAACAGGCTTGCCAGATCTAGGAGATGATGGAAATCATGACCCAAGAGGTGCAGACAAATGACTTGAAAGAAGTGGTCAATAAATTGATTCTAGACAGCATTGGAAAAGACATACAAAACAGTTGCCAGTTTATTTATCCTTTCCATGATGTCTTCATTAGAAAAGTAAAAATGCTGGCCAGGTGCAGTGGCTCATACCTATAATCCCAGCACTTTGGGAGGCCGAGGCAGGTGGATCATGAGGTCAAATCGAGACCATCCTGGCCAACATGGTGAAACCCCATCTCTACTAAAAATACAAAAATTACCTGGGCATGGTGGCATGCACCTGTAGTCCCAGCTACTTGGGAGGCTGAGGCAGGAGAATCACTTGAACCCAGGAGGCAGAGGTTGCAGTGAGCTGAGATCATGCCACTGCACTCCAGCCTGGCAACAGAGTGAGACTCCGTCTCAAAAAAAAAAAAAAATTAAAAATGCTAAAGAAGCCCAAGTTTGAATTGGGAAAACTCACGGAGCTTCATGGTGAAAGTAGTGGTTCTGAGAAAGCTACTGGACATGAGACAGGTGCCAAAGTTGAATGAGCTGATGGATATGAACTCACTGGTCCTAGAATCTGCTTAAAGTTCAGACTTTTAATAGTGGCAAATAAAAAGTTCTATTTGTGGAGAAAAGAAAAATGATTTTATAATGTTTATTATTTTAAAGAGAAAAGTTCTATAAGTATTACATCATGTTTATAGAATAAGCTGAAAAAAGCAGAAATCTTTGCATACTAATAGAAAAATCTCAGAAGTCTTTATTTATTGGCAAGTCAGCTACTCTAAGGTTGTGAGCGTAACTTACTGACCTGAAGAAACACATTTTAAACCAATGTGAGATGTGGCTAATTGACTAATCAAAGTAGGAAAGACCCAGATGACTTTTTAGAATAATTCAGATCAGAGTGGATATTGACAGGGCAGAGGTGAATGGCATTGAAAGACAATGCCTTAATTTACTTACACTTTGTTTTCTAGTTTCTGTAATTTTAATTAAAATGAGTAGAAATAAAATTTTGTCTAAGCATTTTTTCTTCCCAATATGAAAGGTGTTGACACATCATATCACTGAGTTGGAAAGATAAAGACAAGGGAAAGGATTAGAATTTGGTGTGAATTAACATATCACAGGGCTCTTGTGTCTGTAAAAGGTGAGGAAACAAACACATGTGTTAATGTAACTCCAACTGCAAAGGAAGGCTGTCAAGGCATGTGGGTTTGCTTGGCCAAAAGCTGTTGATTCCAAAAATGTAATTTCATTTGTTGGATTTTATTGTAATTAACACAGGGAGTTGCACTAGCTCAGAACTCTTATCTTTATTATCTTGGGAGAAGAATTATGAAATGTTTGCACTTACAAAATAGAATTCATATTTTGCAGAGGGCTATAATGCTAATGGGTCTTGGGAACCTTCTGGGATTATGAATTCAAGTTTACAATTAGGGTTTCTGCTTTGCAATCTCAAATGTGGTTTACCTGGAACAGTTAGCATTTCATCTTAAATGGTATTTAATAGAACTTGGGAGCTCTTCAGAGCAGGAATTTCAATTTTTGTTGTTGTTACCTATTGCAAAGCACTGAATTCACTGCTAGAGAAAACTAGCAGTCACTTTTTATGTGTACATCTAATTGTTCTTTACAATCAGATAGAGATCATCTCTAACATTTAACAATTCAAAAAGGCACAAAGTTTACCTCATTAATGTGTGTAGAGGATTCACTATTTTAATAATTAAGCAAAATCTTTGATACTTGTATGAAGAGAGATAAACAACAGGAAAACTAATTTATGGATTTCTTTAAATAGTGGATAGGGACAATTCATTCCCTCAGATATTTGTAATAAAATTTTAGAACCAGAAAATATCTACCTAGGAATACTTACGCTCAAACTTTAGCATGAGATTTATCTGCAGGTCTGAGCTCAGCTAACAACTTGTATACTGTCAAAGCAGAGACTGCCCTTTCAAACCTCTCCTTGGGAAACTAATTAGCAGAATAATAAAAAGGCAAGATCAACTCTTGTCTTCCTTGTTGGGGATATAAAAAAACAGTAGTTCTAATTAGCAATAATTAAAATTTAATTAAGAAGCTCTTTGCAATCCTCCTCCCTGCTTCCTGAAGTAGTGCTTGCCAGCTCTTGGTTGTGGAGCTGTTTTTATTCCCGTGGTGCTGAATCATGGCTTAATCACAAAGCCTTAGATCACAGCTTATCCTGCCCTGAGCACTCATCACCACAGCCTTCCAAGAGTAACAAATATATATTCTAGATTTTTTAACCCAAGCGATTACTTTTTTCAGTTTTATAATCATGAATTATGACTTTTTACTTTTTAAGCAGCGATTATAGATACCATTATAGATGATTATAGATGAATAAAAATTGCTTTTTTTAATAAACTTATCTTTATATTTGTTCCCCTAGTTCTACCCCTTGTTGCAACAAAAGGATAGGAGACCTCCAAGAATATTAAATATTTGAACCCAAATTTCTACTTCTATGCTTTAAAGTAAAGCAGGTAATTAGCTTAAGTATAAAAAACTAAAACATTGGTAAAACCCCAGATTTTAAAAATAAAAGTATTTGATTATATATAAAATAAAACAGTACATTGTAGATGAAGGTTAAGGAAAATAAATATAGTACTTGATGATCCTTACAAAGTGTATATGATATTCTAAGTATTAATCTGAGTTTAGGATGTTTCAAATTGTAAAAGGAATCCCACTTAATTGTGCATTTTAATGTGGTTACAATGGTGAATTTCATATCGTATGAATTTTATCTCAATAGAAAAAGGAACTCAAACTCTGACTTTGTCCTAGTTTTGGGTATGAGGATTAATCATAGTTTACAAAGAGAAAAAAAAGCCCCAAGATTTGATAGTTCATTATGAGCAAAAGAAAAAGGAAATAATCAACAACAGAGGGAAATTCGTTTTTTTTTTAAAGCCACCGAACTAAGAAATACAACCGTGGTTCTTTAATTATTAAGGGAAGGGCTCTGAATTTGCTCCATTATCTTAATTATGTTTCTGGAACAAACATTATTTCAATGTGATAAAAGATGACATGACACTAAAGGTAAAGCCTGAGCAGATGTTACATGAGTAACAAGCCAATAGGCCCACATTCTGGTAATTTCTTCCCCACTAGACATGTTCTCATTAATCTGTGATTAATAGGATTCAAGCATAGTAAATGATGATGATCTATTGTCTGTCTTTGTCGAGCACCATGGAGGGAGTAATTTGTCAGCTCAGCTTTTGTGTGACTATTTAATAGCAAAGAGGGAGAGAGAAAAGACGCTAATCTTCTAATTGGCATCTATAGAGAAGGTCTAGGAGAATACTGCCTCTACGGAAATAGCCAGTGTAATTCCTATGCCTAAGGGAAGCAAATGCAGACTCTATGTATCTTTTATAGAATTAATTGTGCCTTCTATTGAACAAAAGTTGGGGATGGGGATAAAGAAAAAACGGCAATAAAACAGTCTTAAGAGATCATAAGGTAATATTTATTAACTTAGATATGAGGCTTTTTCAACTATAGTGACTTGCCAAAAAAGTGGGCAAAAGAAAAAAACAAAACTTTTGGTTAAAAAATAGTTGCTCAGATGGACCAAAATAACAGTGTATAAAATGAAAAGCCAGCGTCATCATCAGTACCACCACTAGCAACACAGCATGCCCTGATGTTATGATGGTAAAAAATTTAATACATCAATAAATCAATAAATCAATTCAAAACAGATGTTTTGAATGAAAATAATTTGATTAGTCCTGTCAAGTCTACCGTAAAAATTTCGTCTAATGGCTATACCTTGGTGAGAATGATGTGTGAAAGTGCTCTTTCCCTTTTTCTCCCTCTCTCTGTATCTTTAAAAATTTTTGGCTGTGCATGGTGGCTCACACCAGCAATCCCAACACTTTGGGAAGCCAAGGCAGGTAGACTGCTTGAGCTCAGGAATTCAAGAGCAGCCTGGGCAACATGGCGAAACCCCTTTCTACAAAAATTTCAAAAAATTAGCCAGGTGTTGTGGTGTGCACCTGTAGTCCCAGCTACCCAAGAGGCTGAGGTGGGAGGATCACTTGAGCCTGGGGGATTGAGGCTGCAATGAGCTGTGATCATGCCACAGGGCTCCAGTCTGGGTGACAAAAACAAACAAACAAAAAACAAAAAACCCGTCTCAAAAAATTTTTTTCTCCTGCACACTTTTCTATATTTTAGGTTCTAGGTACTTTACTGGTTGGTGGAAATGAAAAGGACAAGGTCTCACTGGGAGAAAATATTTGCAATGTATACAACCAACAAATAATTAGTATATGCACAGTATATAGAGAAAGATTACTGATCAACCTTAGAGAGAAATTGGTGAAGAATAAAAACAGGCAGTTGACAGAAGAGGAAATCCAATAGGGTCAATGAACATATGAATAGATGTTCAATATAACTAATAATCAGGACAATTTAAGTCAAAAGAATAACATGTCATCCTCACTCATTGGATTAGCCGAAATTTTAAAAATGGACTAGATCACATGGGGACTTAAATATGAGTGGGAGTAAAAATCAGACAACCATTTTAGAATGCAATTTGTCAGTATCAAGTAATTCATTTTCAATTTATCAGTATGTATAGCAATTCTACTTCTTGAACAATACCCCAAAGAAACCCTTGCACATGTGCACAGAGATATCTAGAAGAATATTCATTACAGCATTGTTTATAATAGTGAAAAATGAAAACTACCTACATATTCATCAGGGATGTGTTCATACTATAGAATGCTATATAGCAGTTTGAATGAATACATGAATGATTATTACCACCATGGATAAGCCTTAAAACTCAGAATAAGTTAAGAAAATTTAGCAAATTTAAGAATATTTAGGGTATGCCACTACTAAAATAGTTTTAAAGCATATGCAAAACAATAAAATGCATATATATTAATATATGGATACGTACATATGTGATAAGACTGTAAAAAATGCATGGGAATGACATAACACCAAATCCTGGATAGTAGTGATTATCTCTGAGAAGGGAAGGAAGAAAATGAATTTGGAAGGTTTCAACAGTATTTCTAGTGTTTCATTTAAAAAAAATGCAATAAATGTAACAAAATGTTAAGATTTGGTAATGTTGGATGATAAGTCTTTGTTATATTATTCTCTATGTTTTTATTTTTTATTCTCTATTTTTGAGAATATTTTGAAATAGTTCATAGTTTCAAAAGTGGAAAAATGCACAAGGTAAGGAAAAAACACATGGTTTCTAATTTCCAGATGCTACTGTTGTGTCAGGTGAATAGACAATTCACAAATAGCTGTAATGTAGTTTGATAAGTGTTTCAATGTGGCCACAAAGTGCTATATGTAGATATAGATTCATACACACACACACACTCTCTCTCTCTCTCTCTGTCTCTTTAAGATATATATATATATATATATATGCTGTTAAGACATATGACCAGATTCTTTTGGTATCAAGTAGTTGAACCAAAAAATATAATTGACTTTTAAATGTCTTTTCAAATTTAGACTGAGAAAATGTGGTGGTGGTAGCAGCAGTAGTAGCAGTAGTGTATTAGTTTCTTCTTCTTTCTTTCTTTCTTTCTTTCCTTCTTCTTCTTCTTCTTCTTTTCTTTCTTTCCTTCTTCTTCTTCTTCTTCTTTTCTTTCTTCTTCTTCTTCTTCTTTCTTCTTCTTCCTCTTCTTCTTTTCTTCTTTTCTTCCTCTTCTCTTTTCTTCTTCTTCATCTTCTTCCTCTTCCTCCTCCTCTTCCTCTTCCTCTTCCTCTTCTTCTTCCTCCTCTTCCTTTTCCTCCTCTTCTTCCTCTTCCTTCCTCTTCTTCCTCTTCCCTCCTTCTCCTTCCTCCTCCTCCTCCTCTTTCTTCTTTTGGCAGAAGGGCAAAGATTAGGCTCTAGCTTCTAAGAACAGCATTAAAATCTCTAACTCTATGCCTTTCATGAACTTGAAAAGCTAATTTATTTGGCTTCAAATAGTTTAAAAAAAAAAGTAGTTGGTGGGGTGGGGGTGGAATGGGGTTTTGGTAGAGAATCTTTTAAGGTCTTTTCCAGTTTGAAAAATTTAAGATTCTACTTTTTTTTCCTGAAACATTAACCCCAATTTCTATGAACAAGATTTTCCAAGATTTTTCCCCAACTTAGTAATAAAAATACATTTATTCATGAAATATTATTGTTGTTATCAAAAGGCAAAGAAAAACTTTTAAGAAATTAGAAGCAAACCATTCTTTTTTTTTTTTTTTGAGATGCAGTCTTGCTCTGTCACCCAGGCTGGAGTGCAGTGGCAAGATCTTGGCTCACTGAAACCTCCATCTCCCGGATTCAAGCAATTCTTCTGCCTCAGCCTCCCGAGTAGCTGGGATTACAGGTGCGTACCACCACGCCTGGCTAATTTTTGTATTTTTACTAGAGATAGGGTTTCACCATGTTGGCCAGGCTGGTCTCAAACTCCTGACCTCAAGTGACCCGCCCACCTCACCCTTCCAAAGTGCTGGGATTACAGGCGTGAGCCACTGCACCTGGATTCTTTTTTTCTTTCTTTTTTTTTTTTTTGAGATGAAGTTTCGCTCTTGTTGCCCAGGCTGGAGCGCAATGGTGTGATCTCAGCTCACTGCAACATCTGCCTCCTGGGTTCAAGCGATTCTCCTGCCTCAGCCTTCTGAGTAGCTGAGATTACAGGCACCCGCCACCATGCCTGGCTGATTTTTGCATATTTAGTAGAGATGGGGTTTCACCATGTTGACCAGGCTGGTCTGAACTTCTGACCTCAGGTGATCCACCCGCCTCAGCCTCCCAAAGTGCTGGGATTACAGGCATGAGCCACCGTGCCCAGCCTTTTTTTATTAAAAAAATTTTTTTTTAGAGACAGAGTTTTACCCTGTCACTTGGGCTGGAGTGCAGTGGGGAGATCATAGCTCACTGTAACCTTTAACTCCTAGGCCCAAGTGATCCTCCTGCCTTAGCCTCCCAAGTAGGACCACTACTCCTGGCTAATTTAAAAAAAAAAATTGTAGAGATAGAGTCTTGCTCTGTTGTCCAGGCTGGTCTTGAACTCCTGACCTCAACTGATCCTCCTGTCTCAGCCTCTCAAAGTGCTGGGCTTCTGGGCATGAGCCACTGTGCCAAGCCATTCTTGATGAGAAGCTAAAAGAAACAGCTAATTTGTTGTGATTAGATTTTGAGAAGGAGATCTAGAGATTTGGAGAATATACATATATTCTTTATTCAAAGTACATGGAGAGAGCTGGAGAGAGATGCATCAGATTTTAGACCATAAGATCTGCAGATATAAATTTGTATAATTGGGACTTCTGAGATAGGTAGAAATATTTTAGCTTATATGTTACATTTCTGAACCTAACAGGATTCTACATCAAGGATGATTATTTTTAGATTAGGCAATGAGCTGAACTTCTTTGGTCCCACATGCTGAGCTGCAAATATACTCCCTAGTGACTTTTTATCACTTAAGGTATTCTGCAAAGTATTCTCTAATCTTCCTAAAAATGCTAATCCTGAGTACAACATGAGGGGACGAGAAAGCAAAAATGTATCTGTTTGTCAACAATATAATAATTATTGTCTCTGCTCCTTGATAATAATCTGGCTGGTAATAAACCTTTGATGGCCTCTGATCCTGGCCCCTCAGGATGTTGATTTTTGGTTGGAACAATTAATTCTCCTGGAGGATAACGAGATAGAAAAAGACAGTCTTCTATGTACATTCCTCTGGCAGCCAGGTTCAAACATAAAGGTATAACACCTCCCAAATCTCCTCAAACTGTGTTTTTGTTTGCTACAGCCTCAAAAGGAATCCTTCCTTTTTTCTTTTATTTCAGAAGCCTTTTCCATTTTGGTTGGTGTGGATTATAATGTTAAGAAAGTACTGCGGATTATTTGGGTTTAGTTGGAAGAAGAGACTATTTTCCATCTATTTCCTTCTTTAATCTCTTGTTTTTTTGGCTCTTATCCTCACCACTCTACAGAAAATATTCTAAAATTAACTGCTCCTGGCTAAACCTAATAGTCTTTTTTTTCCCCTTGGCACAGTTTTTTTCCTTTTTATTTTGAAATAATTATAGATTCATAGGAAGTCATGAAAATTAGTAGAGACAGATCCTGTATACCCCTCCCCCAGTTTCTCCCAATAGTAACATCTTACATAATAAAATCTTATATCATCTTATATAAAGAAATTGAGATTTTACCAGTTCTACATGCATTCATTTGTGCATGTGAGTGTATGTGGTAGTTCTATGCAATTTTATCATATGTGTAGGTTTGTGTTAACTCTACCACAATCAAGAAACAGAATTGTTCTATTGACACAAAGATCCCTTATGCTACCGCTTTTTACAGTTATACGCACTCCCTTTCCTCTCTACAACCCCAGGAAACCACTAATATGTTCTCCATCTCCATAATTTTATCATTTTGAGAATGTTGAATAAATCAAATAATATAAATATGTAACCTTTTGAAGTTGGCTTTAGTCTCTCAGCATAATTCTCTTGAGAGCCATCCAAATTCTTGTATATAATACTAGTTCATTCATTTTCATTGTTGAGTAGTATTTTGTAGTTTGTTTAACCAATCACCATTTGAAAAGCATTTGGGTTGTTTCCAGTTTTTGGCTATTGTCAATAAAGCTACTATGAACTTTCATGTACAGGTTTTTGTGTGATGAACAGTCTTTTGAAATCTTGACCTCCTCTCTGCTTTCACCATTATTGCTATTCTGTTCTTATACAAAACCAAACCCTCATTGTTTGTCAAATATTGTTTCTCTTTACCTCTTATGCTACCTGACCTGCATCAGAGGTTCTACAAGGCTCAGACCTTGGTCCTCAAAGGGAAGCTACTTTTGAGGAAAGGTTATGTACTCTCATAGCTTCAAATGCCATTTTTTGCCTTATAGATCTATATCTATAGATAACTAGCTATATGGTATGTCTACTTGTATATCATGCCAGTACGCCACCCTGAGAGCCTTCCTACTCTCACCATTCTCCTAGTTTTCTATGATCATAGTCTTGTAATTGCTTTTGGTTCTTCCTTTTCCTTAGCTTTCCACGTTCAATTATTTACCAAACTCTGAGGTCACCTTTTGGTGAGCATTCACAAAGGAAACAAATATCTAACATTCTTTGCCCGCTTAGAGAGATCTATCCACATATCTCTTCTCCAGACCTCCTTGTCACCAATTTTTCCAGTCATGTTCCTTCTAAGTCACTGATCATCCAGCCAACTATTGGCTGTAGCCCATAAACCATAGAGACTCATACTGTTGGCCATTTCTCCTTCTAAGCAAAATGAATAACTAGGTACACTGCTCAAAGTACCTTCTGGGAGGATTTACCCTTCACCGCTGTCCTTCAGGGGTGTCCCAGAAGGGACTGTCTTGTGTAGTTGTCCACTTGTGGGTTGTATCACATATTGGGCAGGATCATCTATAAATCAGGCCTGAGTTTTCTCTTCCTCAGTAAACTGTAAGGAACTCTCCATGAGGCCGTACAGAAGGGGTCTTTTACTGCAAAGAACACTCAGCAGAATTCAGGGGTTCAATGCTCCCAGTTTCATCAGGGTCTTCTCACATATTCCCATTTCAATTATTCATTTTGGAAAAGATGAAAATTACTTGACATAACCTGATTATCATGGAAAGTAAAAATTTCCATGGAGAAAATTTGTCCTCAGTCACTGTCAACATGAATACAAATTACAACATTTCTGGAAGGATGTATGGCAATATTTATCGTAATCTTAAATTGGAGTAATCTCTGATTCAGTAATACTTTCAGGAATGTGTCCTAAATTTTCCCAATAATTTATAATAGCAAAATAAAAATGGAAATGTCTCAAATGTCCACCAATAGAAGGTTAGATGGGGAAAAAAAGGTACATCTATACGTTGTATACTATCAACAATTAAAAATGGGTAAGTAGATGTCATCTACTGATATGGGAAAATATTTAAAATGTTGTTTAGTGAAAAAATGACAGATAGTTTAAAAAAGGATAAAGTCTTGTGTGTGTGTGTGTGTGCATATGTGTGCATGTGTATGTGCTTTGAGAGATTCTGAAAGGAGCAGTGGTTTACGCTAGGTGCTGGGAGTTCTAGTATATTATACTTCATTCTTTATATTTTATATATTATATTCATATTTTTCTGTCCTACCAGAATGTATCATTATTAGAATCAGAAAAAAACTATTTTCATTAAAAATTTAATTGCAGCCATCACTAAAGAAAATCTCAGGCTAGGCGTGATGGCTCATGCCTGTAATCACAGCACTTTGGGAGGCCAAGGCAGGTGGATCACTTGAGCCCAGGAGTTCAGGCCCAGCCTGGACAACATAGTGAGACTCTGCCTCTACAAAAAATAAAAAAATTAGCTTGGCGTGGTGGCATATGCCTGTGGTCCCGGCTACTCAGGAGGCTGAGGTGGGAGGATCACTTGAGCCTGGGAGATCAGTGCTACAGCGAGCCGTGAGCGCACCACTGCACTCCAGCCTGGGCAATACAGTGAGAGCCTGTTTCTCACACACAAAAATAAAGTCTCAAAGATTATTCACAGTATACTCCTTAATATACAATGCAGACACAAGATAACAGTTAATGCCATCTTTTGGTCACCTAAATAGTGCCTAAACAAATTTTGTACGTGTTCAAACATTTCTTCCTGTGTTACTATAATTACATGCCCAGATAATATAGAATGTCTTACCCTGCAGTACCCCACTGAAGAGTTTTATTACCATAAAGTGACATGATGTAATAATAGTAGAGTCAGTTCTAGGTCTCCCTGGCTGGGAAATCTTAGGCAAGTTACTTGGCCTCTCTGAATCTCAGCTTCCTCATTTGTAAAAACAGTATCTGTACTACCCATTTCACAGAGTTGTAAGGATCAAATGAGATGTATGTGACAACATTGTCTAAACTCTAATATGCAGGTGCAGTTCTATTATTCGCATCATGTTTATTAAAATAAGTAAAACTACCATTAACAATTAACACTACAGGGGGATGAATTGTGCTCTAAGATAGGTCCAACATATATAAACAAGCTATGTGGCTGAGATCATCTTTCCTTTGCTATGACTACACAAATAGCTTTATATAGCATGCCAGGCTGAAATGTTCTAAAGTGCCAGCTCTTGTTTCTTTTTTAAGAAACCACTAACTAATATACTAGTAAACCAGCAGCTCCTCTAAAAAATAGTGTTACCTTTCTGCAGGAACATCCAATTTTTCTCTTTCTGAAACTTCTAGGCCGGGCACGGTGGCTCATTTCTGTAATCCCAGCACTTTGAGCCCAGGAGTTTGAGACCAGCCCGGGCAACATAATGAGACCCTGTCTCTACAAAAATAAAAACAAAAACAACAACAACAAAAATTCCAGAAGCTCTTTTCTTTTTTGCCATCAATTCCTGCCACTGCTCAAGTGCTCAGATCCAAAGTGCAGCATATCAATATATAGTCGTGCACTGTACTGCATAATGACGTTTCAGTTAACAATGGGCCACATATACAATGGTGGTCCCATAAGATTATAATGGAGCTGAAAAATTCCTATCTTGTGACATCATCACTATTGTAACGTCTAGCACAATGTATTACTCATGTGTTTGTGGTGATGCTGGTGTAAACCAACCTACTGCACTGCCAGTAGTATAAAAGTACGGCACATACAATTATGTATAGTACATAATATCTGATAATGATAATAAATGACTATGTCACTGGTTTATGTATACCATCTAAGTTTGTGTAAGTACACTCTATGATATTTGAACAATGACAAAATCACCTAAGGACACATTTCTCAGAATGTATCCCTGTCGTTAAGTGATGCATGACTGTACCAGTGTCACTTTCCAGACAGAATGAGAACTGAAACTTTTGTCTTTTTACCCCAGTTGACTTATCTCTATTTGGTAAAGTTATTACCAGAACCATGAGTTGCATTTTTTTTTTTTTTTTAGACAGAATCTCACTCTGTCCCCAAGCTGGAGTGCTGTGGTGCGATCTTGGCTCACTGCAACCTCTGCCTCCCAGCTTCAAGTGATTCTCCTGCCTCAGCCTCCCGAGTAGCTGGGATTACAGGCATACACCACCATGCCTGGCAAATTTTTGTATTTGTAGTAGAGATGAGGTTTCACCATGTTGGCCGGGCTGGTCTTGAACCCCTGACCTCAAGTAATCCACCACCTCAGCCTCCCAAAGTGCTGGGATTACAGGCGTGAGCCACCGCGCCCAGCCATGTTTGCTTTTTAATGTTATAGTTTTGTATTTTCATTTGTAAGAACTATAGATCCAAACGTGAACAAACTGATTTTAAAGTAATTATGGCCATAGCTATGCTTCCTATTACATATCTTTTGCTGAAGTAACCAGGAGGTAGGGCTGATATGGACGATAGTTTAGCCCATGTGGATGAAATATTAAATGCCTTTATAGGAGCTGGTTTAAGATTCTGAGTTTTACATAAGAATAAGTGAGGCTGTGCAGAATGTAATCTTGTTTCAGAAATAGCGTCTAGTGAAATTATTGTTATTAGATATTATTATTAGATATTCAACAGTGTCAGTCTCATTTGAATTGGGATAAGGCAAGAGCATAGGGATAAGGTAAGGTCAGATAATTGCTTTTCTGATACTAATGTCATATTCTAAATCAATAATTATAGTTTGCCTTTCAGTGAACTAAGGCTTCGGATTACAAGTTGATTTTTCTTTTGTGGGGATGAGGAAGATAGGTACTATCACATTTAAAATGATATCAAGCCTAGAACTTTGAAGAAAGTGAAATGGGAAGAATAATCTAAATCTAGAATTAGAATCAAATTTTAAACTCTGACATTCTTTCTACTGAAAATTATAGAATCACATTTTGATAGTTTGAACCAAATAAAACACAAAAGCAATTGCTAAGTGTTGATAGGTAAAGGAAAAGAAAGTGATTCAATCCACTAGGAAGATTTTGATCCAAAATGAAACAATTTTTCTCCCCTGCTAGTCAGGCAGAAATCTAATTACTCTTGTTTGATCTACTATGGAGAGGTAAATGTGAGAGGTATAGATTATAGACAGTTTTATGGATTTTAATCTTAGAAATCAACAAGTGAAGGTTTTACACTTGCACATAGTTACTTAACTGGTGTTAAGAATAAAACCTAATCAATAATTTTTGTTTTACTGTGATTTGCTCTAGTTACAATTATGATGTTGGCTATTTCATAGTCCCTTTCTTTACATGAATGCTTTAAAGATAATCTCTCTCTAGTTGAGTTTAATGTGGGACTAGTTTTCATTTCATACGATGTCTCAGAAACAAAACCAGAATAAAGGAAACGTAATAAAGACAAGTTCTAGGAAAGTTGGGAACATAAAGAGAGATGAACTGAAATGAGTCTCTTTTCCTTTAAGTTGTGTCAATCCTCATTACTGTTTGAATAGTTCAGTCCAACGAAGCATGAGAATGAGATGGACCATATGTACATGACAGGTGTAAAGTGGAATACTCTTGCTTTCCTTTGCAAAATGGTGCAGTAAGAAGACCTAGGTTCTGGACCTGGATCTGGTCCTTAGGAGCTGAATGACCCGGTATTGAAAGCCTGATATAACAAAGGGCTGAGATAGCATTCACTGATCCCTCATTCTAGGCGTGGTGCTAAATACTTTATACATATGCTTTCTTTTCATCATCAAAACAATTCTGTTGAGTAAATGGCATTATCCTTTTTTTTTTTTTTTTTAACAGATAGTGGGACTGAACTTCTGAGAGGTTAAGTGACATGGCACAGATTACACAGAAGAGAAAGATTTTGAAGATCAGATGAAGTAATGTTACCTTGGAATACTGCAGAGGAAGGTATTCAAAGGTTTAGGGATATTGGAATGTTAGAGTTATCATGTAAACCTGCTCACTCACCCAAGGAGGGTCCAGAGGGTACACCTTTCACCAGGACTGTCAGAAAGAAATTTGCGAGGGCAGCCTCAGCATCCCCTAAGTACTCTAACTTGAATCATCAAAACGGAGAGTCACAGTTCCTTTGTAAAAGTATTTTAAAAAAGCACTTTGAAAATTGACAAATGCTATACAAATTTCAACTACTGTTACTATTATTATTTTAGTCCTCAGCAAGGAAAATAAAAATCTGTTCTTTCTGAGTGCTCTTTCCAGACAGGCTTCCACTTATTCTGCATCAGTATAACAACTGCCTCCCAAAAAAGGGCATAATTAGTGTTTGCAGGTATTCCATTGGCCCTATTGCCACAACTGGTAGAAACAGTTGTTTTTGCCAAGTTGATGACAGGTCCAAGAGGAAAACAAAAGGAAATCAACTTTTCTTACTATGCTGTTAGGACCTAATAAAATATCAGTGTGTTAAGAAAAATTATACACTTTATCATATGTGTGGGAATCACTGGGCTGCTGATGACTTGCATCATAATAGGTCTCTTGGGAAGGGTCAGTCTTTACTGATGACTTCACTGCCTTGTCTCTTTTTATGCACACAAGCAGGGCACACATTACCTATTTGTCAATTTCACAAGCACTCAGCTGTAAACAACAATGACTCTTAGATTATCCTGTTGGTGTGTCCTGAGAGATAAGACTATTTTTTCCCCAGCTGTCTCACTCGTGAATGACTGGCAACTTCTTTAGAAGAGGCTGCTGCCCTTTCCCTTACATAAAGGTTATCATAATACCCACCATCCAATTCTCTGTTTTCCCTGTGGCCATAACTACTATTAAAACAACCTTCTTATGGGAATATAATACCAAACAGTAGGGAGAAAGAGGCAAAACTTCATTCCCACATTCTGACTAGGACTATGTGGTTTGTTACATCTTTTCTCAACCAAATGTTACTAATTATATTTTCTAGCCTATTTTGCCTTCCAGGAGTCAAATCATCAAATACAGCATTTTGTTAGTTCTCACGACCCTGATGCATTCTGATCCCCATTTATTTAGTGGTGAAGACTGAGGGAATTCTCAGCAGGCCAATAATAGAAAGCATTAGGAAAAGCTCTGGACTGAGAAATCTGATTACATGCCTTTCTACTGTATTTTGCATGTCACAAATGACCTCTTTTAGTGTCTCAAGTTTCTTTCTCCATAAAAAAAGAATGTACCTTTTAGGGCTCTAAATAAAATGAGTGAAATATATCTAAAGTTGTATATGTGATCCACATCAGCTCACAATTGTTCTGCTACAATGACATGCCAACAGATTTCCTCCTCCTAAGTTTCTTTTTAAAACTCTGGTTGCTTGGAAGCAGTAAGGACACTGACAACGACAGGCCTTAAGAGCTATCTGGTCCCATTTTGAGAGCTGGGTCTTGCTTATTCTTATCCAAAAGACTTGAGAGCAGGGCCTGATGAAGTCTCAAAGTATGGAGCAATCTTATTGATTGAAGCCAGAAGCAGAGGGTCAATCCAAAATCTGGAGGAAGGCCACACAGGCATACCACTACTTTCACAGGATCTTTAAATATGTTGTTAGGTTATTATATAATATTACATATAAATACAAGATTAAATTATCATTAAAGAAAATATGTTTATCTGAGGCCCCATAACAACTAGCCACATTTTTTCTCTAAAATTAAAAAATTATTTTCTTATTTGTATTCTATGTCTCAAAGTAACTATGACTTTTTAAGATAATAATTTTTTATTTCTCGCATGAATAACATTGCAGTAGTGACAGATTAAAACACTTAAAAATCTCACCTCACACCACATCAATAGTTTTGGTTCACTTTTCTATGTTCATTTCTGTACTGGACTATATGTATATATAATTTTATGCAATTGAGGCCACTGCATAGATATAATTTTATATGCTTTTTTTTTCCTTCAGGGAGGAAAAAAATTTGACATTTATGTAGGATCTGCTAGGGTAGGGCACTATTTTAGACTCATTAATATACTTTATATCTTTTATTTCTCAGTAAGGTATATATATTATTATTCTCTTGTTTATATAGAGAGATTAAATAACTTTCTGAGATCACATTGAAAGGCAATAGGGCCAATAATCAAAGGGATTCAAACTTGTATTTTTTTCATCATACAATGCTGCCTCATTTAATTTTTTCCCTATACTTTACTACAAATTTTTTTTGTTTGTTTTGTTTTTGTCTGTTTGTTTGTTTGTTTTAGATAGAGTTGCTCTGTCACCCAGGCTGGAGTAGAGTGGTGCAATCTAAGCTCACTGCAGCCTCCATCTCCTGGGTTCAGGGGATTCTTGTGTCTCAGCCTCCCAAGCAGCTGGGACTACAGGCACACGCTACCACACCCGGCTAATTTTTTGTGTTTTTAGTATAGAAGGGGTTTCACCATGTTGGCCAGGCTGGTCTCGAATTCCTGGCCTCAAGTGATCTGCATGCCTCGGCCTCCCAAAGTGCTGGGATTACAGGCGTGAGCCACCATGCCCGGCCTACTACAAAGTTTTAATTTTAATAGGCTCTTAAAATTTAATTAGATTGTAAGCTCCCTGATTAGGTCTCATTTCTATCCTCAGCACTCCATAGATGTTCAATAAATATTTATTCAATAATGCAAACCTCTATTCACTCAATTCATTCTCCTTTCCCTATTCCTTGGGATGAAAAGCTCAGGGACACTGAGACCTATATCATAGATTTTATCCCTTATATTTATTTGGCTTCTTTTCATTTAGTCCTCATAACAGCTCAGTAGGATATGTACTATTATCACCCCCATCCATTTTACATATAAGCAAACCACAGCACTGGAAATAAATTGAGGGTTGGGGACTCCAAAGTCCAAACTTTTAATCATTACACTATTTTATTCTACACAGATTTATTATTCAAAGTTGCAAGTAAATCATATGTTTATATGCCATATATAACTTCAATTCACCCAAACAGCTTGTTTTATATAGGAATTATGTCATGAATTTTTTTTTCTTTTTTTGAGACAGGGTCTTACTTTGTCACCCAGGCTGAGTGGAGTGGCATAATCATGGCTAACTGCAGCCTCAACCTCCTAGGCTCAAGCGATCCTCCCACCTCAGCATCCTCCCAGAGTAGCTGGGACTACAGACATGTGCCATCACACCTGGATAACTAAAAAAATTTTTTTTAGAGATGAGGTCTCGCTATGCTGCCCAGGCTGGTCTTGAACTCCTGGATTCAAACAATCCTCCCACCTTGGCCTCCCAAAGTGCTGGGATTATAAGCGTGATCCACTGTGCCTGGCCTGAAATATTTTATAAAGCAAAATAATACCTCCCAAATTTATTTAGCTGACTCCAGATTTTCTTAGACATTAAATTTTCTTACAGTAATAGCCAGGAGTTTTTAAAATTCAGCAAATATTGAGTACCTACTGTGTGCCAGATATTTGGGATAGAATGGTGGGTAAATTGTACATAGTTTGTAACCTCTTGGAACTTATAGTCTAGTGTTGTGTGTTATGTCTATGCTTCTTTGAGAATCCTTATCTTATCGTCTGGGCATTTTCTTTGTGCTCCTATAACATCCTGCCTTTATTATATACTTTAAAATTTATTTTATTATTTTTAAATGTATCCCTTGAGTCATAGTTTATTATATTAAGATATAATAAAAGTATAAAAATATACTAAAATATCCATCTGTCCATCATACAGTTGTAAGTAGGATATTACCCATAGAATATTTCCAATGAAGTCCTCTCCCCAATTATATTCAATTCCCTTTCCTATAGAAAGGAAAGCATTATCCTGATGATAGCCATTAGCTATTATGGTAACGTGTGTGTGTATATATATATATATGTATGTCATAGGGCCTTAGATAAAGATTTTTTTTTTTGAGATGAAGTCTTACTCTGTCGCTAGGCTGGAGTGCAGTGGCATGATCTCGGTTCACTGCAACCTCCAACTCCCCGGTTCAAGCGATTCTCCTGCCTCAGCCTCCCAAGTAGCTGGGATTACAGGCACACGCCACTGCGTCCAGCTGATTTTTGTATTTTTAGTAAAGATGGGATTTCACCATGTTGGCCAGGATGGTCTCGATCTGACCTCGTGATCCGCCTGCCTCAGCCCCCCAAAGTGCTGGGATGACAGGCGTGAGCTACCGCAGCACCCAGCCAATATTTTCTTTAATGATAATTTAATCTTGTATTTATATATAATATATATTAAAATTTGTCATTTTAACCATTTTTAAGTGTTCATTTCAGTGGCATTAATTACATTCACAGTGTTGTGCAACCATCACCACAATCTGTTTCCAAAACTTTTTCATCACCCCAAACAGAAATTCTGTAACCAACAAGCAGTAAGTTCCCATTCTCTCCTCCACCCAGCCCTTGGTTATTTCTAATATATTTCCGTCTCTATGAATTTGCCTATTCTACATATTTCATATAAGTGGAATCATAGAATATTTTGTCTCTGTCTCTGAAAAAAAAATGTTTTTTTTTCTTTTTTCTTTTTTTTTTTTTGAGACAGAGTCTCACTCTGTCACCTGGGCTGGAGTGCAGTGTCGTGATCTTGGCTCACTGCAACCTCCACCTCCCAGGTTCAAGCGATTCTCCTGCCTCGGCCTCCCAAGTAGCTGGGATTACAGGTGTGCACCACCACACTGGCTAATTTTTGTATTTTCAGCACAGGCGGGGTTTCACCATGTTGGCCAGGCTGGTCGTGAACTGCTGACCTCAAGTGATCTGCCTGCCTCAGCCTCCCAAAGTGCTGGGATTACAGGCATGAGCCACCGTGCCCAGCCTAGCATAATGTTTAAAGTTTCATCCATATTGTAGCATGCATCAGAACTTCACTCCTTGTTAAGGCTGAATAATATTCTATTGCAAATATATATACTCATTTTGTTTATCCCTTCATCTGTTGATGAAAACTGTATTGTTTCCATCTTTCGGTTCTTGTGAACGATGCTGCAATGAACATTGACATACAAATATCTGAATCTCTGTTTTTAATTCTATTGGCTATGTAGCTAGGAGTGGAATTGCTCGGTGTATGGTAATTGTATGTTTAGCTTTCTGAGGAACTGTCAGTTTTCCACAGCAGCTGCATAATTTTACATTTCCACCAGCAACACATAAAGGTTCTAATTTTTCCACATCCTTGCCAACACTTGTTATTTTCTGTTTTACAAAAAGAATTATAGTGATACTGATAGGTTTAAAGTGATATTTCACTGTAGTTTTGATTTTCATTTCCCTACTGACTAATGATATTGAGTACCTTTTCATGTGCTTATTGGCCATTTGTATATCTTCTTTGGAAAAATACCGATTCCGATCTTTTTTTTTTTTCTTTTTTTGAGACAGAGTTACATTCTTTCACCCAGGCTGGAGTGCAGTGGCCTGATCTCGGCTCACTGCAACCTCTGCTTTCCAGTTTCAAGTGATTCTCCTGCCTCAGCCTCCTGAGTAGCTGGGATTACAGGTGCCTGCCACCACGACTGGTTAATTTGTTTTTTTTTTTGTATTTTTAGTAGAGACAGGATTTCACCATGTTGGCCAGGCTCATCTCGAATTCCTGACTTCGTGATCTGCCCGCCTCAGTCTCCCAAAGTGCTGGGATTACAGGCGTGAGCCACCGCGCCCAGCCTTGATTCAGTTCTTTTGTACGTTTTTGAATTGGGTTGTTTTTTTGTTGTTGAGTTATAGGAGTTGTGTTTTTTGTTTGTTTGTTTTTATTTTTATTTTTTGAGATGCAGTCTCACTCTGTCACCCAGGCTGGAGTGTAGTGGTGCGATCTCGGCTAACTGCAACCTTTGCCTCCTGGGTTCAAGCCATTCTCCTGCCTCAGCCTCCCGAGTAGCTGGGACTACAGGCGCTTGCGATCACGCCCGGCTAATTTTTTGTATTTTTAGTAGAGACGGGGTTTCCCTGTGTTAGCCAGGATGGTCTTGATTTCCTGACCTCATGATCTGCCTGCCTTGGCCTCCCAAAGTGCTGGGATTACAGGTGTGAGCCACCACACCCGGCTAGGAGTTTTTAAAATATTCTGGATATTACATGCTTATTAGATGTATGACTTGCAAATATTTTCTAACACTCTGTAGATTGTCTTTTCATTTCCTTGATAATGTCCTTAGATACACAAAAATTTTTAATTTTGATGAAATCCAACTTTGTTTTTTCTTTTGTTGCTCAGGCTTTTGGTATCATATCTAAGAATCCATTGCCAAATTTAAGCTAATGAAGATTTACCCTTATGTCTTCTTGTAAGAGTTGTATGGTTTTATCTCTTAAATTTATTTTGGATCATTGCTCCATTTTGAGTTAATTTTTGTATATAGTATGAGGTAGGAAGCCCATTTCATCCTTTTGCACATGTATATCCAGTTGTCCTGGTCCCATTTGTTGAAAAAAACTATGTTTTCCCCATTGAGTTGTCTTGGTAACCTTGTCAAAAATCAATTGACCATAAATGTAAGAGTTTATTTCTGGGATCTCTATTCTACTCCATTGGTATGCATATACACACACACCCCAATATAAATATATATATATATTTATAAATTAAAAAAATAAATGTAATTATAAATAAATATATATTTGGCCAGGCGTGGTGGCTCACGCCTGTAATTCCAGCACTTTGGGAGGCCAAGGCGGGCGTATCACCAGAGCTCAGGAGTTCGAGACCAGCCTGGCCAACATGGTGAAACCCCATCTCTAGTAAAAATACAAAAATTAGCTGGGCATGGTGGCACGTGCCTGTAACCCCAGCTACTCAGTAGGGTGAGGCAGGAGAATCGCTTGAACTTGGGAGGCAGAGGTTGCAGTGAGCGGAGACTGCACCACTGTACTCCAGCCTTGACAACAGAGTGAGACTCTCTCAAAAAACAAAACAAAACAAATATATATATATATGTATATATTTATCCTTATGCCAGTAACACACTGTTTTGATTACTGTAGCTTTGTAGTAAATTTTGGAATTGGGATGTGTGAGGTCTCCAACACTGTTCTTAATTTTCAAGACTCTTATGGGCTATTCAGGGTCCCTTGCAATTCTACATACATTTGAAAATCAGCTTTTCCATTTTTGCAAAAAAAGGCTGTTGGATTTTTTTTTTTTTTTTTTGAGACAGGGACTCACTTTGTTGCCCAGACTAGAGTATAGTGGCATGATTACAGCTCACTTGCAGCCATGACCTCCCCAGCTCAGGTGATCATTTCACCTCAGCCTCCCAGGTAGCAGGAACTATAGGCGTGCACCACCACACCATGCTAATTTTTTTTATTATTTTGTAGAGATGGGGTTTCCCCATGTTGCCCAGGCTGGTCTCGAACTCCTGGGCTCAAGCAATCTTCCTGCCTTGGCCTCCCAAAGTGCTGGGATTACAGGTGAGAGCCACTGCAAAGCTGCTGAAATTTTGATAGTGATTGTATTGAAACTGTAGATCACCTTGGGTAATACTGACTTTTTTTTTTTTTTTTTCTTCACACAGGGTCTGGCTCTGTTGCCCAGGCTGGAGTGCAGTGGCATGATCTCAGGTCACAGCAACCTCTACCTCCTGGGCTCAAGTCCTCCCACCTCAGGCTCCTGAGTAGCTGGGACTATAGGCATGTGCCATCACACTCAGCTAAGTTTTGTGTTTTTTGTAGAGATGGAGTTTTGCCATGTTGCCCAGGCTGGGCTCAAACTCCTGGGATCAAGTGATCTGCCTGTTTCAGCCTTCCAAAGTGTTGGGATTACAGTTGTGAGTCACTATGCCTGGCCACATTGATTTTCTTATTCTGAGCCACTCTTGCATTTCCTAGGATAAATCCCACTTGGTTATGGTATATAATCATTTTAATATACTATTGGATTAGGTTTGCTGGTGTTTTGTTGCGGATTTTCACATTACATTCATAAAGTTGTTTGGTCTATAATTTTCTTTTCTTGTTATGTCTTTATCTGGCTTTGGTAGCAGGGTAATGCTGGACTCAAAAGAATGGACTTCCTCTTCAATTTTTTGGAAGAGTTTCAGAAGAAATAGTGTCAATTCTTTTTTAACTGTTTGGTAAAATTAATCACTAAACCATCTGGTAGTAGACTTTTCTTTGCCTTTCATCATATTTGGGAAGTTTTTAGCCATTATTTCTTCAGATAATCTCTCTGTATTTTTCTCTGTCTTCTCCTTCTGGAACTCCCATAATGCATATTATGGTCAGCTTGGTGCTTTCCCACAAGTCCCTTAGGCTCTGTTCAGTTTTCTTCATTCTTTTTTTTTTCTTTCTGCACCTCAGACTTGATAATTTGAATTATCCTATATTCAAGTTCCCTGATTCTTTCTTTTGCCTGCTTAAATCTGATATAGTGAATTTTTCATCTCAGTTATTGTATTTTATAGTTCCAGAACTTCCGTTTGGTTTCTTTTTATAATTTCTATCTTTGTTGATATTCTAATTTCATTCATACATCATTTTCCTGATTTTCTTTAGTTCTTTGTCCATGTTTTCCATTAGCAATTTTAGCATATTTAAGACAGTTGTTTTTAAGTCTTTGTCTAGTAAGTCCAGTGTCTGGGCTTCCTCAGGGATAATTTCATTGGTTTATTTTGTTCCTTTGAATGGGCTATACTTTCCTGTTTTTTTTTTGTTGTTGTTGTTGCTCTGTCACCCAGGCTGGAGTGCAGTGGTGCAATCTCAGCTGACTGCAACATCTGCCTCCTGGGTTCAAGCAATTCTCCTGCCTCAGCCTCCTGAGTAGCTGGGGTTATAGGCGTCTGCCACCATGTCCGGCTAATTTTTGTATTTTTAGTAGAGATGAGGTTTCATCATGTTGGCCAGGTTGATCTTGAACTCCTGACTTCAAGTGATCCACCCACCTTGGCCTCCCAAAGTGCTGGGATTATGGGCATGAGCTACCACGCCTGTCCACTTTCCTGTTTTTTCTTTTGTATGCCTTGTGATTTTTATTGAAAATTGGACATTTGACTATTACAATGTGGTAACTCTGAAAATCATATTCTCCCCTTCTCCAGGGTATGAACTTCAGTTTTTCTTTCTTTTTTTTTTGAGATGGAGTCTCACTCTGTTGCCCAAGCTGGAGTATAGTGGTGTAATCTCGGCTCACCGCAACCTCCGCCGCCCAGGTTCAAGTGATTCTCCTGCCTCAGCCTCCCAAGTAGCTGGGATTACAGGCGTCCACCACTGTGCCCAGATAATTTTTGTATTTTTAGTAGAGACAGGGTTTTGCCATGTTGGCCTGGCTGGTCTTGAACTCTTGACCTCAGGTGATCCACCTGCCTTGGCCTCCCAAAGTGCTGGGATAACAGGTGTGAGCCACCATGCCCAGCCTTGGTTTTTCTTTTTATTGAAGGCTGTAGTAGTCTGGTTGTTTAGTGACTTTTCCAGATTATTTTTGCAAAGATGACTGTATTCCTTGTTGTGTGTGATCATTGAAGTCTCCATTCTTTCAAAGATTTCCTTGAAGGTCAGGAACTAAAAAATAAATGAACTAAACTAAAATAAATACCACCATCCCCCCAAAAAAATAGTAAAGAAAAACAAAAATATATATACACAAAAAAACCCTAACAACTCTCCCAGTCTTTGCAGATTAGCTCTGTGGTGGGGCATTCCAACACATATATAGGCTTGCACTGAAGCTAGGGATCAGTCTGAGGTGAAAGCTTCGGGTCTTCTTAGGTCTTTTCTGAGCATTTGTCTAAATTTTCTTGTATATTTCTCATGTACATAAGTATTTCTGAAAGTCCTTATTTCTCACAGAATCTCCCTTAGATTTTCCTCCTAGGACTTAAGTGGTCTGCTCTATCTATAAAACTTTACTCCAGGCGTCTGTGGTTTGTTAGTTTGCCTTGTAGTTTTGAACACTGTGTGGCTTTTATGGCCTGAGTTCTGAGTTAGGTGAAACACAGACACACTTTGAGACAGTCCTTCAGGTAGCCCCCAGAGAGGCTGGAATAGACATACACAACACTTTGCAAATAAGGTCTGCTTTGTTCCTCTGGAACCAGGATTCAGGATCCACACTAGGACAAAGGCTGCTGCTGTTCCAACTCTGCTACCATCTAGGCTGGAGGCAGAGCAAGAGCAAATAAATTCCACAAATGTTTTCTATTGCTTTCAAGTTGCCTTTTTTCTTGATTCAGTATTCATTTGGTTGATATAAACCTTTGACTATTTTCCAGTATTTTGACAAAGTTGGTTTTTAGCATTTCTGCTTGTTTTTCAGTATTTCTATGGGTGGACAAGAGAGCTTAGAGCTGCCTACTCCACCATTTTTGCTGACATCACTGCCATTAACTTTTTTTTTTTTTTTGGATTTCTCCAGTTTCTTTTTTTTTTTTTTTTCCTTTATTATTATTATTATACTTTAGACTCTATGGTATTCACAAGAACTTTTGGGTTACAAAGCACCTCAAATTTCTGTAGTGACTCAGTGCTTCTGGAGTATTTTGAGATCTACTTATTTGTCCAATTTAGTTCTACTCTTGATGATGGATATTGTTCTCAATGATGACCATAGTTTCTGTATTTAGGTTCCTGTAAGTCAGTAGTTCTCAACCTTGGCTGAGTATTAGACTCACCTGTCGTAGTTATACAAAATAGAGATGCTGAGGAGGAGGCACAGCAAAATGGCCAAATAGCAGCCTCCACCAACTGTCCTTCCCACAAGAACACCAAATTGAAGAACTATCCACACAAAAAAGCACCTTCATAAGAACAAAAAATCAGGTGAATGATCACAGTACCTGGTTTTCACTTCATATCACTGAAAGAGAGATTGAAGAGATTAGAAAAGATACTCTTGAATTGCCAATGCCCATCCCTTGGAAGCAGCCATGTGGCACAAAGAGAGAATTTGTGTACTTGGGGGAGCACAGTGATTGTGGGACTTTGCATTGGAACTCAGTACTGCCCTGTCAGAGCAGAAAGCAACACCAGGCAGAACTCAACCGGCACTCAGGGAGGGAGCATTTAGACAATCCATAGCCAGAGAGGAATTATGCATCCCAGCAGTCAGAAACTGAGTTCCAGAAAGCCTCACCATTGTGGGCTAAAGTGTTCTGGGGCTCTAAATAAATTTGAAAGGCAGCCTAGGCCAGAGGGACTGCAATTCCTAGCAAGTCCTAGTGCTGTACTGGGCTAGAAGCCAGTGGACTTGGGGTGCATATGATCTAATGAGATGCCAACAAGGGTGCCCAAGGGAGTGTTTGCGCTACCCCTCCCCCAACCCAAGGCAGCACATCTTGCAGCTCTGGGAGAGACTTCTTCCCTTTGCCGGAGGAGAGGAGAGTAAAGAGTAAAGAGGATTTTGTCTTGCAACTTGGATACCAGCTCAGTCCCAGTAGGATAGGGAACCAGTCAGAGTCCTGAGGCCCCCATTACAGGCCCTAGCTCCTGGATGACATTTCTCCACACACCTTGGGCCAGAAGGGAAATTGCTGCCTTGAAGGGACAAATCCAGTTGTGGCAGGGTTCATTACTTCCTGAATAAAGAGCTATTGGGCCCTGAATAATCAGCAGTGGTATCCAGGCAATACTCACCATGGGCCTTGGGAGAGACTCAGAGACACACTGATTTCAGGTGTGACCCATCACCTTCTCAGCTGTTGGCTATGGGGAGAGACTTCTTCCACTTGAGAAAAAGAGAGGGAAGAGTAATGGGGACTGAGTCTTGCAGCTTGGGTACCAGCTCAGCCACTGTGGGGTAGAGCACCAAGTGGGTCTTGGGGTCCCCAATTCTAGGACTTGGCTCTTGGATGGCATTTCTGGACCTGCCCTGGGCCACAGAGGAGCCCACTTCCCTGAAGGGACAGTCCTGGGCCTGGCAGCATTCACCACAAGCTAACTGAAGAGCCCTTGGGCCTTGAATGAACATCAGTGGTAGCCAGGATGTATTCACCATAGGCCTCAGGTGGTGGTGGCTATAGAGAGAGACTCTTCTGTTTGGGGAAAAGGGGAGGGAAGAGGGGAAAGAGTTTGTCTTGTGGCTTGGGTGCCAGCACAGCCATAGCAGAATAGAGCACCAGGTAGATTCCTAAGGTTGTCAACTCTAGGCCCTGGCTTTCAGATATATCTCTGGAACCACTTGGGACCAGGGGAACTCATTGCCCTGAAGGGAAAGACTGAAACCTGGCTGGCTTTGCTCCCTGCTGACTGGAGAGCTCTAGTGCCTTGAGTGAACATAGGTGGTAGCCAAGTAGTGGTAACTGAAGACCTTGGGTATGACCCAGTGCTGTGCTTCTTCAGGTCTGACCCAGCAGAGTTTCAGTGGTAGTGGCCACAGGAGTGCTTGTGTCACTGCTCCCCCAGCTCCAGGAAGCTCAGCACACACACGCACACATACACACAGACTGTTTGTTTGGGAGAAAGTAGGGGAAGAGAACAAGAGTCTCTGCTTGGTAATCCAGAGAATTTTTCTGGCTCTTATCCAAGAACACCAAGGCAATACCTCCATGAGTCTGCAAGAGCCACAGTGTTACTGGGCTTGGGGTGCCCCCATTTCATGAAATTACAGCTGCAATGACCAAAAACTTAGATCCAATACCCAAGTCCTTTCAAATATCTAGAAAGCCTTCCCAAGAAGGACAGGCACAAACATGCCCAGACAGTGACGGCTATAATAAATACCTAGCTTTTCAATGCCCACACACTGATGAACATCTACAAACATCAAGACCATCTAGGAAAACATGACCTCACCAAATAAACTAAGGCACTAGTGACAAATCCCAGAGAGACAGAGATATGTGACCTTTCTGACAGAGAATTCAAAATAGCTGTGTTGAAGAAACTTGACCAAATTCAAGATAACACAGAGAAGAAATTCAGAATCTTATCAGATAAATTTAACAAAGCAACTGAAATAATTAAAAAGAATCAAGCAGAAATTGTGGAGCTGAAAAATGCAGCAGAATTAGTTAAGCAGAAAAAATAATTAGTGAGCTTGAAAACAGGCTATTTGAAAACACACAGTCAGAGGAGACAAAAGAGAAGAGAATGAGGCACACATACAAAATTCAGAAAACAGCCCCTAAAGGGCAAATCTGAGTTTGCCCTTAAAGAGCAGGTACAAAGAGGGTCAGGGTAGGAAGTTTATTCAAAGGGATAATAACTGGTAACTTTCCAAACCTAGAGACAGATACCAATATTCGAATACAAAAAGGTTGTAGAACACACCACACAGATATAACCCAAAGAAAACTATATTAAGGCATTGAGTCATTAGACACCCAAAGTCAAGAATTAAGAAAGGATACTAAAAGCAGCAAGAAGAAACAAAAAAAATAACATTACAAGGCAGCTCCAATACATCCGGAAGCTTACTTCTCAGTAGAAATCTTACAGGACAGGAGAGAGTGGTATGACATATTAAAAGTGCTGAAGGAAAAAAAATCTTTATCCTAGAATAGTATATCCATCCAGTGAAAATATCCTTCAAACATGGAGGAGAAATAGGGACTTTCCCAGACAAACAAAAGCTGAGAGATTTTATCAATACCAGGCCTGTCCTACAAGAAATGCTAAAGGGAATTTTTCAATTTTTTTTTTTTTTGAGATGGAATTTTGCTTTGTTGCCCAGGGTGGAGTGTAGTTGTGCGATCTTGGCTTACTGCAACCTCCACCTCCTAGGTTCAAGTGATTCTCCTGCCTCGGGCTCCTGAGTAGCAGGGATCACAGGCACCCGCCACCATGCCTGGCTTATTTTTATTTTTATTTTTCTGAGACACAGTCTCACTCTATTGCCCATGCTGGAGTGCAGTGGCACAATCTCAGCTCACTGAAACCTCCACCTCCTGGGTTCAAGTGATTCTCCTGCCTCAGCCTCCTGAGTAGCTGGGATTACAGGTGTGCATCACCATGCCCAGCTAATTTTTTGTATTTTTAGTAGAGACGGGGTTTCACCATGCTGGCCAGGCTGGTCTTGAATTCCTGGCCTTGTGATCTGCCCACCTTGGCCTCCCAAAGTGCTGGGATTATAGGCGCGAGCCACGGTGCCTGGCCTCGGCTTATTTTTGTATTTTTAGTAGAGACGACGTTTCACCATGTTGACCAGGCTGGTCTTGAACTCCTGACCTCAGGTGATCCACCCGTCTTGGCCTCCAAAAGTGCTAGGATTACAGGCGTGAGCCACTGTGCCTTGCCTAGGGATTCTTCAATCTTAAAGAAAAGGATATTAATGAGTAATAAGAAATCATCTGATGGTACAAAACTCACTGGTAATAGTAAGTAGACAGAAAAACACAGAATATTATAACACCGTAATTGTGGTATGTAAACTACTCATATCTTGAGTAGAAAGACTAAAAGATGAGCTTATCAAAAATAATAATTACAACAATTTTTCAAGATACAGAGAGTATAATAAGATATAAATATAAACAACAAAAAGTTAAAGAGCAGGGAAAAAAATTTTAAGTGAGAGTTTTTATTAGTTTTCTCTTTGCTTGTCAGTTTGTTTATGTAATCAGTGTTACATTGTCATCAGTTTAAAATAATGAGTTATAAGATAGTATTTGCAAGCCTCATGGTAACCTGAAATAAAAAAAACATAGAACAGATACACAAAAAATAAAAGCAAGTAATTAAAACATACCACCAGAGAAAATCACCGTAACTGAAAGGAATACAGAAAGAAAGAAAGAAGGAAGAGAAGACCATAAGACAACCACAAGACAAATAACAAGGTGGAAGGAGTAAGTCCTTACATATCATAATAACATTGAATGTAAATGTACTCCAGTCAAAAGATAGAGTGGCTAAATGGATAAAAAACAAGACCCAACGATCTGCTGCCCACATGAAACACACTTCACCTGTAAAGACACACAAAGACTGAAAATAAAGGAATGAAAATATATATTCCATGAAAATACAGGAAGGTCACAGAATGGAAACCAAAAACAAACAAACAAACAAACAAAAAAACAAAACAGCAGGAGTAGCTATACTTATATCAGAGAAAATATATTTCAAGACAAAAAACCATAATAAAGAAGGTCATTATAAAATGATAAAGGGGTCAATTCAGCAAGAAGATATAATTGTAAATATATATGCATTTAACAGTGGAGCACCCAGACATATAAAGCAAATATTATTCAACCTAAAGAGAGAGATAGACCCAACACAATAATACCTGGAGACTTTAACCCCCCAACTTTCAGCATTGGAGAGATCACCCAGACAAAAAAATCAACAAGGAAACATCATTCTTAATCTGCACTATAAACCAAATGGACCTAATAGATATTTATAGAACATTTCTTCTCTTCAGCAGATGGATCATTCTCACAGACTATATGTTAGGCCACAAAACAAGTCTTAAAAAAATTCAAAAAAATTAAAATTACATCAAGTATCTTCTCTGACCAAAATGGAATAAAACTAGAAATCAATAACAAGAGGAATTTTGGAAATGATACAAACACATGAAATTAAACAACATGCTCCTAAATGACCAGTGGGTCAATGAGAAATTAAGAAGAAAATTTAGAAATGTATTGAAACAAATGATAATAGAAACACAACATGCCAAAACCTATGGGATACTGGCCAGGCACAGTGGCTCACACCTGTAATCCCACCACTTTGGGAGGCTAAGGTGGGCAGATCACTTGAGGCCAGGAGTTCAAGACCAGCTTGGCCAACATGGTGAAACCCTGTCTATTAAAAATACAAAAATTAGCTGGACATGGTGGCACACGCCTATAATCCCAGCTACTTGGGAAGCTGAGGCGGGAGAATTGCTTGACCCTGGAAGGAGGAGGTTGAAGTGAACTGAGATTGCACCACTGCACTCCAGCCCCGGCAAAAGAATGAGTGAGACTCCATCTCAAAAAATAAATAAACAAACAACAACAACAACAAAAAAACAAAAAAACAAGACCCGTGGGACACAGCAAAGGCACTACTAAGAGGGAAATTTGTAGCTATAAGTGCCTAAATTTTAAAAAGTAGAAACACTTCAAATAAACAACCTAACAATGCATCTTAAATAACCAGAAAAGCAGAAGCAAACCATACCCAAAATTAGTAGAAGTAAAGACCAGAATGCCAATAAATGAAATTGAAATGAAGAAAATAATAGAAAAGTCAACAAAATAAAAAGCTGATTTTTTGAAAAGATAAACAAAATTGACAAACCTTTAGCCAGACTAAGAAAAAAGGAGAAGACTCAAATTAATACCAGAGATGAAAAAGGAGACATTACAGCTGATGCTGCAGAAATTCAAAGGATCATTAGTGGCTACCATGAGCAATTAAACAGGAAAATGTAGAAGAAATGGATAAATTTCTAGACACATAAAACCTACCAAGATTGAACCATGAAGAAATCTAAATCCTTAACAGGCCAATGACAAATAATGAGCTTGAAACCATAATACAGAGTCTCCCAGGCTGGGCATGGTGGCTCATGCCTGTACTCCTAGCACTTTGGGAGGCCAATGTGGGCAGATCACCTGAGGCCAGGAATTTGAGACCAGCCTGGCCAACATGGCAAAAACCCATCTCTATTAAAAATACAAAAATTAGCTGGGCGTGGTGGCGGATGCCTATAATCCCAGCTACTCAGGAGGCTGAGGCAGGAGAATTGCTTGAACCCGGGAGGTGGATGTTACAGTGAGCCAAGATTGTGCCACTGTACTTCATCCTGGACAACAGAGTGAGACTCTGCCTCAAAAATAAAATAAAATAAAATAAAGAGTCTCTCAGTTCCTCCCCTCTTCCTTTCTCCCCTTCCTCTCCTAAAAAAAAAAAAAAAAAAAAAAAAAGGAAAAAGAAGTCTCCCCGCAAAGAAAACCCCAGGACCTGATGGCTTCACTGCTGAATTTTACCAAACATTTAGAGAAGAACTAATACCAATCCTACTCAAACTATTCTGAAAATAGAGGAGGAGGAAATACTTCCAAATTAATTCTACAAGGTAACTATTACCTTGATACCCAAACCAGACAAGGGCACACCAAAAAGGAAAACTACAGGCCAATATCCCTGATGAACACTGGTGCAAAAACCCTTAACAAAATACTAGCAAACTGAATTCAACAATACATTAAAAAGATCATTCATCATGACCACGGGGGATTTATCCCAGGGATGCAAGGATGGTTCAACATAACACAAATCAATCAGTGGGATCCATCATATCAACAGAGTGAAGGACAAAAACCATATGATCATTTCAATTGATGCTGAAAAAGCATTTGATAAAATTCAGTATCCCTTCGTGATAAAAACCCTCAAAAAGCTGGATATAAAAAGAACATATCTCAACATAATAAAAGTCACATGTGAACAGACCCACAGTTGCCATCATATTGAATGGGGAAAAACTGAAATACTTTCCTCTAAGATCTAGAACACAAGGATGCCTACTTTCATCAACATAGTACTAGAAGTCCTAGTTACAGTAATCAGACAAGAAAAGAAATAAAGGGCCAGGCACAGCCATTACTGGCTCATACCTGTAATACCAGCACTTTGGAAGGCCAAGGTGGGTGGATCACTTTTACCCAGGAGTTTGAGACCAGCCTAGACAACATAGTGAGATCCCCATTTCTACAAAATATTAGCCAGGTGTGATGGCACATACCTGTAGTCCCACCTACTTGGGAGGCTGAGGTGGGAGGATGGATTGAACCTGGGAGGTCAAGGCTGCAGTAAATTATGAACATGCCAAAGCACTCCAGCCTGGGTGGCAGAGTGAGACCCTGCCTCAAATAAAATAAAATAAAATAAAATAAAATAAAATAAAATAAAATATAAAATAAGTAAAGGGCATCCAAATTGGAGAGGAAGAAGTCAAATTATCCTTGTTTGCAGATAATATAATCTTATATCTGGAAAGACTTAAAGACACCACCAAAAAAGTATTAGAACTGATAAACAAATTCAGTAAAGCTGCAGGATACAAAATCAACATACAAAAATGAGTAACATTTTTGTATGTCAACAGTGAACAATCTGAAATAGAAATCAAGAAAACAATCCCATGTACAATAGCTACAAATAAAATATCTAGAAATTAACTTAACCAAAAATGTGAATGATCCTACAATGAAAACTAAAACATTGATGCAAGAAATTAAAGAGGATATAAAAAATGGAAAGATATTCCATGTTCCTGAATTGCAAGAATCAATATTGTTAAAATGTCCATACTACCCAAAGCAATCTACAGATTCAATGCAATCCCTATCAAAATACTAGTGACATTCTTCACAGAGATAGAAAAAACAATCCTAAAATTTATATGGAACCACAAAAGATCCAGAATAGCCAAAGCTAGCCCAAGAAAGTAGAACAAAACTGGAGAAATCACGTTACCTGACTTTAAACTATACTACAGAGCTATAGTAATATAGTAGTATAGTTTTTAAACTATTACAGTATACGGCATGGTACTGGCATAAAAGCACAGATCACTGGAACAAATAGAAAACCCAGAAACAAATCCACACACCTACAGTGAACTCATTTTTGACAAAGGTGCCAAGAACATATATTGAAGAAAGGACAGTCTCCTCAATAAATGGTGCTGGGAAAACTGGATATCCACATGCAGAAAAATGAAACTAGACCTCTATTTCTTGTCACATACAAAAATCAAATCAAAATGGATTAAAGACTTAAATCTAAGACCTCAAACTATGAAACTACTGAAATAAAACATTGGGGAAACTCTCCAGGACGTTGGACTGGGCAAAGATTCTTGAGTAATACCCGACAAGTACAGGCAACCAAAGCAAAAATGGACAAATGGATCACATCAAGTTAAAAAGCTTCTTCTGCACAGCAAAGGAAACAATCAACAAAGTGAAGAGAAAACCTACAGAATGGGAGAAAATATTTGCAAACTCTCCCTCTGACAAGGGATAAATAACCAGAATATAAAGGAGCTCAAACAACTTTATAGGAAAAAAAAAAGCCCTAATAATCCAATTTAAAAATAGCCAAAAGATCGGAATAGACATTTCTCAAAACAAGACACACAAATGGCAAACAGGTATATGAAAAGGTGCACAACATCACTGATCATCAGAGAAATGCAAATCAAAACTACAATGAGATATCATCTCACTCCAGTTAAAATGGCTTTTATCCAAAAGACAGGCAATAACAAATGCTGGTGAGAATGTGGAGAAAACGGAACCCTCGTACACTGTTGTTGGGAATATAAGTTAGTATAACCATACGGAGAACAGTTTGGAGGTTCCTCAAAAAACTAAAAACAGAACTACCATATGATCCAGCAATCCCTTGCTAGATATATACCCCAAAGAAAGGAAATCAGTATACTGAAGAGACACCTACACTCCCATGTTTATTGCAACACTATTCACAATAGCCAATATTTGGAAGCAACTTAAGTGTCCTTCAGCAGATGAATGGATAAAGAAATATGGTTCATATACACAAGGGAGTACTATTCAGCCATAAAAAGAATGAGATCCTGTCATTTGCAACAACACGGATGGAACTGATAGATGTTATGCTAAGTGAAATAAACCAAGCACAGAAAGACAAACTTCGCATGTTCTCACTCATTTGTGGGAGGTAGTGAGCAGAATGATGGTTACCAGAGGCTGGGACGGATAGAAGGGAGTGGGAAGCAAGTTGAGATGGTTAATGGGTACAAAAATATATTTTTGTACCCATTAACCATACTTCAATACCAAATACTCCCATAAGAGCTAGTATTTGATAACACAACAGGGCGACTACAGTCAACAATAATTTATTGTACACTTAAAAATAACTAAAATAGTATAATTGGATTGTTTGTAAAACAAAGAAAGCATAAATGTTCAGGGGATGGATACCCCATTTATCCTGATGTGTATGCATGTATCAAAATATCTCATGAGCCCCCTAAATATATACACCTACTATATACCCACAAAAATGAAAATTAAAAAAATAGAGATGTTTAGAACTCTTCTCAGACTTGGGGAATCAGAAACTGAGAGTGAGTAGCAAAAGGAAGAAACAGCAACTAGATCTCTAGAGTTCAATTATCAAGGATAATATACATTTTTGACATTGAGTAAACCATTATGGATGGCATTATAGTAAAGTGTAAACATAGATCCATCTTGAATAATGAAATTAAAATTTACTTATAGGAATTCTAATATTTTTATTTTTACGTATTTTTCCTCAATAAAGGCAGACCATGCTATTTAAAGAAATAGTAGACTTTGAAAACAGTAAGGTACACACCTGATTAGTTTTTCTAATTACGTACTTATTACATATATATATGTATCTCTAGTTCTATCCATTTATATACATAATTAGGAACATGTTTTAATGTAACGTTTAATTTTTCATTATTACACCTTAATAGGAAAAAATGGAATAATAAAATTTATCTTTAAATATATAGTTTCATGGTCAGTAGTATTAAGACAATATTGTTTATTTATTTAGGGCTCATAAGCTTAGGATTTTTAACTTTCAGGAAATACCAGCCTCAAGTAAATTATTAATTCAAGGATGCTAAAGATTCTTCATGAAAAAGAAATGCCATACCCTGCTGTGTTGCAGGCTCTCAAACTGTCCCTTAAAACGTTCCTAATACTGCTCACTGCACTAATTTTTTTTTCCTTTGTCGTCTCCCTTTCTATAGTCAGAAGCTATCTAGTCCCTCCCTCTTTAGTCTCCAGGGAAAAGGTGTTAGCTCATTTACTTGTCATTATTGAGCTTCTTTCTTTCCCACAAAAGCCAGTCTATTTATCATTCTTTTTTTTAGGCTTGGACAAAAAAGAGAAGACCTTATACTTTTTTTTAAGCAGAGGCACATTAATATTAAATCCCTTAAGCAGGAATTTCAAGGAGAATGTCTCAGAACAACATTTAAACCAACGTCATAAATGCTTCCTCCTTTTAATAAAAGAAACTCTCTGAAATAATGCTGTCCTCAAGAGGGTCCATCTGATAGTTTTGGTACTATCTTCTCATTTCTACTATCTTTCTATAATTATTGTTGTGAAAAGTATTAGAGAAATAGATGCTCTACACAAAATCTTCACAATATGGTCAACTTCCCTTCCCCCTCAAGCCCACCTTTCATGCGTGCACACATCTATGCTTTGTTTTTAACTTCTTATATTCGATTTTTATTCTTGTTATTGAATGAGGCTCTGATTGGTTTACTATATGACAAATATTCTTTGTATTTTAAGAATCTCAAGTAGATCTCTATCTTTTTTCACATTGGTTAGAGAGGCAGGGATCAAAGTACAAAACTGGGACAGTCACTGCTTATGTTTGTGCTTTATCTCATTAAGTGCTGATCACCAGGAAGGCAAACAGCCTGTCATGAAATTTGCCTTGCAAAGAATATAATAAAGAAATCTTATGAAAAGAGGCTGAACAGAAGGTGTGTTTAATCTGTTGTAATGCTGGTTAGCCCCAGTTTCAGACCAAGAATGATGATACTTGGAAAAAAAATTGGGAGTCTGCCTGCGGGCAACATTTACTCCGATGTAGAGATTGCTACAGAAACCTAACTGTGGGAAGTTTTCAACACGTAAGTAAGGATTTATTAAAGGAATTAATATCTTTGAAGGCTCAAAAAGCAATCCTATTTTCCTACAAGATGGATGAAAGGCAGAGATTTCAAAACATTTGCTAGAAAACATCAATAGCCAATCCTGCTGATTTAATTTTTTCAATCCCTCAGGCATCAAAAGAAGTTGTGACTTGTCTACATAGCCTCAAAAGCAAAGCAATATTGTAAATTAAAAATGACTGGAGCTTAGCTGGCTGCATTTCATTTTTAATTAGTTGAATTTTCAAATATTTATCAACATTTCTTAAGCTCGGAAGCTAAAGAACTTCCCCTCACATTTTTTTTTTTTGTGAAGAAGGTTGGTGATATTCACTTACCCGTCAAGGAAAAAGTCCTTAGATTTAGCTGGCTATCACAAATACTAAAAGAAATGGTATTTAGTCATCTCCATTTCTCTTCTTTTTTATTCTTGAGCAAGCAGAGACTTCCTATTCTTTTTAACCCGTTGGGAACTCACAAAACATAAACTCAGAGATTGATGCTAAAAATCAAAACAGATTCTGACAACATGTTACATTCCAATCACAAAAGTGTAACAAAGGCAAAAAATGTAATCCTCATTAGTGTAGTAGTGAGAAACAAAAAACCATTTTTTTTTAAAGCAGCTGATTTTGCTTTAGGCATTTTATTGAGGTGTGTGCTTAACTCATAAGCGGCAGGGGCAAGGTAGCCCCAGATTTTGGAACTGGTTTCTCTCTGAGAATAAAAATTAAAATGAAAAGTATTCTTTTCATTTTAAATGAATAGAATTTAAAATGTAATAGATGAGGCTAATCATCTATTCAAAAATATATATTTTATTGACTACTCTTTTATGTCAGGTACTATTTTAAGCACTTGGGATAAAGTGGTGAACCAGAAGTCAAGGTCCCTGACATCATGAAGCTTATATTCATTTATAGAAATATTTAGTCCTAACCAATACTCTGGGAATGGTAGAGTTCTAGGAGCATCTAAACTCTTTTCAAGGTAACAAGTATATTTTCAAGAAAATGTGTCTGTATTAGTATATCTAAATCTTTAACCTTGTCAATTATATTTAATCTTACCTGAAAAATGTGTTAAAAAAGGAGACTAAAAAAAGGAGAGGCCAAGAGCAGGAATTTTTCAGTGTGTCTTTAGCATGGCCCTGGGCAGAGGAAGCAACTTCCACTCCCCTTAGCAGCTTCCAATCCCCTTTGCAAGTCTATTCTCAACAGTGAAGATGGATACATCAGACAGGCTTGATGCCATTAGTAACGGTGATCCAACTAACTCTCACTGCCATGAATCCAAAGTGATCAAGCAATCTTTGGTTACAATGTGGCTTCCCATATGGATTTTCCCACAGAGAGAGGATGTGTTCTTTACAGCCCCAAGGACCCCAGTCCTTTTAAAGCTATAGTTCTTGGTGTAAATCAGTCAGCATTCTAGTTTATATTTAAGTATCTCAGGGGCTTGATTATGAATCTGAAAATTTTTGACTATTCTGACAAAACTGAATTTCTAGAATGATAAAGTTTTAGCTCAGACCCTCGAACAGTATTTCTCCAAGAAAAGTTAAAATTTATGGCATGAGAATCATCTAGGGAGCTTGTTAAACATACAGATTCCTGAGACTCATATTGTACTTATACTAAATCAGAATCTTTAAAGATGACTCAAGATCTGCCTTTTACCAAGGCTTCCAAATGATTCTAATGTACTTTAATAAAGCTGGAAAGTCACTGCCTGAGAAGCAAGGGATCGCATCTAATGAAGCTCTATTTGGGCATCTGGCCAGTTTCCGACATAACATCTCCATCTTTATACATTGTAACAAAGTGTTTCAGCGAATTCCTGTCAAGGCTTGGTGTCTTTCACAATCTGGCCTCACTTTTCCAGTCTCATTTCTCACCTTTCCTCTCAATCACTTTATGCTTCAGCACTCTGAATACACGATTTTCATGGCTCTAGGCCTCTACATTACTTGAGGGTTTTTCTTTTTTGGGGAGAAGAGGGGGTGGACGATAAATAGCATCCCAATTCCTTGCCTGAGTTCTAAACCAACTGAAGGAGGCAGTTTGAGAACAAAATCTCACTATTATTACCAACAATGGCTAGATTGGAGAATGTGGCTTCGATATGGAAACTAAAAGCCTTCTTAATTCTGAAGCCCAGAATTAGACATACTTACCCATCCTGTCTCAGGAAGAACAGGATAACTACTGGCCTCATCTGTCATAAGCAACCAATTATTTCTAAGCTTATGTAAGGCCAAGAGCAGACCAGGTCTATCAGAGAGGAGGGAGGAAGGAAGTGGCTGAGTCAAGCATACCAAGTTCCTGCTCCCTAACTCATTAGTTAAAATAAGCAATTCCTCTACAACTGGGAAGAAATGATGAGCGAAGGGATGGAAAGAGTCCAGGACCATTGCTCTAATGGATGTCCCTTGACAAGAAAGGAAACAACTGGCGTGGAGAGTAATGCTCCCCCCGTGATAGCATGCCCTACTGGTGCTTGAGGTACCCTATTACTCTCCAATCCTTTCTCTTAGTTTGACTATCTTTTCCTACGCATCTTTCAAGATATAGCACAAATGTTCACTCCTCTGTGAAGCTTGAGGAACTGAGGGGAGTACTCCCATCTTAATGCTGTCGTAGGACTTTAAATGACTTTTATTATGGTACTTCTCATGTAATGCACTTAGCTATTTTCTTTCTCTTATGAGTGCAGGGATTGTGACTTATATGTCTTTTTATTTCCATAGTAGGTGTCCGATGAATTTTTGCTGAATGACTGTGAAAAAGAAGGTAATTTCAAATATTTTTAAAGTTTAGTATTTTTTAAACCTGATTATAGCACCAAGACCAACAAGAAGACTAGTATTTTCCTTTATAGGATTTTCTTTTCTGAAAAAATTGACTAACAAATCTGGTCAAGGCTAATATTGCCTATTTAAGCCCCATCATAGAAACCCAATTGGCATTATCTTATTAACATGGCATATATGACTGATGATCTGATCCTAAAACAGGCCTTCTTTCAGTTACTGTAGCTTTACCTACTCAGGATAAACTAGTAGGTAATAATCACTTTAAAAAATGCTCCAATGAAGTAGAAACTACTAATAGAGAAGTTATTTCAGGTAAAACTTGAAATTTCAAAGTTCAGTTATAAATTTATATTATGATTAATGATTTGCATGTATGTTTTATAATGGGAATGTTTCTCTTTCTTTTCTTTCCTTTTTTTTTTTTTTTTCTTTTTGAGACGGAGTCTCGCTCTGTTGCCCAGGCTGGAGTGTAGTAGCAGGATCTCAGTTCACTGCAACCTCCGCCTCCTGGGTTCAGGCGATTCTCATGCCTCAGCTTCCCGAGTGGCTGGGATTTCAGACGCCCGCTACCACGCTGGCTAATTTTTGTATTTTTAGTAGAGATAGGGTTTTGCCATGTTGGCCAGGCTGGTCTTGAACTCCTGACCTCAGGTGATCCACCCGCCTTGGCCTCCCAAATACTTTTTCTCTTTCTCTCCAAGTATATATGTTGTCTCTAATTGTGTAAAGAAAGGATAAAAGGCATTTTACTTTTAAATTTCAACACTACAGGCCAGACATGGTGGCACATTCCTGTAATCCCAGCACTTTGGGAGGCTGAAGTGGAAGGATCACTTCAGGTCAGGAGTTCCAGGCCAGCCTGGGTAACAGAGGGAGATCCCATCTGTATAAAACATAGAAGAAATTAGCCTGGCACGGTGGTGCACGCTTATAGTCCTAGCTACTTGGAAGGCTGATGCAGGAAGATCACTTGAGCCCAGGAGTTCGAGACTATAGTGAGCTATGATCATGCCACTGTACTCTAGCATGGGTGACAGAGTGAGACCTTGTCTCAAAAAAAAAAAAAAAAGTTCAATACTATATGTCTTTATAGCAGGGATGATTTATAATTATGAAATGGAGTTATAATTATGAAATGAAACATAAGATTTTCAGCTTTAATTGATAGCACCAATTTATAGATCCTTGTAAATAACACAAAAAGTTATTTGTGTGGTACTCTTAATTTTAAGATGAACATTTGACATTAGAGAATATATAACTGTCCCTGTGTAAAACTGGCTTCTTTTCAAACTTACCTTTTGTTTCAATTATTAGTTGTGGTAAATCTCCCAAATGATTTGTAAATAGCAGGTATTAAGTGGTAAAATGCACTGAGCTAGGATCTGCTCAAGGCTAAATCTCTCCCTGTTCATTTAGAATAACACAAAACAAAAAACAAAACAAAACATACCAAGCAGAAAGACCGGGAGCGGTGGCTCATGTCTGTGATCCCAGCACTTTGGGAAGCCTAGGTGGGCGGATCCCTTGAGCTCAAGAGTTGGAGACCAGCCCAGTCAACAAGGTGAAACCTCATCTCTACCAAAACAAAAACAAAAAACTCCACAAATATTAGCCAGACTCGGTGGTGCACGCCTGCAGTCCCAGCTACTGGGGGGCTAAGATGGGAGGATCACCTGAACCCTGAGAGGTTGAGGCTGCAGTGAACCGTGATTGCACCACCACACTCCAGCCTGGGTGACAGAGTAAGACTGTGTCTCAAAAGAAAAAAAAAAAAAAAAAGAGAAAGATACAACTACTTAAAGAACATCCCAGCAAGAGATATATTTGACCTGTTCTGTTAAAGAGATCCAACGGGTTTGGGAGTGGATAGGACAATCAAATCATTTTCAAAATAAGTCTTTAATGTAATTTTAATACATTTATTTCTATTGCTATAATCCCAGACGTTCTTTAATTCTGTTTCAAACAGCTGTCTGTTAGTGTATTTTCTTCTTTTTAGGACCTACCATAAACTTAAAAATTGAGCTGTTTTGTCAATCAGCATCTGTTAAACTCTGGGTCTATATTTCAGTAAATGTGCTTCTGTTTAACTATCTTTTTACAGTCATAAGAGAAATAAACATATAAAATAAATGCATCTCAATGCATAGCTGTGCAGGAGTACAGATGTTTTATTAATGAAAATGAATCCAGCTTTTTGTAAGTCATGGCAGCAATATAACATTTCATTGTTTGGTTCTGTGCTAGACAGTCCCTGCTGTTTCCACATAGAAATTCCTGTAATGCTTAATGGACATCTGGAAGAATTCAGCCAATTAATCGAATTCATGTAGGAGCTAGGCTAATGGCTGTCTGAAAGGCAGATTACATTAAATCAAACTTGCAATATGAATGAAAGCACTTAATCATACATGCAACATTCATTAGATGCGACACAGCAAGTGTTTTGATTACTTTAATGAAAGATCAGGTAAAGTGCATCAGCTGAACAGATTGAAAAGACAGCATGCTTACAAATGTTTGATTATGCTGAATATCAACAGAAACAGTGCCAGTAATTTATAGCAAAACATATTTGTAAGTGTCTAGAGCTGGTGAACTCAGTGAAATTCGAAGCCCATGCTCAAAACAATAATTAATAGCCATATATGATAAAACTTTAATCAGCTGTCAGGAAAAGAGACAGATTGCCAGAAGTTTAGTAATTTATAGTCACTGGGTGCCTTCATATTTTGAATGGCTTGAAATATCTTTGAACCTCAATTTCATTTACTTTGAGGTACACAGTTCTTGAGTCATAAGGTGTTACTATACTAAAAACACTGTACTAAAAGAGGAATTAAATTTGTATGTTGGGCTTTAAAACCTCATGCCAGGAATTAAAATGCTATTCTTAATAGTTGTTTCTGCCTATTTCATGAATATTTCCACTTTTTCCTTATTAATTATCTCATCGATTTTTCTCTAATATTCTACAGAAAGAAAGGCTAAAAAGTACATTTTCTAGATAATAATATTATAAGTCTTGTAATATAGCAAATGCTATTTGCAGCTTTTTGGATAAAATAAAAAAGATATAGCAGTGGTCCCCAACTTTTTTGGCACAAGGGACTGGTTTCATAGAAGACAATTTTTCCATGGATGGGGTGGGGGTGGGAGTGGTTTTGAGATGAAACTATTCCACCTCAGATCATCAGGCATTAGATTCTCATAAGGAGCACCAACCTAGATCTCTCACAGGTGCAGTTCACAACAGGGTTCGTGCGCCTAGGTGAATTTAATGCTGCTGCTGATCTGATAGGAGACAGGGCTCAGGTGGTAATGCTCGCTTGCCTGCCACTCAATTCCTGCTATGTGGCCTGGGTCCATGACCCTGGGGTTGGGGACCCCTGAGATAAAGGATATATGTATCCTTTTATATTTCATATATTAAATAATTATTTTATAATTAATAAAATTATAAAATGTATATTTTACATAATTTTCCATATGTGTATATATATATATATATATAAAATTTCCTTTCTGTTTTCTTTTTTTTTTTCCCCCCAGAGATGGGGTGGGTCTCATTATGTTCCTTAGGCTGGTCTTGAATTCCTGACCTCAAGTGATCCTCCTGCCTCAGCCTCCCGTGTAGCTGGGATTACAGGTGTCAGCCATCACACCCAGCTTTCTTTCTTTTTTTCTTTTTTTTGAGATGCAGTCTTACTCTGTTGCCCAGGGACCGGTAGTTGGTAAAGAAGGTGGTGGAGCAAGTGGAGAGCGCAGTGGCACAGCCTCTGCTTACTGCAGCCTTCACCTCCCAGGTTCAAGTGATCCTTCTGCCTCAGCCTCCCCAGTAGCTGGGACTACAGGCGTGCACCATCACACCTGGGCTAATTTTTATATTTTTAGTAGAGACAGGGTTTCACCATGTTGGCCAGGCAGGTCTTGAACTCCTGACTTCAAGTGATCCACCCGCCTCGGCTTCCCAAAGTGCTGGGATTACAGGTGTGAGCCACCGTGCCTGGACACCCAGCTTTCTGTAAGAACTTTTAATACTAGACAGGACTGACTTTAAAGGTGGTGGAAACCACTTTTTTTGGGTTTAACAGGACTTTTTTTTTTTTAACCTCTGAACTTTTTATTGGCTTCCTGTTCCCCAAAGGGTATCCTGTTTCTGCTGGCTCAGTGTCTCAGAACTTCGGTGTCATTGGTCTCAGACACTACTTTGCCATCCACTATCCTGCAGGTGGTGGTCTTGTGGATGGTTTGCATGGAGTTGCTGCTGTCCAGGGCATCATCAAGATTGAAGTCCTCCCTGTCTTCCAGCAGGCAGTAGTAGGTGGTGATCTCAGCCTCCAGCTTAGTTTTGATGTTCAGCAGGGCCTCATACTTCTGGGCCTGGTGCTGCCCCTCTGCCTGTGTCTGTGCCAGCAAGACCCCATTAAGCTGCTCCATCTACATGGGTAACGTGCCTCTACCTCTCTCAGGCTGTTCTGCAAGCTGAGCTTCAAATTTCTCATTGGGTCCAGGTCGATCTCCAAGGACTGGACTGTATGTCTCAGCTCCATGAGTGTATTCTCAGCAGCTCCAATCTCGGTGAACTGCGTGGTGACCACTGTGGTGCTCTTCTCAAACTGCTGGGACCAGTAGTCTAGTTCCCCTCAGTTCTTCTGAGCCAGCTTGTCATACTGGGCCCGGATGTCTGCCATGATCTTGCTGAGGTCCTGAGATTTAGGCGCATCTACCTCCCCAGTCAACCCAGAACTCGCAATCTGGGCTTGTAGGCCTTTTACTTCCTCTTTGTGGTTCTTCATGAAGAGCAGCTTCTCGTCAAGAACATCCATCTCTGTCTCCAGCTGCAGCTGAGTGACATTGGTGTCATCAATGATCTTGTGGAGCCCATGGATGTCGCTCTCCACAGACTGGCACATGACCAGTTCTGTCTCATACTTGACTCTGAAGTCATCAGCAGCAAGATGGGCACTGTCAATCTGCAGAACGATGCAGGCATGGCTCACAGTATTTGCAAAGATCTGAGCCCTCAGATCCTTGATGTTCTTGAAGTAATGCCCCCAATCTCTGACTTGGGGCCCCTTCTTCTCCAGGTGCCCCTGGATTTTGCTCTCCAGCTTCCAATTCTTGGTCTCCAGGCTCCTCACTCTGTCCAGGTAGTAGGCCAGGGAGTCGTTCAGGCCTTGCATGGTCTCCTTCTCATTCTGGATGCCCTCCACTCCTGCCAGACCCCTGGCCATCCCCACAGCCAGGCCCCCAGGCCCCCAGACCCCAAGCTGCCTCAGAAACTGGTGGAGTGGGACATGGAGATCTGGGAGCCCAAGCCCCTGGCACCTGCATAGATGTTGGCCATGCTGCTGACTGGCAGGGCGCCATAGCTTGGCGGCTTGATAGAGCCCAGGGACTGGTAGTTAGTAGAGAACGTGGTGGACCAAGTGGTGAAGCTCATGCTATCCAGGGAGGAAAGCGAGAGGGCAGGACTCAGATTTTGCTGAGGTCCAGAAGGACTGGTTTTTGTCTCTCTAGAGTGATATAAGTGTGATTCTGAAAACAGGGAAATGGACAGAGGATCTTTCAAGTCCTTTTTAGATGTTTTCTTCAACTCAAGCCAATGAATATGCATTAAGCACTCAATTGTTTTAGGTGCTATGGGTTATATCAAGATGTGAGATAGATGGTTGTAGCTATAAGGAGTTTATAATACTCTGTTCACCAAAACGACACAAAGAAAAATTAAAGCAACAGCAAAAACAAACAAGAGAACAACACAATGTAGAATATATTCAAGAAGTAGAATGTAAAGTGCAGATTTATAAATTCTGTAGAAAATTAAAGAGCTAAAATAATGAGGAAGTTTGCATTTGAGCTGCTTAATTTACTTGATAAGATATATACTTTAAAAGAATTAAAATTTCATTATTCTAGAATTAAGTATGTCTTAGTCTGTTTGGCTGCTATAACAAAATGCCATGCACTGGGTAGCTTTCAAAAAACAGATTTTTTTTTTTTTTGTCACACTTCTGGAAGCTGGGAAATCCAAGATCGACTCCAGTAGACTCAGTATCCACTGAGGCCCCACTCTCTGGTTCACAGATGGAGATGGTGTCTTTTAGCTGTATCCTCACAAGGTGGAAGGGATAAATGAGTTCCCTTGGGCCTATTTTATAAGGGTACTAATCCCATTAAAAGGCTCCACCCTCATGACCTAATCACCTCCTAAAAGGCCTTACCTCCTAATACCATCACCTGAGGCGTAAACATTCAGATCATAGCAAAGCATTAGTGAAAAATCTATGAATACTGTTTTGTTTTCTTACAGAGATTTAAAACATTGAGTGTTTCTCCAAGCACTTTTCAAACATCAAATTGTACAACACATTTGTAGGTTAAATGAGTTGACTGTTTTTACAGCAGGCTAGAAATTCTTTCTCCTAATTTCCTCCCATTATACACACATTCACAAAAAGGGAAAGAAGAACTAGCTGGCTCAGAATATGACCATTGTTTATAGTTTACCCACCAAATAATTCTTTTTCTACCTATGACCTCTTGAACCCTAGTAACATACTAAGAATATAACTAAAAGGAAAGCCTCATGCAATGCTACTTAAGCCTTCCTAAAACATTTAGCTCAGTTACTTCAAAATGTTCACATTGTTAGTTACTTAAACTATATAATCACACATCATATAACATATTTTTAGTTAATGGACCACATATACAATGGTGATCTCATAAGCTTATAATACCGTATTTTTACTGTTCCCTTTCTATGTTTAGATTGCCTACAGTATTCAGTACAGTAACATGCTGTACAGGTTTGTAGACTAGGGACAATAGGCTATACTATATAGTCTAGATGTGTAATAGGCTATACCATCTAAGTTTGTGCACAAAGATGAAATTGCCTAACAATGCATTTTTCAGAATGTATGCACTTCGTTAAGTGATACATGACTGTAAAGTAAAAAACAGCAGCCCAGCGTGGTGGCTCACACTTGTAATCCCAGCACTTTGGGATGCTGAGGCAGAAGGATCAAGACCACCCTGGGCAACATAGTGAAACCCCATTGCTACAAAAAATAAATAAAATTAGCTAGGTGCAGTGGTCTACACCTGTAGTCCTAGCTACTCAGAAGGCTGAGGTGGGATGATTGCTTGAGCTCAGAAGTTTGAGGCTGCAGTGAGCTATGATAATGCCACTGGACTCCAGCCTGGGCAACAGAGCAAGACCCTGCCTCTAACAGAAAAACAAAAGAAATGGCATTGTTGTTCTGAACTCTCTGCTCTGTCTCATTTATTTGTCCCATCTCTTATTATAAATGGTTAAATAATCTCAGAATTTCAAGTTGTTAATGCTCTGTTTGGAAATGTAATAATTATTTGTATTAGCTCAAGTAGGTAGAAATAAACTAAAAGACTTTATATTTCTCTCCACTAGCAAACCCTCACCCTATTTCTTTGTCTGATTGATCAAGAACTGTCACTTCAAATATGTTTTTAATCTCTTTTGGAGCATAAAGTTTGATGTCATTCACCATGGAGAATCCTCCTATGATGGGATTTCACTAATAATAATTCCTGTATGTCAGTTTATTAGTCTTCCTATCTATCCAGTTATCTTATTTGTCTGTATCTTTAATTTTTCTAAGATGTCTTCTATGAATTTTTTCCTCAAGTAGTTTACTGGGAAAAAGTAGCTATATGTATCTACTCCCATTTGGATTTGTGATAATCTTTTCCAGAAATTTGTGATCATATGTAAGATGCCTGAAAGACTTTTTCCATCTAAAATATAGTCTTTTATATTCCTCCAATTATTATTATTATTTTTTGAGACGGAGTCTCCCTCTGCCGCCCAGGTTGGAGTGCAGTGGTGCAATCTCGGCTCACTGCAAGCTCTGCCTCCCAGGTTCACGCCATTCTCCTGCCTCAGCCTCTCAAGTAGCTGGGACTACAGGTGCCTGCCACCACGCCTGGCTAATTTTTTGTATTTTTAGTAGAGACAGGGTTTCACCGTGTTAACCAGGATGGTCTCGATCTTCTGACCTCATGATCCACCCGCCTCAGCCTCCCAAAGTGCTGGGATTACAGGTGTGAGCCACCGCGCCCGGCCCAATTATTTTTTAAAAAGAGAATCTCAGGGTGAAGAGGCAGAGTTACTATGCATCCTTTCATCTGTGTCTAAGGACTGCCCATTTTTCCAGATTTCTGAAATAAAACATTACTCCAGTGTAGAGTGTATCATTTAGTACTAATTCCTACACAGAACCTACAGGAATAAGGTGGGGATTTTGTAATCAGATCAAATGTTTGCCTCATTGCACTCTTTCTTATTTAAACTGGCTAGATAATCCAAGGACTTGTGATATCTAGAGATTCTCTTTCCCGAAGAGCATCTCTATGACAAAAGTGGAAGGCATTTTATTTCAAACTCAGTGGTCTTATTATTCTTGATTTATAATTCTTTTACCAAAGGTTTCACCCTCAAGAGTGAGATAGGATAGAGAAAGTTGTCATTTCCTGCCTAGGCAATGAAAAGACTCCTTGTTGTTCAATATATTAGGCTTTCCCTTGGGCTGTTTTCAGTAGTGTTTCATCTTTATTTTGGTTAACATAACTCTTCAGTTGCTCATTTTCAAAAATTTGCATGATGTGTTTTCTAATAATAATAATAATAATAATAATACCTTTTATTGAGGTATTATCTACATTGGGCCAGGTATGTGTAGTATTATTTACAGTAAATGATCTTCGCAACTTTCCAAGGAGAATTTTTCTTTAAGGATGAAGATATAGAGGTTCAGAAAGGTTAGGTAAATCACTCCATGTAACACAGCTAGCAAGTTGCCCAGCCAGCTGGATCTGTCTAGCTTTAAGGCCTCTCTAGCTAACTAATTTACTCAACATCATCCTTTTATCGTGTACTTTGTGTATTCCTTTATTTAATTTGAATTGTGTGCTTTCATTATGTACTTTGATGCATTCTAAGAGTACCTTTCTGAAGAAATAGTTGTATAATAGCAAAGGGGCACATATCTTTAAATCTTACAATGGAATCCTCTATTAGCAGCTCCAGAGAGAAAAGTTCAGTCAAGATTTGGCTTGAAGATAATAAAAATGATCCAGATTAACTTCTAGGCCTTGTCAGGCAATTCTCAATATTGAAATTACTTTAAATTTGGAAATAATGGGCAGCAGCATATTTAGGCTCAGTTCAATTTGGCTCCAATGATTCTTCAGTACAGCTATCTTAGAAAGTATATTTAGTTTTATTTAATTACTTTGAATCATGTATTGAATACTTACTATAACTAAAACATTTTGTTGTCCTGATGTAGTGGCTCATGCCTGTAATTCTAGCATTTTGGGAGGCCAAGGCAAGTGGATCATGAGATCAGGAGTTCAAGACCAGCCTGGCCAAGATAGTGAAACCCCGTCTCTACTAAAAATACAAAAATTAGCCAAGTGTGGTGGTGGGCACCTGTAATCCCAGCTACTAGGGAGGCTGAGGCAGGGAAAATTGCTTGAACCTGGGACGTGGAGCTTGCAGTGAGCCGAGATGGCACCACTGCACTCCAGCCTGGGTTACAGAACGAGACTCCATCTAAAAAAAAACCAAAAACCAAAAAACAAAACCCCAAAAAACCAACAACATTGTGCTAGGTACTTTGTGGATAGACCCAGTCACTTCTCTCAAGGGTGTTCACAATTTAATGAGAGATAATATATTCATTAATACAAATATGTAACTGGGGGATAGAGAACATAAATATAAGGTCACAGAGTGGCATATAGTGGCAATAGTGTTCAATAATGCCCTATGAAGTCTTAAATTATGAATTAGTATTTGGGAGGCTCCTTGGTTGTAAGATTAGACTATATCCAGGTGTGTTAGCTATAAAACAGATCATACTTGACTCGGTTCATGGAAGCAATGATTCTATGGTAGTGAAACCAAAAGGGGCTCACAAAGAAATAAAAATAGAAGAAGTTGAAGGAAATAAAACTAAATTTTCAACATTCAATAGCATAATATTTCTTCTTAACAGCCAAACGATAGCAACAAAACAAAAAAGAAAATGGCCAATTTGAAAGGAACTGGAAGAACAGATGACAATACAGTTTTTATTTCCATTAACCCTCACATCTAAGGTTTCTAAAGTACTTTACAAAAGATTATGCCTCACAATATCTTTATGAGTGAGGCAAGTGTTATTATCTCCATATAAAGGTGGGAAAAAGAAGGCACAGAGGTTTGCTTCTTTTATGCCAAGTGAGGCCAAATATTTTGTGGAGTATTTGAAATGAAACTTGAAAATAGAGAAGCAAAGAGAGAGAAGGCTGGAAGAATTTGTAATTGAGGGGCATAATTTCACACCACATAAGTGTCTAGAGAACGTTAATATAGTGAATCTTCATTTCCAGTGAAGTGGAATGAAAGCCTTGAATTGCTTCAATGCACCATGTCGTGCAAATAGCAATTTCAGTTTCAGAAAATCCTCCACTCATGGTAAAGTTGTTCAGTGAAAATGGTCATGATGAGGCTTTCTCACATAATTGTCCAATATATGCTCGTAGTTGTACCCTACACACACACACACACACACACACACACACACACACACACCCCCTTACTCAAAATATTAAATATTTATGGGGCATTGTGTAGACTCTCGAAATACACTAATGGATATCTAATATGTTTTACGTCCACTATGTTACTCATTCACAGATTTCTTTTTCTTCCCCCAACTTGTCTTTTTATCTACTGCTTTTCTGTGTTCTCTTTTGTTGTCACTTTCTTTAGGGGGTTCTGCCCAGGGAAGACAGATATAATAGCTCAGTAAGAATAAATATTGTAGTCCTAGTTTCTTATTTATTCACCTATTTAGACAGGGTCTTGCTCCCATCACCCAGGCCGGAGTGCAGTGGCCTGATCACAACTCACTGCAGCTTGGACTTGCGTGGCTCAGGTGATTTTCCCACCTCAGCCTCCCGAGTAGCTTGGACCACAGGCATGTGCCACCATGCCCAGATAATTTTTGCACTTTCAGTAGAGATGGGGTTTCACTACATTGCCCAGGCTGGTCTCAAACCCCTGGCCTCAATTGATCTGCCTGTCTTGGCCTCTCAAAGTATTGGGATTACAGGCGTGAGCCACCGCACCCGGCCCTAGTTTTTTATTTATTAAAAATCCTATTAATACATATTGATTTCCTTTAAGTAAAGACTTTAATTCCCAGAGAAAAACGTGGTGCTTACAGTTATTTGTTCTTTCACTTATATCTATTTTTTTTCAAGACGGGGTCTCACTCTGTCACCCAGGCTAGAGTGCAGTGGCACGATCATAGCTCACTGCAGCCTCAATTTCCTGGGCTCAAGCTATCCTTCTGCCTCAGCCTCATGAGTAGCTGGGACTACAGGAGCATACCACCTTCCCAGGTTTTTTTTTGCCACCCAGGCTGGAGTGCAGAGGCATGATCACAACTTACTCCAGTCTCAACCTCGCAGGCTCAAGAGATCCTCGTGCCTCAGCCTCCAGAGTAGCTGGGATCACAGACATGCACCACCATGCCCGGCTTATTTTTATTATAATTATTTGTAGAGGCGAGGTCTCCCTATTTTACCCAGGCTGTTTTTGCTGTTGTTGTTTAGCAGAGATGAGGTCTCACTAAGTTGCCTGGGCTTGTTCTTATATTTTTTCAATCAAGTGGTTGAAGTTGAAACCTTTAAAAAGTTAGGTTGTCTATCAATAAGCTGCTGACCAAACTAGGAAAAACCTATTGATTTTGACAGCAAGTTAGGACTTTTTAAGCAGTGGAAATGAATTGAATGTTAATGAATATACCATGTGGCTCTTGTCTTAATTAACTAGCACTCTAATTCTTGATCCATAAAAGATTTGAGATAACAATGCTGCTTTAATTGTTAAACAAGTTTCAAAGGTTAATCACAATTAACCTTTTCAGGGAGCAAATCAGTTTCTTTATTCATAATAGATTTTATAATAATAGAAATTATCAAAGCTGCTTACATAAGTTTCAACTATATTTTGAAGTTACAATGTACTATTTAAGGAATTATGTTTAAATATAGTGGTAAGTCTTTCTTGACTGGTCTTGGGGAAAATTAAGTCCTGGTACTTTTAGGAATCCATTGTGTATAACAAATGAACTTCTCTCCTGTGTATCTAGAATGGCACTAGAGTTATGTGCCATCCTTGGGAGAAGTGAGAAAATAGTCGAGTAATTTTCTGTGTACTGTAGTTCAGATGAGAAATCTTGGTTTAGAATGTTAAAGTTTTAAGGTTCTCTTGGTTTAGCCTTCTTGGGTTTCTACTGTCTCTTAACAACCTCCTCTACCTAGCAAAACATCAACAACAAATAAGCTTTTGGGGAAATCTGCTTATTGTAAAGCATTAACACCCTTTACATATGAGCACCATAGATACAATGTAGCAAGGCAGGAAAAGGTTTTATTACTGACAGGCAACTCTGTTAGACAATAACAACCAGGCTAATATTCTAATTACCCCATGTAAGGTCCCCAGAGAAACATAAAGGAAGTAAAGGAAATGTAGCCGAGATTTTCAATCCTGCTCTCTCACAATAATACTGTCCTCTTTAATAATCATTTCCAACACACTCCCGCCAAAACACTGTACTTAATGTCTTCCACTAAATTAGCATGGTTGATATTTAAGCAGAAAAAATAAAAGAACAAGAAATATGTTATAATTTATTCTATGAGCTATCACGTCCTTAATTAAAAAAGAATTTACCAACAAAAACAGTTAAGATTAGAGGATACAATGATTTAATGTTATAGATAATTTCCTCTAGTCTGCTCATGTTTCTCCTGGGTTTTGATTCATTCATTATTGGATAGAGAAACTAACTATTAGTAAAGGAGATACTTGTAGTGAGTAAATAATGACAGTCTTTTTAAACTTATTCTATTTATGCTGCCTTGTAGTATCCTCTCTCAAGTTACTGTTTCGTGAACTATGTGCATTTGGTGCTACAAATGCTGATCAAAATGGCTCCCAAGCAAAAAATTTACACGTACATTCTCCCAGTGGGCAAATTATTCCCTGGGTATTATAACTGAGTGTTAAAATCTGGGTTGGTTTGGTTGTTTTAAACATTTATAACAAAAGTTGAACATCGGGGAAACTGTATATGTCAGTTTAGGCTGAGCCTGGTTGAAATTAAAACATAGGAGTATCATCAAGGTTATAGTGAGCTGTGATCATGCCACTGCACTCCATCCTGGGTGACAGAGCAAGACCCTATCTCTTAAAAAATGGAAAAAAAAAGATACAGGAATACCAAAGGGAAGTAGGTTGTTCATCTCCCCTGGAAATAACGCTTTGTAAATCAATTAAATTTGTTAGCTAGTTAGTTAGCCTAGGGCCTTTTTGATTTTCCCAAAGTTAACATACAGTTTAAGGCAAATGTTACTTATGGAAATAAGCCACAGACTACAAAAGCCCTCATATAAATGTAAAAGAAATAGCATCTACAAATTTACCCATTTTGTGTAATGATACGGTAAGCAATGAATAGAGTTTTTGTTCATTTACCTTGAAATACCGGACAACTATCATTTTTCTTGGATGAAGCACAATGATCATTCTGGTGTAGTATAATATATAACAATTTTTCTAATGAAATAATTTCATATCCAGTGTATCTCATTATTAACTTCTGATATAAAACTCAATTTTAACTAAATCTAACTATGTAGCATGGAATCCAGTGTTAGTGTGTCCTAAAAGTACATATGAAAGAAATATTCTTTGTTTTGGCCTACATTTCCTATTGATGTAACAAAACACAACTTATGACATCCAGTATAATGATTTAGGTAATAATGTCACCAGTTAAAACTATGACATTGATATAATACATAGTTTCAGTTAGTTATCAGATACAAATCTTCAGGAAACTAGGCTTTATTGGTTCAGATACTTGCCTGCTTGCTTCACAGAACACTTTGTTAAGTGAAAGGAAAAATAATGTCTCCAATTGAAAAACAGAGGGAGTTTGGGGCTGGCAGAATGCAATTGCCCAAGTTAGAGGGAACCAAATTGATCTGAAATCATTTAGATAACAATGTGATGGGCAGAGGACAGCATTTGTTTATGAAGACAAATCATGCCAGGCAAATCTGATTTATTTGGTCTTATAAAATTACTCGACAAGTTTGTGGATAAAGAAAACTCCATGGACAAACAATATATCTAAATGTTTGTAAAAGCCTTTGATGTGGGTCTGCATGAGATTAAGATAATTGAAATGCTGGGAAGATATTGCCTGGATAACAATGCAATGGTGTAGTTATCAGATTTAAAACAGAATAATCATAAAAAATAGATCATAATATTTAACTGATATATTTGGCAGAAGACCATAAAAGAGCTAGTATCTTTATAGGTCAATATGGTAAGCAAGTATGAAAATGACTTAGTCCAAAAAATTAGCTTACTCTTTCTTCAGGAGGTACACATATCATAAGCAAAAATTATTTCAAAATGTTTTACTACTTGTCCAAAATGAACTATTACTTTATTTTGGCCTTTACTTAATAAAATTTGGAATCTATGATGTCTGCTAAAAGCATTAAAATAGGTAAGTTTGATAAATGTGTAAAGCATAGTAAAATTCAATGAAAAGCTTACGTAGGTTTGTGAATAAATTCCTTTGTAGATTTTTAAGAACTGAGAGATAATTTAAAAGAAAATAGCTAGAGTAGTAGTAATAGTTTTGGGAGAGATAGTAACTAATTATAAGTAAAAATTAAGAAAAGAGAATTTGGAAGGAAAAAGGAATACACTTTGATGCATTTTAAAGTCTTACTGGCTAGGCACAGTGGCTCACGTCTGTGATCCCAGCACTTTGGGAGGTGGGAGGATCGCTTGAGCCTACAAGTTTGAGACCAGCCTGGGCAAGATAGGGAGACCCCATCTTTACAAAAAAAAATTTAAAAATTAGCCAGGTATGGTGGCTCGCCCCTGTGGTCCCAGCTACTGGGGAGGCTAAGGTGGAAGGATCACTTAAGTCTGGGAAGTCAAGGCTTCATTGAGCCATGATTGTGCCACTACACTCCAGCCTGGGTGACAGGGTTAAGACTCTTTCTCAATCAGTCAATCAGTCAGTCAGTCAGTTGTCAAATGGGAAAAATACTTTATGTATCCACAGGGGTATGTTAAAATATTTAGCAATATTATGAAATGGTTACTATCCAATCAGAACTGATAATGGCCATAGAGCTGGAGCAGGGCCCTAGAGCCCCACTGGTATGTTGGGCGTTAACTCTTTAGCTGACAGATAGTGGGTAGTGAAGAGGCTACAATAACTGACCAGAGTCAAGGGGAAGAGCATTTGGAAAGGTAGTGGTTATTTGCTAATGTTATGGAAGTATTTAAATATTTTAATAACTGAAATGGTTTTTTCTGGTGGAACCAGCTATATAATAGACAAAGGACTCTGAGAAAAATAAACAGAAAATTTGAATAGATTAAATTACAAGGAGTAAAATTACAATTTCAATAAATAGATTATAAGATGTTAAACCTCATTAATAATAAAATACAAGTTTATTTTCACAAAACAACACTTTTATTTATTTATTTTTTTGAGATGGAGTCTCACTCTGTCACCCAGGCTGGAGTGCAGTGGCGCTACCTCGGCTCACTACAACCTCCTCCTCCCGGTTTCAAGCAATTCTCCTGCTTCAGCCTCCCAAGTAGCCGGGACTACAGGCGAGCGCCACCATGCCCAGCTAATTTTTGTAGTTTTTGTAGAGACAGGGGTTTCACCATGTTGGCCAGGCTGATCTTGAACTCCTGACCTCAAGTGATCTGCCCACCTTGGCCTCCCAAAGTGCTGGGATGACAGGCGTGAGCCACCGTGACCGGCTACACTTTTTACTTATCTTACTGGCAATATTTTTTCTCATGTTTGACAGAACATAGTTGAGAGAACAGGAAAAGTGGCACTCCTATGCTGCCTGCTGACAGAAGTATAAATAGGCACAATCATTGTGAAGGATAGCTTTGTAATAATTATCAAAAACTTTAAAAATGTTGTTCTGATTTAATGGTTCTGGTAATGTTAGGCTAAATTAAGCAGATAAATCCTCCTAGTGAAAATAACTAACAGAGCTGGATTTTAAAAATATTCTTAAAGCATAAAAGAGTGTGAAAGATAGTAAGGACTTACTAAAGGTGAAGGAAAAATGGGAACCCATATGTGGAGACTGTTCTGCCCTGAGGAAATTTTCTGACTCATGACAATTAGAATCTTCATCCTGGTAGACTTGCAGGGCAAGGGAGACAGAAGGAAAAACCCAGGATGTGTATAAGATAGGAAATCTAATAGAAGATCCTCCCCAACAAGATACTGGGACTCCAAAGCCCTTGAGTATTTACCGCTTGTATTCAAATTGCCTGGGTCAGTGAATTTCAAGCCTTGAACTTGGGTTAAAGTAATTCTAGATTGGTAGTGCCAGAAGCAAATATAAATCCTCTTTGAAGTAAGACACCTTTATTATAGGCCTAAAATCATTTCTAGAAATAATTCTTCAAATGTAATGTTCAGCACCTAATAAAAAAAACCAGATACATAAGGAAACTAGATTAAACGGGCAAGTATCAGCAGAGACAATAGACAATAAAAACAGACTCACAAATACCTCAAATATTGAATTTATCAGACTCAGACTATAAAATAAGACTACAAAACAATTATGAAGAGTATGTTTAAAGACAAAAGACCAACTTGATGCTATCTACAGAGAACAGAAAACCACAAAGAGTAACGTAGCAGGTTTGACTTTGAAAAAAGAACCATATAGAATTTTATTGTGATTTTAAATATATTTTTATTTTATAAATAAAAATAAATTTTATAGCTAATTTTTTAAAATAAAAATTTAAAATCCAGGGCCAGGTGCGGTGGCTCATGCCTGTAATCCCAGCACTTTGGGAGGCCAAGGCAGGCAGATCACGAGGTCAGGAGATTGAGACCATCCTGGTCAACATGGTGAAACCCTGTCTCTACTAAAAATACACAAATTAGCTGGGTATGGTGGTGCACACCTGTAATCCCAGTTACTCGGGAGGCTGAGGCAGGAGAATCGCTTGAACCTAGGAGGTGGAGATTGCGGTGAGCCGAGATTGCACCACTGCACTCCAGCCTGGCGACAAAGCGACTCCGTCTCAAATAAATAAATAAATAATAAAATCCAACAGATTTTAAGTGTATAGTACATTAGACATACTTCAAGATTTAGTAAACCTGAAGAACATCAGAAGAAATATTCCAGAGGCAAGAAAAGAAAAGAAAAAAATATATATAAGAAGGAAAAAGACACAGAAGGTACAGTGAGAATGTCTAACATAGGTTTGGCCAGGGTTCTAGAAGGAGAAAAAAAGATAAAATAGAAGCAATTATCTGAAAAGTTAACTGCTGAGGATTTTTCAAACTGACATTACTTCAAAGCACTGATTTTTTTTTTTTTTTTTTGAGATGGAGTCTCGCTCTGTCGCCCAGACTGGAGTGCAGTGGCGTGATCTTGGCTCACTGCAAGCTCCGCCTCCCCGGTTCACGCCATTCTCCTGCCTCAGCCTCCCAAGTAGCTGGGACTACAGGCACCCGCCGCTATGCTCGGCTAATTTTTTGTATTTTTAGTAGACGGGGTTTCATCGTGTTAGCCAGGATGGTCTCGATCTCCTGACCTCATGATCTGCCCGCCTTGGCCTCCCAAATTGCTGGGATTACAGGCATGAGCCACCGCGCCCGGCCCAAAGCACTGATTTTAACAAGTCTTACAAACTGAAAGAATAATAAATGAAAAGAAATTCATACCTAAGTGTACTAAAGTGAAACTTCTTAAGACTGAAGACTAAAAACAAATATTAAAATAACTCAGGCCAGGTGTGGTGGCTCACGCCTGTAATCCTAGCAATTTGGGAGGCCGAGGCAGGCGGATCACCTGAGGTCAGGAGTTCAAGACCAGCCGAGCCAACACGGCAAAACCTTGTCTCTACTAAAAATACAAAAATTAGCTGGTGGTGGGCGCCTGTAATCCCAGCTACTCAGGAGGCTGAGGCACGACAATCACTTGAACCCAGGAGGCGGAGGTTGCAGTGAGCTGAGATGCCCCTGCACTCCAGCCTGGGCGACAAGAGCAAAACTCCATCTCAAAAAAAAGAAAAAAAAAAGAATCCGGAGAAAAGAAAATTACTTTCAAAAGAGCCCTAATATACTAACAGCTGACTTTCCACTAGTAAAAATGGGAAAGAATAGACAGTGGAATGTTATTTTCAGTGTGCTGAAACAAAACAGTTACCATAAAATAATGACATTTGAGATACACTAGAGGAGACACATTTTGCCACTATCAAATCTACAATGAAGGAAATTTTAAAGCATGTATTTCAGGCAGGAGGAGAATGATCTCACATGAAAAGTCTTAGACACAAGGAATTAAGAGCAAAGAAAATGGAAAATGTGTAAGTAAATCCAGTGTTTAATGTATAAAACAATAATAATAGTCCTGTGGACTTTCAAAAATACAAAATTAAAATACACAACAATAGCATATAAATCAGGAAAGAATATATGGAGTTCAAGTGTTCTGACTTCCTTATATTATTAAATTTTGATAAATTAAAAATGTGTAATATAATTTTAAAAGTAATCAATAAAATAATAGAATATAATTTTAAACTGGTAAAGAGGAGGATTTGATACATAAAAATCAGATACCCGTCTAAAAGAGAACAAAAAGGAGAGAAGAAGAAATGTAATAGATCAGACAAATGAAAGCACTTTGGAAGATGGCATATTTAATTCTAAATATAGTAGCAAGAAATGTAAAAGGACTAAATGGTTCAGTTAAAGTTAAAGATTGACTGTTAAAAAAAATCCAACCACTAATAGGAGACACATTTGAAACATAATAATAAAGAAAGGTTGAAATTAAAAGGAAAATACATACCTTGTAAACACCAACGAAAGAAGGCTGATATGTCTAGAGGAAAACATCAGACAAAACACTTTAAGGCAGAAAGCATTAGTACAGATAAAGAGGGATACTTTATACTTATTAGAGGTTTCAATTAACCAAACGGATATTGTTTTTCATTCATATGAATCTTAAGACTATGAGAAAGTCTCAAGATTTTATACAGCAAAAGTTGAGAGACTACAAAAGAGAAATAACATAAATTACCATATATATGTGGAGAGGTGGGCATAATATAAAACTTGGTATGTACAACTGCAAAATATACATTCTTTTCAAGCATGTGAATGGAATCTTAAATATAAATATAAATATATAGATATAGATAAAAATTGACATGGCTTTTCCCCCTTCCAGCCAGGTAGCAATTTTCATTATTCCCAAGTGTTCATTTGGAACACATATAACACATTATTTGTGTACATAAAAGCAGGTTAGATAGGCTCCACCCTTATGAGTTTACAAGCAATGCAAACACACCAATGTTGAGCACTGGTAAGAGCCAGTTCTGTAGAGGATACTAGTTTATCTCCTTTAATTTAACTCTCATCCTATTATGTCGGTATTATTATGCCTAATGTGGGGAAAAGAACTAAGACACAGAGATCGAGCAAAAATTTTAAGATCACCCCCCCACTTTTTTTTTTTTTTTTTTTTTGAGATGAAGTCTCACTCTGTCACCCAGGCTGGAGTGCAGTGGCGTGATCTTGACTCACTGCAACCTCCGCCTCCTGAGTTCAAGTGATTCTCCTGCCTCAGCCTCCTGGGTAGCTGGGATTACAGGCAAGTGCCACCAGGCCTGGGTAATTTTTGTATTTTTTGTAGAGATGGAGTTTCACCATGTTGGCCAGGCTGGTCTCGAACTCCTGACCTCAGGTGATCTGCCCACCTCAGCCTCCCAAAGCACTGGGATTACAGGCATAAGCCACAACGCCCAGCCGAAGATCACCTCTTTAGTAAATGACAGTGCTAGGATTTGAATGTATTCTTTATTAGCAATGAGCCAGCTCCAGAAAATACTTATTCGTTTCAGGCTGGAAGTAGGGAGGTAAGCATTCCTATCGAAGGATCTCTAATAATATTAGGAAGCTATCTTTGTACAGCACTGACAAACGTTTAAGTGTCTGCAATATAGTAGAATTACATATTGAGCCAAAGAAGTGGCTAAAATAGTTTGATGAGAGAGCTGTCTTAGAAGACAGAGTTAGTGCTAGTGACTCGGAATGTGAGAATGGCTGAGTGTAAAGAACTATCATGTACTCAGCATAAAGAAATTAAAAAGCCTCTTCTATTTGACATCTTATGCTATTGAAAATCCTTCTAGTTCAAGTTCACTATTTTCCCATTGCTTATACATCCTGAAGTGAATTTCAATCTCAACAGTCTTTCATGACCAAATGAAAGTCGTTATAAATTCCCTCTGCTTTCAAGTTTTTAGAATGTGTATTATCTATTTTACTGCTCAATACAGGGAGGAAAACATAGATAAGTATAATTATAGAGTGTATCAGTCAAATATTTAAATCTATTCAATATTTGAATAATTAGGCCCACTTCATCTTCTATCAACTGTTTTAATATCTGTTCACCTGAGCTTCACGCCTCAAGTCTCATCCCACTCTCTTACCTTCTCCACATCTTTCCCTCAGCCTCACAGCTGCATTGCTCCAACATAGCCGTTATAGTTATCTTTTCAAAGCAAATATTTGATTATATCATTTAAATGCTTTAAAAAAATCAGTAGCTTTCACTTAAAAATATCCGCACTCAATTTAGTGTGGTCATAATGGGCTTTGCAATCTTGCCCCAGTTTATCTTTCCAGTCTCAGCTTCTCCACGCCTTACACCCTCTTAGGACAAAAATAACAGACTGAGGGCCCATTTATGGAGAATACTGTACTGTGTTGTCATGCCTATGTGACAAGAAACTGAAGCCAGAGAGGTTAAACAGCCTGTTTAAGACACACAATAAGAAAATGGCAGAGCCGAGATTCAAACTCAGATCTCACTGACTCCAACTCATGGGCATAACCCAGTACACTACATTGCCTTCTTCTGTCTTTTACATCTTTTGTGAATTTTGTTTTAACCACATGAAACAAAATTAATTTTGAGCACATTAAATGGTGTGCATAATCACTACTGTCTTGCATCATAATTGGGTATAAAATATCAATCAGCCAGTGTCACAAGAAATTTTTGTTATTTCTGAAGAATTTAGGGTTGCCATTAGTGTCAATAGTCTTCCTTCACCTCAGACACTTAATAATACCCTCTTTTCATTTAAGACTCACTATGTGCCATGCATTGTGATAAGTATTTTATAAACACAATAGCATGTAATGCCCAAAGTACCCTGTGAGATAATTATTTCTATTTCCATTTGTGATGAGGAAACTGAGGGTTAAAAAGGCTAAATTGCTGAAGATTAAACAGCTAGTAGTGGAGCTGGAACTCTACTGAACTCAAACCGTCTAACTTTAAAGCCTGTGACCTCAACTAACTACCCTATACAACCTCCCTTTAAATGTCCTAGATTGAACTTCTCAGTAAACTGGATCCTATCCTGTACATCGTATTTTTGCCTAAAATTCCTTGTTTCCTAAACATGTAGTTTTCTCTTGCCAGTCTTATCTTTCCTACTAAGTAGCTGACCAGCTTCTTTCTGCTCCCATTCTTCTAGTATCCTGGGTACTAAACAGCTTAAAATAAGAGACTCCTGTCATGAACTGGGGTTTATTTTCCCCGTGGTAATGGCTTCAGAGGAAGAAAATGGCGGTGATCTAAGCCATGGGTCAAGTGGCTGAGGTGGGAAGAAAAGACTTCCAAGGGCATATGATACAAGAAACACTTTCCTATTCCTTTCATTTATCTGGGCTAAGATTCCCAAATGCCTAGGACCTAGAACTCCTTATGACTTTGTATACTTTCTTCTGTACTCAGTCAGGGTGGCCTTCAGGCCTGCAGGTTGCAGTTACAAGAAACTGTGATGCTTTTTTTTTGAACCTCGTAGCTTATGATTTTAGACATCAATTCATTTACATATGTCAGGCATTGATCTAGATACCAGATGAAAACGAAGCTGAGAACAAAACAAAGAACCTACCATCCTGGATTTTATAGAGACAACAGACAATTAACAAATACATAATACAGTGGCAAATGTGATAAATGCTATGAAGAAAAAGTAAAGGGACAGAAAATGATGAAGGTATCCTTCGGGCAGTAGAGAAAAAAAAGAAAATGATGAAAGGTGATGGTGGGTTAGGGCTGTTATTTTAGTTTGGTGGTCAGGGAAGATCTTTCTCAGGTGGTATTATTTGAGTAAAAATCCACAAATGAAGTTAAGAAACAAGATGTGAGCATATCTGAAGAAAAAACATTCTGGCAGAATAAACAGCCTTGAGGTGGAAGGTATGCTTGTCATGTTTGAGGAAAATAAGGAGCAGTTAGATGGAGCAGATTGAATGAGGAAAAGAGTAGTGGGAGACGTGGTTTAAGAATATCCAGGGACCAAGCAGAGCTTTGGATTTTATTGTAAATGTGTTGGGAAGCCACTTGAAGATTTTGAACAAAAGAGTGAAAGAATCAGATTTATATTCTAATAGGATACATCTTGCTGCTGAATAAAGTATACACTATAAGGAGGCAAGGATGGAAGGAAGTGACCAAATAGAGTAACAGTGGTAGAGAATTTGAGAAGATTCAGATTCAGGAAATGCTTTGAAGATAGAGCTGATAAGAACTGCTAATGGATTGAATATGGGGTGTTTAGCTTTAACCCAAAGTCTTTGGGTTTTGGCTGAGGCAACTAATTGAATGAAGGTGCCATTTACTGGGATGAGGAAAACTGAGATGCGGATTAAGTTTAGGAGAGGAAATCAAGAGTTTGGTTTTAGATTTGTGAGAGACTGACTTTCAAGTTCCTGGGGACAATGGGCCTCTAGTAGCTGCAGCTGGTGTTAACCTTTTACAGGGACATCTCTAAGTGGAGGTTAGGGGGCAGAGAAACAGAAGAAATAAAGTTCCTTCTGAGTAATCTCCCAGATATTCAAGTGATAAAAAGCAGGTTAGTCATCTGAACCTGTCTTATACACACTGATTTCAGGGCAAGAAGAAGTCTCCTCTCTCTTCAAAAAATGTTCCGATTTCTATTGTCTCAAAATTTCTGAATTTAAATTAAATGTATCTTGCAATTAGAGAAAGCATAAAATGTAAAGAGCTTGAGAGACAATCCAGTGCGTATGAGTTTTTACCAAAGTATAACTGAGAGCAAATGAAGGTCCTGAATGTTTAATCTTTTTGTGAAGAGAAAAGAGGTAGATATTAAATAAAACAAAGATTTTATAATCTTGCTTTGGCACTGCCCTATTTATCATAATTTTTAAGTGAGAAACTACAGAAAGAGTGTTTGTATCTTGAAGAATCATCTAAGTTTATACCCAAGGGGGGATTACGCATTTAAATTCTTTCTCTTCCCCACATTTTAATCCTTTCTATCTTTTAACCCTTAGTCTTTTCCCAAAAGTGTTCTTCAACTAGAAGTCCTGTGGCATGATTGAGGCTTGTCACCTCTCTACTAGGGCCAGATTTCAAACAGATGGCCCAGGAGAATGCTACTTGTCTGTACAGTTCTCCATTTGATGTTGCAGAGTGCTAGTATCCTAGGGGAAGGGTAACACATTTAACTCCAGAAAGGATTTAAAGCAGTTTTGCAATTTTTTTTCTGATTATCAGAGTAATATATGATTACTGCAAAATATTTTAACAAAAAAGTTAAAAAAAGACTACTTGAATTCCTACTTACTAGAGGCAATCCCAACAACATTTTGGCATATTTCCTTCCACTGTCTTATATGCATTTTGTTTTTTTCATAACTGAGATCTCTATTGTATAAGCAATTTTGCTGCCTGCTGTTTTTGCTTAGTTATGGTATATATGTTTGTCTCTATCATTACATTTTTAAAGCTACGTAATCATCTATAACATGGCTATACTATAGTTTACTCGAGATGGTTTCTGATTATTTATAATTACAAATAACACTGTGATAAACAGCTTTGTGCATAAATCTTCGCTCTTCTTTTGGATGACTTACTAAAGGAGGAATTGGTAGATTAAATGTATACATACTTTTTAAAGCTTCTGATGTAAATTGTTACAATGATTTCCAGAAAGGATGTTATCAAATTACACTTGGGAAGGGAAGGAGAGAGCTATTGGAACTATCAGATCTGGTAGAAAATATCTGACAGCAATTCTTACAAAGTACTATGCCCCTGGGGAAGAGTCTTTTCTCTCTCTGGAAAAGGGGTTATCTTAAAGTATTAAAATTATTACATCAGATTTTCCACACCACGCAATATGCATGGATCGTGAGGAGGAAAGGAGAATTGAGAATTTGAGTTAGAAGTCACATATAAGCTGACATGTCAGAAATGACCAATTTGGGAAACTAAGTTTACCAACACTGCTAAAGGACTCAAATTTATTTTAAACAGTGGTTCAGATATTAATTGTGATTATGCAGTATCAGGTTTATTTAATTTTGTATGATTTCATGCTATTTAATGAGAGACAATATAATGAGTGTTTTTCAAACTGTGGGTCCTAATCCATTTGTAAATTATGAAATCAATGTATTTTCTATGACTGGTATTTTTAAGAAACAAAACACAATAGAATGAAAAATAGAGAATGCACTGCAAACATTTCAATGTATGATTTTATAATTTACAAATAGATTAGGATCCACAGTATTATTTTGTGAGATTTTTGTTTCAGTTACATGTGTGCGTATACTATAGAACACACTTATTATTGTGGGACGTGATTAAGGAAAAAAATAGTTTGAAGCCATTGGTGTAGTGGAAAGTCTGGGCTTTGGAATTAGCCAGAACAAGTTTGAATCTGAGCTCTGCTTGGCTTTTATCCATTATCTAACTAAATGGCTCAATCACCACATTGAAAACAGAGAGAAATAATATCTCCTTTTTGGTTTGTGTGTGTATGTATGAAGATTAGAGATTACTTAAGCAGAATGCCTACAGCATAGTCAATGATTAATATATAATTACTTCCAAATCTTTCCCAAAATAATGTTCTCCTTGTAAAAATACTTCATTCAGTAAAGAAAGACAATGTGTTTTATTGATGACTACATCTGTTATGCTATCGTGTACTTTTAAAACACCTCTGTCAGTCTTTTTCTCCAATTTGGTTTAGTAAGGAGACTTGAGCACATAGTCTTTCCCCTTCCTGTTCTCACACTTTATTTACCTATATTATGGATGTCGGCACTTTACATCTGTCATAGATGGTCTAACTGTTGCCTAGTTCAATTACTACTAAACACTTTCAAACCTCTTCTAGTTCTCAAAATACTGGTGGGAACATTGCAGGGTGCCAAATGAAAATCTGTTGAGTTTGCTCTACAGCACACCTTTTGCAAAGTATCACTTGTGGTGTACGGGGAAGCAGCTGTAATGCTGATTCCGCCGGCATTTCTCACTCAATCTACTGCATGCTAAACAGGCCGGTTAGGTATTAAGTCATACTCTGGGAAGTACAAGTGGAAAGTGTGAACAGAGAAACGATTTTATGCGAGGACAGTGGAAAATTTCCTCTGTCTACTCCTGCTCCCATCGAGGAGGAGCACTTAAGAGCGCAGAGGCCCAGGACCCAGCCGCGCTCGGGCGTCCCGACTCGGAGGCTGGCGGCGCGCAGGCACGCTCTCCCGCGCTGAGAGCCCTTCTGCGGAGATGAACTCTCGAGTGTCGCCGCCGCGCGCGGGCCCGATCGATACCGGCGGGCGGACGTGCTCCCGCCGCCGAGAGCAGCCACAGGGCGGTGCAGTCAGCTGTCCGGCCGCTGGGTCGCACTTCTCATCAGCTCAATACCCGCAGAGGACGTGCACTGGTTCCCTCGCGGACACCCACCCCGTGGTCTCCGCCGCACCTTCTGCCCACCGCCCCTTCCGCTCGGCCGTCCGGCGCAGGGCGGGAGCTTTTCAGCCAGACGCCCTCGCGTTGGGGGCAGTCGGGTCCCGGCCCGAGCGGAGGGCGTCGTGAAGTGGTCTTTTCGCCCGGCTCCCCAGTGGGACGCTCCGCGGAGGCGGCCAAGGCGGGGAGTGTCGAGCTCCCTCACACTCTGGACCTTACCTTCTGGCGTCTTCGCCCGGGAGGCTGCAGGGGTAGGCGGACCCAGCCGGCCACAGGGGCAGGTTAGCGGCGCTGTGAGGCGGGGCTGGGCGTGCGCCGCTGCCGCCGCCAGATTCGTCTACTCCAGTGAATCCGGACGGGAGAAAGCCCCGCCCCCGGCGCCCGCTCCCACTCCTGATTGGCCGGGCAAGCCCGGGGCGGCCCGGCTGGACCCCGGCCCGCGTCTCAGCTATAAAGACAGCCCCGGCATGACAGCCGCGGCGAAGCTCTTCTAGTTCATCTGCTGGTCGGCTCTCGGTCCCCGTGGCGCCCCCTTTCCTCTTGTCCCCGAGCGCTCTCGACTCCACCATGCCAAGGGGCTTCCTGGTGAAGCGAACTAAACGGACAGGCGGCTCGTACCGAGTTCGCCTTGCGGAGCGTGTCTTCCCTCTGCTGGGGCCCCAGGGGGCGCCGCCCTTCTTGGAGGAGGCTCCCAGCGCCTCCTTGCCCGGTGCGGAGCGGGCGGCGCCCCCCACCCGAGAGGAACCAGGAAAGGGGCTGACGGCGGAGGCGGCCCGGGAACAGTCGGGGTCGCCATGTCGGGCGGCTGGGGTGAGCTCGGGGACGGGCGGGCGGGAAGGCGCGGAGTGGCGGGCGGGTGGCAGGGAAGGTTCCGGGCCCAGCCCCAGCCCCAGCCCCAGCCCCAGTCCAGCGAAGCCGGCAGGCGCAGAGCTGCGTCGGGCGTTCCTGGAGCGCTGCCTCAGCTCGCCTGTCTCCGCCGAGTCCTTCCCCGGGGGCGCCGCCGCCGTGGCCGCTTTCTCCTGCTCCGTGGCGCCAGCAGCCGCACCAACCTCGGGGGAGCAGTTTCTGCTGCCGCTCCGGGCGCCGTTCCCAGAGCCCGCGCTTCAGCCGGACCCTGCGCCCCTCTCGGCCGCCCTGCAGAGTCTGAAGCGGGCGGCCGGCGGCGAGCGCCGCGGCAAGGCACCCACGGGCTGCGCGTCTGGACCCGCGGCCGCGGGAATCAAGAAGCCAAAGGCCATAAGGAAGTTGAGCTTTGCCGATGAGGTGACCACATCCCCTGTCCTGGGCCTGAAGATCAAGGAGGAGGAGCCCGGAGCGCCGTCTCGGGGCTTGGGGGGCAGCCGCACGCCGCTGGGGGAGTTCATCTGCCAGCTGTGCAAGGAGCAGTACGCAGACCCCTTCGCGCTGGCCCAGCACCGCTGCTCCCGCATCGTGCGCGTAGAGTACCGCTGCCCTGAGTGCGACAAGGTGTTCAGCTGTCCTGCGAACCTGGCCTCCCATCGCCGCTGGCATAAGCCGCGTCCTGCGGCTGCAAACGCCGCCACAGTCTCCTCCGCCGACGGGAAGCCGCTTTCTTCGTCGTCTTCGTCCTCCCGGGACTCCGGGGCCATTGCATCTTTTCTGGCGGAGGGAAAGGAGAACAGCCGGATAGAGCGGACTGCGGATCAGCACCCGCAGGCCAGGGACAGCTCCGGGGCGGATCAGCACCCGGACAGCGCCCCGAGGCAGGGCCTCCAGGTGCTGACGCATCCAGAGCCACCGCTGTCTCAGGGCCCCTACACGGAGGGGGTGTTGGGGCGCCGGGTGCCTGTGCCGGGCAGTACCAGTGGTGGTAGGGGATCCGAGATTTTCGTGTGCCCATATTGCCACAAAAAGTTTCGTCGCCAAGCCTATCTGCGCAAGCACCTGAGCACTCACGAGGCGGGCTCGGCCCGTGCGCTAGCGCCGGGCTTTGGCTCCGAACGCGGTGCCCCACTTGCCTTCGCTTGCCCCTTGTGCGGAGCGCACTTCCCTACCGCAGATATCAGGGAGAAGCACCGGCTGTGGCATGCTGTCCGCGAGGAGCTGCTCCTGCCCGCTCTGGCGGGGGCTCCTCCCGAAACGCCGGGCCCTAGCGGGCCATCTGACGGGAGTGCCCAGCAAATTTTCTCGTGCAAGCACTGCCCGTCCACTTTTTTTAGCTCTCCGGGGCTGACCCGGCACATCAATAAGTGCCACCCCTCAGAAAGTCGGCAAGTGCTGCTGCTGCAGATGCCACTGCGGCCTGGCTGCTGAGGGACGAGAGACCAGGATGATTTCGAGGTTGGCCTTAGAGGAAACAGATCATGGGAATTTCTGTGGGGCTTTCTTCAACTTGCAAGTTTACTTTCATTCCTTCTTATGTTTTAATCTCCTAAAATTCTCCCTGTAGTCAATGTTCCACCAGAGGAGCGGACAGTGAAATGTAATATCCCTCTCTAGAGCAGGTATGTATATGGTACAAACCTTGAGATCAAAGACTGTCAGCTTTAAATCCTTCTCACTTTCCCCACTAAAATAGGATTTTTCCCCCTTAAAACTCTGGAGACCCTAACGAATCCTATATGATTTGTAATTCCTATGGAAAGTCGCGGTGAATGCGTGCATATCTCAATGTCCACAAAGGGTTCTGGCTACCCTTTGGTAGTCACCAATTTTTTTTTGTCTTGTCATCACAGGCGCCTATGCAGCTTCTGTCTCAATAGGGTCAGATATTTTGCACTGTATATTCTGTGAATTAAAAGTTATGTGATTGGTGCCAAACTTAAGGAGATTCAAGACTTGGCAGAAAATGTTGAGGATTTTTGCTGCTTTTGGGGTGCATGGGGACTTTCCTTTGCCCAATTATATGTACATGTCCATTCTTAAGTTGGTGTTTGGAGATGGGGAGGATGCTACTTTACTGGAGTTGAGACACCCCTTAAAATTCTCACCGTCAGCTATTTTGTGGGCAGTATTCAGGAAGAGCTACTTCAAACCTTTGTTTAAATGGCTTTTTGGAAATACAGAAGTCGTTTCCTCAAGTTTGACTGTTTTAATGGGGTTTCACCCAAATTGTTTAATGCTTCTGCTGTAAATGTCATACTGTGTATTCATTATGAAAATATGTACAGCTTAAGGAAGATGTTAACACCTATAATCCACTAAGGAACTGAATGGCAATTTGCTCAATATTCAGTATTTTCTTTTCAGCGGCAACTTATTTTTTTAAAAAACCATTTCAGTGTACATTCTGTACTAATTCCCTACTAGCTAGAGTTTGGGACACTGGCTGAGCACCGCCTGACAGAAAGCCTATATTTGTAAGATGCTTACCACCAAATAAATGTACATAGACTGTGCTTTTGTTGTATTCTGTGTTTGTCTTAAGAATCCTGTTGAACACAGCCTATTTTCAAAGCCACATTTCTTATCTCCCCAATGTCGGTATCCTGTTTTAGAATGTTAGTGACCCATTTGGACAGAATACAAAGACGGAAATATTTTGAAAATGAATGTAATGGTGCAGGAATGCAATGAAAAATTTTCCTTCGAAGTATGGCTGCAAAGACTGAGCTGCAAAAGGCAAGGAATATGCACTAGTCTTTGAATCTAAAAAAGACATCCCCCCCCTAAAAAATGTCAACCGAAAATATATTTTAAATATATATATATCTATATATATTTCAAGCTAGTGAACAGTGTTACCTGAAAATGAAAAAAAGTATTTTAATGGTGCTAATTTCACTATTTCACATTTGTATTTTTACTCCATATTGTTATATATCATCAATCCATTAGATTTTTTTACAGCAGTTTAGAAACATGTATGCAGTTACTCTGATTTTCCTTTCTGTAATTCTTCACCTTGGCTGTAGGAAATTGTCTACATTGTTCAATTTTCTTCCCAAGGACTCTATCCATTTGTTTATCTTCTACATTAGCTTACATAGGACTTTTAGTTTTCATTTATAAGAAAATGAAATTGGGTGCACAGAAGTTCTAAAAGGTTGTCTTAGAAACTTGTTAGTACAAAGTTTTACTGCTGAAAGTATATTATAAAACAAAGTAAAATTTAAGAATCAAAAAAACATGAAGCTGTAATCCCAGCACTTTGGGAGGCTGAGGCGGGCGGATCACGAGGTCAGGAGATGGAGACCATCCTGGCTAACACAGTGAAACCCCGTTTCTACTAAAAAAACCCCCCAAAAAACAAAACAAAACAAAACAAAAAGTTACCCGGGCGTGGTGGCACACGCCTATAGTTCCAGCTACTCAGGAGGCTGAGGTAGGAGAACTGCTTGAACCTGGGAGGCGGGAGGTTGCAGTGAGCCGAGATCGCGCCAGCCTGGGTGACAGCGAGACTCCGTCTCAAACAAAACAAAAACATGAAGCTGAGATAAACTAACAATCTAGCCAACTGCATTGGGTGAATTTCTGGCCAGGCTTTATGAAGATAGAAACTTTCCTGTGTTTTTAACGACTGTGGTAGGATCTGTGAGAAATAAGTTGGAATGTATCTTGAAAAGGGAATTCAAGTTTATTTTTGATGATTAGCTAAGATAATCTAGGTTCATGCTTTAAATCTCCTCTCTACTCATATAGCCCTGCTTATTGAAAATATATGAAACACAGAAGACAAATCAACACTCATGGATAGGAAGTGATAAGAATATTTTTATTGTATTATTAAATACCATGTCATCTTTTTTCCCCCACTGTTACAAATTATAGATACTACATGAATGATGATACATAATTTATATTTTACGGTTTGCCAGTATGATGTATTTACACATGCAGTTAGTACCAATGTCATGCTACATTTCCTCAGGAGATGCCCATTCAAAACAAAATGTGAGCAGCTTATCTACTGTAAGAAAATACTTCTAGAGGGTGGAATGTATACCAACCTGCACCTGCAAGTTCAGTATTAACAATATTAGATTTAACTTAGACTCCTGGATTATGTTCCTTTTTCTTTTTTAAATAATACTCATAATTTGAACAACATATTTATATCAGAAAATTTTCCTTCTTTTCTTCCCTATCTTCTTTTTGGTGCTTAAAAAAGAACACAGAAACACCAGGATCTAGCAGCCAATAATAAAAGGCCACAATCTGAAAACAAATGGCATTTAACAGTGATACCACTTGAAATGCAAAACATTAGAAAAATACTTGGAAGCTAAACATAAATCAAAGTTCAGCACAGTGATTTTTCTAGTTATTGGGTATAACATGGCATCACCTGCACAGCCAAGAAATGAGACATTGCTTTGGGAAGAAGAGTTAATACTAAAATGATTTCAGTTGGAATTTGAGATGCTAAAGACCATTTATTTTGAGTGTTTTATTGTCATAACAAATAATCTGTACACATTCTGTGTATTAACAGGTACATCTTTTGCTGTAACTTTACAAATGCTTAAATGTAAAATTTTACATTTGTAAAAAATTATATATTTATCGAACCATAAAGTTGCAATGGGGCACAATAAATAATGAGACTAATTGTCCAATTGTATTTTGGCTCAAAGTTAACCACGAAATTAAAGATAAAACTACTTAGACATAATTATCTAGGAAGGTAAAGGGTGTAGAATAAAACTCCCCCCGCCCTCAAAATATGGCAGCTTGGACTGTGGGGAAAAAAATGAAACAATAAATAACCTAAATCTTTAATATTAAGCTACAAATTATTTAAAATTATTTAAATCCAGTGTTTTTCTCAAATAAATGTACAGGAAGAAACATGCATGTTATGGCAGACATGAAGGCCGGAAAGGGTTAACTCTATGTTCGTGCTAAGGTGGCTACTGCTGATCACTGCTGGGCTGCTTGTCTCCTTAGGATTTATTGGCTGAGCCAGAGGAACGACGCAGCTTCATGGACATGCGGCTTTTGCTAGTTCGAGGAGACATTGGAGAGGCCAGGTCAGCCCCATCTACCTGCGTTGCTGTGGGAGTTTCACTGGGTAGAATCTCTGGGTAGGAGCCTGTAGGAAACAGCAAGAGCATTACTACAGTTATCCAGCCTCTCATCCCCTGAGAAATAATCTTTCTGCTACTAATCTGCAGCAAGGATCCCATCCCTTAATAAGATCTTTTGAGGGAAAAAGCAAGCCCCAAACTTGCTTGTTACAATAGCCTACTAATGTATTTAAAACCCAGCAATCTGGTGGCTCATGTCATTATATTAGCAAGAAAGCGCCAATCATCATTCCCAGGGCTAGAACCCTGGAAAAAGCAGTGGGAAGCAAAATCTTTGAGCCAGAAAGAACAGGGATCCCAAGCACCATCAGCATGCAGGGAAGGGGTCAAGAAGCAGGTGAGAAGGACCAATTCCTATCTCTAGGATTCAGGGTACAACCAAGAAAAGAGCCTTCACTACTCAAACTTGAAAAACAGCACCAAACAGTTCCAAACAGTTTTGGAACCACGGGTTTCAAAAAGGAAGTCAGTTTCACTAGATGCCCTTATAAACAAAACAAAACAAAAAAAGGAACTCAGCACTATGAGATCATATACATGCTAGGTATTTAAATACGGCTTTAAGAAGGAGCAAGATAAATTTGTGGATGAGGGGAGGACAAGAATTCTCATCTGAATGTCAGTTTAAAAAAGGCAAACTGACTCCCCCAAAATGTCTTAATTTAGAAGACATAAACAATGCTTTTGTTTTCATTAACTTAAACTTTTGGAGGTATCTTATTCAATCATAAGCAAGCAGGTAACCAGTAGAATTAGTACATATACAATTTTAGAAGTAAAACAAAATCAAATAGGAAAGTTCTTTGTGTCATTTATAAAGTAGTTTTTCATCTCTGTACTTTATTTCTATAAATTATCATTCTCTAATATGCAGCAATACTACAGAACCTTGCATATTGCAGGCTCTCAAATATTTCCTAAACAAAAAGGGGTAATTAATTAAAATCACATTAAAAATAAAAGTCCTTCAGAAAAAAAAATCTGAAAACAATAACAGCAAAAAATTCTGGATATTTTAAGGCATTTTAATCCAGATTTTCTGGGTCTTAAGTACATGAAAATTTTCTTTATGTGTTTTACAAAAACACCACACAGGTTGCAGGTTTAACTGTATACATACATGTCCTTACTTTACAGGGAGACTTTTGGCATATTTGTTAGCCAATGTAGCACCTCATTGATACTTCAAACTAGGAAATAATTATGCTAGCACTTTCATATATATGAAATGTTTGTGCTTAAACTGAAGCTACTGAATGTTTATAAAGAAAAACAAAAAGTTCAATAAGGGGTGAAGATCCTATTGAGATGTCTTAAGCAATTAAGAATATGTCTTTGTAGAACACTTCAATTTTTTTTTTTTTTTTTTTTGAGACGGAGTCTCACTCTGTCGCCAGGCTGGAGTGCAGTGGCACGATCTTGGCTCACTGCCATCTCCGCCTCCCGGGTTCAAGCGATTCCCCTGCCTCGGACTCTTGAGTAGCTGGGACCACAGGTGCGCACCACCATGCCCGGCAATTTTTTTGTATTTTAGTAGAAATGGGGTTTCACCATGTTGGCCAGGATGGTCTCAATCTCCGGATCTCATGATCCACCCGCCTGGGCCTCCCAAAGTGCTGGGATTGCAGGCGTGAGCCACACACCCGGCCTTCAAAATGTTTTTAAGACCAAATGTTAGAGTTATACTTAAGAAAAAATATATGTTTCCAAGGAAAAATATTCTGTCACTCATAATCCAGGTCAATTGCCCTTCTTCTCAAAGTAACTTTTCCAGCATTATTTTCTAATTGAAATAAGACTGGCCTTCAAAATACAAGGAGGAGGAAACATATTTCTGTTCACCTTTACTCTTCCTGAAGATCTGAATTGGTTCATAGCAGACCCATACTGGAAAATTTATGGGAGAATATGAATCCATGGCCCCCTTTAGGGAAGCACTGCAGATGGATGGCAGAAGGAAAGTAAAGAGCAGTAGTAGCTCATGCTTTTCTGGTAATGCATATCATTCCCGGCCATCATGAGAGGCCCTCCCATTGCTGTTTACCTTGAGATGGCCAATGTTTTCTAGCGGAGGTTTTGGGAGGAAGAGAACTATCACTGCATTTCTTTCTTTGTTGTGAATGAAGAAATGGAGTAGCAAGCAGAAGTGAGAAAGCAAAAGAGAAGATAGATAACAGATATGAGAGACACAGTGCAGAATTTCATAGGTGTTAACTGAGGAGCAGAGAGAGAGGAATCAAGGTTTTTATTATGAAATATAATTGGGCATGCAATGAGTTAGGGTGATGGTTCACAATGACAATGCTTTGTAAATTCAAATGTTATACTTACCAACTAACAAAACAAGTTCAAATAGGAAAAAAGAAAAGAAGAAAAAAGGTCTATGAGAGATTCTGTAAATATCTACCTTTTAAAGTGTTCACTGTACTCGTGGCATGTTATCCTAATCACTCAGACATAAAATCTCTAGAGCTGCATTGTCCAATATGGTAGCCACAGCCACATTAAGTTTAAATTTATTGAATTAAAATGAATTAAATAAAAATTCAGTTCCTCAGTACACTAGCCACATTTCAAGTGTTCAACAGCCACATGTAGTTAGTGGCTTCCACATTAGACAGTGCAGATATAGAACATTTCCATCACCATAGAAGGAAGGCTTTATCAGAGAGCACTGCTCTACATTATGACAAACTCAAAGAATATTTTCCTCAAAAACAATTCTTCCATGTCTTCCTCACTGCCTTTAAAGTGAAACCTCCCTTCACTCAACTGAGTCAAATAAGGATTTTTAGTGTGTGTGGTGTATAGATATCAGTACTTCCTAACAATTTAGCAAATTACATTTGTGGTATACATTCAACATTCCCAAACTCTATAAATAATTTACAATAGAAAGACCTCAATTTTAGATATAAAAAATGTAGTAACAACCTACATTTCATTTCACTTCCTAGTCTACCTATTGATTTATACTCCTTGAGTCATAAAGCATGCTGATTTATTTCTATTATTAATATATCCTCAAGGATGAGGTTTTAAAAGTACACATGAGCTCCTATGTTTGTGCATACCGTATCTGTTACTAACATTCTTACAGTGCTCACACAGACTGTGTAATCTGATGGGATAAATTGATTCATATATTGCACACTGATTACAATAAACTATTATTAGAATTAACATAATGAATATGACTTTTGGGATCTATAGGGATTATAAGAGGGAGCTCGAAAGATCGTTTTTTATTGTGGTTTAGTTTGTACTGTTTGGTGACAGGTATGACTGGTTTAAAGCTGCTAATTATTGGGCAGATATAGCCCTATAAAATATTATATCTTTAAAAGCAATTTCAATTAATACTGAACTCCAGCGATGATGTGATTTGTTAGAAAGAACATGGGCATAGGTTAGACAGTCCTAGATTAAATGCCGACTCTGTCACTTTACCAGCTGTTTGATCTTGGGCAAACTGACTTGAGACATTTTTGTATTTGTAAAATGGAGATAATACTTGCAATTTTGTCAAGTTGTCCCAAGGATTAAGATTACATATGCAAAGATATTGGCACATAGGAGCACAGTAAGTATAGCTACGTAATAATGCTATTAAACAGAGAAAAATAAAAGCTGATACATTTTGAATCAGAACAGATGAGGATTAGAAACGAAGGGATAGAAATGAGGAACATTTTTGAAGAAAATGACCACCTATACAAAATATTACTGTTCAAATGTGAAAAGCACAACATACCATTAAATTTAGTTTGAAGGAAATTTATCCTCTCTTATGCTGATAGTCCTATAAAATATAACCTTATCTTAAAGGTTAAAGGCTACCCAAATAACCTTGCTTTTAATATTTTTAAAGGAGTTGATAAGTTATTAAGATTAGCATGGATGGCACTGAATATCATAAAGCAAATAACACAATTTATTTTTTATTTTTATTTATTTATTTTGAGAGGGAGTCTCACTCTGTTACCCAGGCTGGAGTGCAGTGGCGCGATTTCAGCTCACTGCAGCCTCTGCCTCCCGGGTTCAAGTGATTCTCCTGCCTCAGCCTCCTGAGTAGCTGGGATTATAGGCACGTGCCATCATGCCCAGCTAAGTTTTGTGTTTTTAGTAGAGAAGAGTTTTGCCATGTTGGCCAGGCTGGTCTTGAACTCTTGGCCTCAAGTGATCTGCCTGCCTCAGCCTCCCAAAGTGTTGGGATTACAGGTGTGAGCCACCATGCCTGGCCAGGAAATAACATAATTTAAAATAGTAGAGAAATAAAGGCAAATGTGGTTTCATTTTAAGATACATTCAAGAACTACTAGCATTTTAGACTTAGAACAAATCAGGCCAAGCTTGTCATATTTTACTTCCTCCTTACAAATGAAAAAATTGGAAGAATTGATTAATTTGCATTTATATGGATAACAACTGGCAGAACTACGATTTAAATCCAGATTAGTTTGATTCCAAAGCTCATACTTCTCCCCTGGCAACCTTAAAGATATATGGGGGAAAAAAAAGATTTTTCAATGGGTGGGAAAGTAAAACCCTTAAAATAAAAATCTTTAACAATTTATAATTTGTAAATATAACAGGTTATTGGGCAATATCTCTCTATCAACAGCAGGAAGGGGATGAAAATATTTAGACTAAATGGGTAACTGTAATAGTTAAGATCATGCCCTCTGAAGTCAGATCGGTCTGGGTTGAAATACTAGCTTGACAAAGTACCAGGTAACTCTGGGTAAGCATTTTTTTCTTTTATTTCATAGAACTGCAATGAAGATTAAATGAGAGAATGTATGTACAGTACCGAGCACAGTGTCTGGCACTCAGTAATAGCACAATTATGATTTTATTATTTTCATTACAAAAATTTCACATCTGAATGAATGCTCTATGTGGAAACTGAACCAGCATAAAGTTATCACAAAAGGTTAGTGGGTCTTATTTAAGATTATTACTTGCCTCTTGGTCAACAACATATAAGCCAAATTTCCAAGTTCAAAGTATGAAACAGAACATATCTGGCTGCCTATAATTTCAGGCTAATCTAATGATAAATTAATATGAGTAGAAATCTGTTTTTAAAAACATTAATTAGCCAGGCATGGTGACTCACATCTGTAACCCCAGCAATTTGGGAGGCTGAGGTGGGTGGATCACCTGAGGTCAGGAGTTTGAGACCAGCCTGGCCAACATGGTGAAATCCCGTCTTTACCAAAAATACAAAAATCAGCCAGGAGTGGTGGCATGTGCCTGTAATCCCAGCTACTTGAGGGGCTGAGGCAGGAGAATTGCTTGAACCCGGGAGGCGGAGGTTGCAGTGAGCCAAGATTGCACCACTGCACTCCAGCCTCTGTCTCAAAAAAACAAAAACAAAAACCAAACCATTAAATAAACAAATTTATAGCTTATGTTATATATTGCAGGCAACTAATTCTTCTGTTGGCACTTACTAATATTTAAGATATTTATAAAATAACTATCTTCTAAGGAGCTAAAATATTTTATTTCAGATCATTTCAAAGCCTGAGTAGTTTAAATAACTTTTAAAGAAGGACATTGAGCTAAAAAAGGTTACCTAAAGCAATGGCTAAATTTTGATGATCCATCCCACTCAAAGATTCAAAGAAATAGATCTGACCATCATAAATCCCATCCTATCTACATATGGGAATACAGATTTTGCAAATTAACAGAATAACTGAGGTTAGAAGGCAGACTAGATACTACTCTAGGTTTTCATAGTCACTCTAGATTATCTCTGAATTTGGTATCATAAAAATTATATTTGAATTTTATTAATTTTATAATATTGCTTTAAATAGGAACCCCTATGTTCTCCAAAAGTAACTATAAAAAGTGTTATGTATGTATAGATATATGTTTGTGTATGTATATATATGTATATATGAATACAGAAAGACAGAAACACCTATCAACACTTTAATTGTTAAATAACTAAAATCTCTAACTTAAAGACATAATACTCCAAAAAATGAGTATATTTTTAATGTTGAAATTGAGAAAGTTAAACCAATTAATATTTACTATACACTTTCAGCAAAACAGGATCCTGTTTCTTGTTGTCATTCTAGAATTTCTCTTATTACAAAATAAAAAAAGATAATGTTGAAAAGACAATATAACATTGGGAGAAACATGTACATACGAACAAACAGTGTAATCTGGCCAAGAAGAGCAGTAATTTCATTTTAAAGTTTGTAATTAAAGGAGAGGTATTTGTAAATATGAAAAAACTTTAAGAAGTCACTAAAAACTTTTGATATTTTCCACACACATGCCTGACAAAGATAAAGGGATTTTTTCCTGTAATTTTTTAAAAATAAAAGACAAGAAAAATCTAATAATATTTTAACGTAGTTATGAAAGATCAACAAAGTGTGACATCACGATATTTCCCTCAATGACCTTAGGGATAAAAATAATTTCCCTTAAGTATCAGTCTACTGCCACAGACAGTACATTTTGAGAAAATACAGTTACAAAATTTATGGATCAACTATGATGCACCAAAATCTTTCATATCTATTTTAATAATACTGAAAGTAATACGGAAAAACGTTTTCTCGGATTTAAATGTCACCACAGTTGATATGCACGTTACCGCTAACCAGAAAGTGGGCTTTAGATAATCTTGAACCAAATTAAGAAATCTTGAAAAAACACTATTTTTCTATACTATTCCACTGAATATAATTATGTTATAGTGTTGGTTAGACAGAATATAATCACCATTCTGGCATTTCTTTAAAACTTAATTTCAAATGACTATATCAGTATTGTTTAGTACTATTTTATATACACAGGGTATGCACAGGATATCTAAAGTTGATTTTCAATTGCAATTATGAATCCATTTCTTCAATGTGGTGAACACATTTTATACTTCTGCTAGAAAAAAGATTAAAAACTTCACAGTATTATGTCATTTTTGCAAACCAGCAGTCAGGTCCAAACTGCTGTTATGCAGCTTATTTTATGTCTTCTCTGTCCACTTTGACTTATAACTTTAAAGGGAGCTCTATATGTATGGGATTTATGACAGAAAAATTAAGATTTGAGATAACTGGAAAAAAATCAATTTTCAGATTCTATGTTTTTGCTACTCTAAGAGTAAATATTTCATTTTTATTTTGTGTTGAACTGAGAACCACTCTGATAAAAATTTATGTCATAACTATTAAAGTCTGCAAAAACTTATATAGAAATATATTCAGTAATACTGGCACAAGTTATTTACAAGCAAACACCCTTTTGAAAATCAGAGGGCATATTAAAATTAGAGGATGGTTCTTAAATGCAGTGACAACTCTTAAAAATTAACTGAAAAAAATTTGTAGCACAATATTAGGTTTATGTTCAAATTCACATTTTTACTACTATTTAGAGACTCATAAGTGTTATTTATGTTCAAATTCACATTTTTACTACTATTTAGAGACTCATAAGTGTTATTTTAAACAACTTACACAATAATTTTGTATGACACATTAAAAATGAAGCCAACAGAACCTTGACTTGGCTGCTGTAGCATCCTTTAATGTCTCAGAAGTGAGATACTACTCACTTCCATAATACCTGGCCAAATGTGCAGGATAACATGCAAAATATGGGGAGAACATTAAGATGACAAATACGAAAGAGTACAGCTGGTAAACAATGACACATGAGAATTGAACAGCCTTTATCAATCTAAGGGGGAAAGTTAGTCCAAGTGTGGTTCTATTATCAATATTTTTCACTTGTGAAATTTATGGCTTGACTATAGGATACACAAGTGTTATTCATATCTCTTTTAATATAATCTGACATTTTATCGGACATTCTCCATTATTAAACAAGAAAATTGCCAGATATACTTAATTAGTTATTTTGCTGTTCATTAATTTAATATTTCTCTTTTACCATCTTTTTTAATGCCAAACTGAGTAATTTTGAATAGTGTCAATCCATTAAAGTGAATCTTAGACTTTTTATCTCTTTCAAAAGATTCAACCTGGTCTAATACGGTTTTGTCTTTGCTAGGTCTTTTATACTATCTGAAAGGGATCTAAATTTTTTGTAAAATTATTTTTCTAATGGCAATTTAATGATGACAGGAATGGAAGCTTTAATTTCACTAATTAAATCTCAATTGAGAATTACAGTAACTTTTTCCAAATAAATTAGGCTAGAAAAGAAGTGTTGTGCCTTTTGAATTTATTTAATATAAAGAAAACTTATTTAATATAAAGAGAATTTGAAGGTTTATTATGATAAACTTCAAGCATATTATGTTCTCTTTTCCTGCTTCCCTTGAATACCATTACAACAGTCATCTTTGTATTTCAGGTGCCTAGTGAAGTGCAAGGCACACAGACAGTTATCATTTGATGAGTTAGGATATCCAATAACAAAGCAACACATCACAAAATACAAAGACACACTACTTCAGTTCAATAGTACTACTTTTTCATGCTGAGAAACAGAAAAAAAAGGTCAATATAACAAGGTGTAACTAATTTCAACCAAGGGATTCTATTATTAGTTATTTTTATCCCCAAACCATGTTAGTGTTTCATGCAGACCTGGGTTAGTCAGTATAATACTGGAAAAAATTTAGTGACAATTTCTGAAATGTTTAGTATGAACCGGACAGTGTTAAGTTTACTTATTGTTTAAGTTACAAGCTTAGAGCCTGCTAATTTTGAAAAAAGGAAATGGGAGAAGAACAGAGGGTGTTTTGGTTGACACTTTGTCTTACCTTCAGATAAACAGAACTGATATTTAATGATCTAAAGAGGGAAAATAAATGAAACAATCATAAGGAGTGCAAGATATTACAGAATAGGAAGGCCACGAGTCATTTATTTTCTTACTGATTTCTTCAAAATTAATCATAAAATGCAGTACCCTCTTACACTCTTTAATTATTATAACATAAATTACAATATTAAGCACTTCTAAATCTAGACCAGTTATTTTAGCTTTAGCTGTAAAATCAGAGATGATGGGGTGATATTCTTGGCCACAAAATTTGATCCTCTAAAGTTCAGAGTGCATGCTTAACTTGTATTTCTTTTGCAGATACTTCAGAAATGATTCCAGAAGATGCAAGAGTCATTGAATATTAGCTCAGATAAAATGTGGTACATGTACTTTTATGAAGATTGTTGACTTTCTAAGGAACTTCATTTAGGTAAAAGAAACCATAAATCAAATTTATAGGCCAAATTCAAATATTAAATAGTGATAAAAAATTCATATTTCAATGATTAGAATTTTTTTCAAGCAAGTTTTTAGAACAAAAGGGTACTGCATTTCAAGTTCCAATAACAAGTAACTAATACTCGCTTTTAATCTTACCGGCATCAGAGGGTAAATGGTGGTAGGGAGCTGGAGAAAAAACCTGTGCTGCAAAATCTTCAAATGTTGTTGGTTCTAAGTGGTGCTGGACAATTGTTTGCAGGTATCGTGCTCTCTCCTCATAGCTGATTTCCTTTGGTTAAGGATAAACTTAAGTGCAGCTTATACTGGAAAAAAATCTTATCAAAAAGGACTGTTATGATTGCTAAGCCATTACTTCTTAATAAATAGAATTATTCACTAATTATTCTTATACTTCATTAACAGTATGGCTTTTTAAAGTGCAAAAATATAGTTTTTAATGTATGTTTACTCTTCATGATCCCACTATAAATGACAGCTTAACAGGGAGACATTTATTAGGTAATAATTACAATAATACTAAACTGCTGAAATGAAGGAAGTTAACAGTTTACTTGAGAAAGGATTCAATTTCTATCAGGAGTCTAGGCTGAAATTTATATCAGCCTAGGCTCATCTTATCTTGTTAATCAGCTTCCATCTGCAGATTTACTCTCAAAAGCCACGCAAGAAACATTGTAATGTTGCTTAAGGTACTATGTCCAAAATTCTGTTTTTCATTTGTAAAGATTTATTGTGAAAAATTCCTATATATCTTCTTCTTTTTCTAAAATCCCTGCATTTTCTCAACAATTGTTCTCATTTTGAATGGAAGACTACTGTTGCTGTAATCCTCGAATAACTAACTCCATGTGGTTAAGATAAATACATAGCTGAATCTGTATGCTGGGAAAAAATACCTAGTCAATTATAACACTGAAACAAGCAGGAATATTTGCAAAGAGTCCACAGGACTCCTAAATACTGTCTAACAAAGCATCTCCAGGGCACTGACACTGACAGAAAAATACTGTAGTTCCCTTTCACCACATTTTCTTCTCTGATATTATTGACAAGCAACCAGTACCTTGAAGTGTTGTTGCTTTTGAACAACCCACTCCAGGCTTCCTGTTTCAGCAGGCCTGATTGTGCTGTTAGCACAGAGAGGGCGAGAAAGAGAGAGAATATTTCTGTTGTTCACGAAAGCAACTATGGAAATGGCTGTCAAAATGTAGAGCAGCAGGCAGCAACATACAATTATCAGGAAAAACTCACATGCTGACTTCATGTCGTATAGTTCCTGAAATGAGAAATCAGTTAACCTTTCTTTTAAAACTTTTAAAAGTTTCCCTGTGGTACTCAGTGTGCTATGTTGACAGGCTTTACATAAGACATTTAAATAAGGATAATACAAATTTTGTCTACTGGTTCTTCTTTTTTTCCACTGAATTTTTCCCCAAAGTCC